>NC_053155.1:188659329-189020579 GCF_016835505.1 Polypterus senegalus | reverse complement strand
GTTAAATTTCTTTGTTGTGTTCTTTTTTTATGAAGGTGGAATTAGACTTTTTTTTTATGTAGTAACACTTGAGTCAGACTTTCATCTCAGTAGCCTTTAATCTGACAAAAGGAAGCTAATGGCAGCAGGAAGTTTGCTTCACCCTCTGATTCTAATACTGGCAGTGTGGGCACTCGCCTACTTAACTTACTTTCAAATGAACATTAAAAAAAACCCTGGTGCTGATTAGAAATTGAAAAGGTAACAGGCTTAAACAAACCAAGAAAATGAGTACAAAGACAACAAAAAAAAAAAAGTGCCCAGGAAATTGATGTGCAACAGCACAGACACAGCTAAAAGAAGTGTATCTTTTTCTGATTAGTTAATCGAGCCTTTCTATCCTTCATACTTCTTTATCATTTATTTTTTAGGCTTTGTTTTTACAATTTGGTCAATTTGACTTTTCAAACAACTGCATCTTTGTTCTTATATTTGTATTATTGATAGTGATGTTATTGTCCTTCTTACAAGTATTAGAAATCCTGACAAAAACAGCAGTCATCTCAAAATAAGATGGCCTGAATATTATTATTTTTAGAGGTAAACAATTATCTGTAAGATTCCACATTTGGCAAATTTATGGATAACTTCCAACATACCAGAGTGTTTCCCTTTGAATATTTTGATCTTTGGACCTGATGCTGGTGATATCTCTCCTTTATAAAAAAAAAAATCTTGGGCTGAGATGAGACTTTTTTTCCTGCGACAAGATGTGATCTTTTGCACTTTTGCAAATCACACCCTACTTACAACCATTTTCAAACAAGACCACGGTCATCCAGCATTGTTGGAATGGTTTTGGCAGACACACCTCCTGGGCTCTCAGCTCACGCCTGAGGCCAGAACAAGACAAAGTAGAACATTGTAAAGAATTCAAAAACATTGGCGCGATAAGCATGCAGAGCAGGCTAGAGATAATGGAATTAGTATCAAAAAAATGACAGTAAAGATCTCAGCACAAACAAACAGAAAATACTACTCGGTGAAATAATGGAACAGCGAAAAGAGATCGAATAGTGTTTGAGGATGTCTGGGGGAGAAGAGAGACCAGGTATTGAGACAAAAGGACAGCTGCTGTACAGGCTTTTAAACTTTTGTAGTGCCGCACGAGATGCAGATCACATGGCACAGCAGCAGCAGCAAGACAGCAGTTGATCAAGCAAAGAGGAGGTTAAAAAAACTGTATTTGTTTCTCATTGTATCACCATTTAGGAGAGGGTTTACAGAGGAATGACCACGTCTCCTTGGATTGTGTTCAGCCCTCCTCTCCACAACAGCGTGTAGCGATGGTGGTGGTGGGAGAAAAGGGGTTGGAGAGCAAAGCGAAGCCCCCTAGTATTAACTAATATTTTCTTTGCATTTTTAAATCTGGGTTCCAGCTTATAGTCTTCTGTGAATGGATTCTATATGTGGACATATTTTCTGTTTCTTAGATAATTGACGACAACTACTTTAATTAGGTCTTCTTTAGCACCTTGCCATTACATGATAATAGGCAGCCACTGCACATTTGCATTATTAGATCTTTTTTGGTGTTTTTGAATTTATTATTTTATGTTCTTTTCTTTAATTCAGTAACAGTTTCATAGCCAGAGTTTTTAATGGTTCTCTTCCCTATTTTGAGCACATTGTATATTAATAACATTACCCACCTCAAATGTTGTGCTTGGATAATAATCCCTAGCATCTGTCATTTTGTATTATCCTCTTTTGCCAGCTGCCCCAAGCCACTCTTTAACTATATACTCAGTAGAACAATGGTAAAAATGCCATTTGAAAATCATTTGCTGATATCTTCAAAGCTTATTCCTAATTAAAGGGTCAGGAAATAGTTGTTCCTGAGCTCAAGTCTTTCTGGTTTAGTCAAGAGGATCTCTTCTGTTCCATCTGGGAAGCCTTTGCTGCCATATGACACTTTGGGAAGTTCACATTGTCTTGTATTAGATTTCTTTTAATCAATTTCTCAAGCCACAGCTTTCAAAGTAACTACAGTATTTAACATCAAACAGGGCCTACATACTCTACGGTGATATTACTCACCAGTGTAGGCTTCTCTATTAAATGAAAGATTTTGCTGGTGAACTCATATGTCCTTTAAGATCCTGGAGATCCCTTGTCAGTCACAGTAAAAAGTAAAGTTTTACTTTATCTGTAAACAATTTAGGTTTTACTTTTGACCTTTATTAATACTTTGTGTTTCCACTGAGTTTCCACAGTGTCATGTCTAATTGTTTTTCAAGTGCAACTGTTCTTTCTCTCACTCTATTTTTGAAATTTCATTTAGGATTCCATCTGCTCTCTTGATGTTGTCCTTACTTCTTGCAAAACTCATTCCTATTTTGTTTTCTCTTCTTAGTGTCTTTCTGTTGAATTTGATGCTATTGGAACATAGACCAGCCTAGTATTCCCAACTATGAAACAAGATATCAAAGTAGTTAGAAGCTTTTAGAAAAAAAAAAGTAAACTAAATTAAGTATATTTAAGTTACATATGGTATAATTTTGTGTTTATTATTTTGTTATGGTACTAAATGTTCTTTTTACATACCATTTTTTTTGTTTAGTATTAAGTATACAGTCGTGTGAAAAACTATTTGCCCCCTTCCTGATTTCTTATTCTTTTGCATGTTTGTCACATAAAATGTTTCTGATTATCAAACACATTTAACCATTAGTCAATATAACACAAGTAAACACAAAATGCAGTTTTTAAATGATGGTTTTTATTATTTAGGGAGAAAAAAAAATCCAAACCTACATGGCCCTGTGTGAAAAAGTAATTGCCCCCTGAACCTAATAACTGGTTGGGCCACCCTTAGCAGCAATAACTGCAATCAAGCGTTTGCGATAACTTGCAATGAGTCTTTTACAGCGCTCTGGGGGAATTTTGGCCCACTCATCTTTGCAGAATTGTGGTAATTCAGCTTTATTTGAGGGTTTTCTAGCATGAACCGCCTTTTTAAGGTCATGCCATAGCATCTCAATTGGATTCAGGTCAGGACTTTGACTAGGCCACTCCAAAGTCTTCATTTTGTTTTTCTTCAGCCATTCAGAGGTGGATTTGCTGGTGTGTTTTGGGTCATTGTCCTGTTGCAGCACCCAAGATCGCTTCAGCTTGAGTTGACGAACAGATGGCCGAACATTCTCCTTCAGGATTTTTTGGTAGACAGTAGAATTCATGGTTCCATCTATCACAGCAAGCCTTCCAGGTCCTGAAGCAGCAAAACAACCCCAGACCATCACACTACCACCACCATATTTTACTGTTGGTATGATGTTCTTTTTCTGAAATGCTGTGTTCCTTTTACGCCAGATGTAACGGGACATTTGCCTTCCAAAAAGTTCAACTTTTGTCTCATCAGTCCACAAGGTATTTTCCCAAAAGTCTTGGCAATCATTGAGATGTTTCTTAGCAAAATTGAGACAAGCCCTAATGTTCTTTTTGCTTAACAGTGATTTGCATCTTGGAAATCTGCCATGCAGGCCGTTTTTGCCCAGTCTCTTTCTTATGGTGGAGTCGTGAACACTGACCTTAATTGAGGCAAGCGAGGCCTGCAGTTCTTTAGACGTTGTCCTGGGGTCTTTTGTGACCTCTCGGATAAGTCGTCTCTGCACTCTTGGGGTAATTTTGGTTGGCCGGCCACTCCTGGGAAGGTTCACCACTGTTCCATGTTTTTTCCATTTGTGGATAATGGCTCTCACTGTGGTTCGCTGGAGTCCCAAAGCTTTAGAAATGGCTTTATAACCTTTACCAGACTGATAGATCTCAATTACTTCTGTTCTCATTTGTTCCTGAATTTCTTTGGATCTTGGCATGATGTCTAGCTTTTGAGGTGCTTTTGGTCTACTTCTCTGTGTCAGGCAGCTCCTATTTAAGTGATTTCTTGATGGAAACAGGTGTGGCAGTAATCAGGCCTGGGGGTGGCTACGGAAATTGAACTCAGGTGTGATACACCACAGTTAGGTTATTTTTTAACAAGGGGGCAATTACTTTTTCACACAGGGCCATGTAGGTTTGGATTTTCTTTCTCCCTAAATAATAAAGACCATCATTTAAACACTGCATTTTGTGTTTACTTGTGTTATATTTGACTAATGGTTAAATGTGCTTGATGATCAGAAACATTTTGTGTGACAAACATGCAAAAGAATAAGAAATCAGGAAGGGGGCAAATAGTTTTTCACACCACTGTACATTTAATAACATATTTGAAATATATGATTTGAACTTTTATTATATTTTTGTGTTAAATTTCCATATTTCATTTCCTTTCAGAATGCTATTCTAATCTAGGTCCATCTGACAAACTTAAGCCATCTGGCTACCCACTACTCTCATAGCAAACTATCAAAATACACACAAGATTGGATGGGCAAGTGTCCAAGGCTTTGACAAAGACCTGATAAATGACTGAGCAGGTTCATCTCCAGGATCAGATTATAGCAGAGCATCTTTTTCCATCTGTTATGATGAAATCTACCAAAGATGAGTGTAGTTGCTTGGTTAAATTGTAGTACCCATTAAAATCAGAAAAAGATCAAACATATTTTTCCTTTTTATGACTACCCAGGCATAGTGAACTTACAGTTAGAGAAGAATGAGAGCCAAAGTAGATAACATTTAGATTTCATTTGTATCATATACTTTCACAGGGGAATGTACAAACTATGAAATGTAAAAAAAAAAATAGACACAACATGACAAGTACACAACACCCTGCACAGTAAGTATCAAATGGAGTCATGCATATGAAACACTGCAATAAAGAACTGTTCCCACTTGTTATCTCTCCACACAGCAAAAGATTCTAGATAGACTGGGAGAGTGTGTTTGTCTTTTGTTTTAACTCACTGAAGAGATCATCACAGGTATGCTTAACCCATCTATTCACCTCTCAAATACCATATCAAAGCACTCACCCTGTCACTCTTTCCTTCTACCTTATATTGCACCATACACATGCTTAAATCTTTAGGTCCAGTTATGGTTGTGGAATGAGGTAGTTTTAAATACAGTTTGGGAATTTCTTCTAGTTAAGCAACTAGATCATTTCTGGCCCTTGTCCCCAAGGATACCAGGTTATATTTTTGAACCTAGTGGCCGATGGTTCCCAGGCAATACTTATCTTCTTTTTATGATCAGTTTTTTAAAATTTGACTTTATTAAGAAGAAATAACAATCAACAGTAGCAGTAATAATGTGAAACAATAATCCACTCCCACAGACACCCTCCCACCCAAAATCATCCTGTAAGATTCCCTAAAGGATTGAAAGTTCCTGATGTCTGTGTAGAACAATAAGAGGCCCAATACACACATCAAGCTTAAAAGCAGAGAATTATAAAAGGGAAGAATTGTGCTTTAAGATAAGTAGCATGATGTGAACACTGAGCCAACCTGCTAACCATATTGGAGAAAGATGATCTGTAGATTTGCACCACCAAAGGTTTAAGTAAGAGAACATTAAAGAAATAAGTTGTCCAGACTTTTATAGTGTGTGATTCAGAAGAGAGGCTAAATGTAGTTTTGAAGAGATTGTACCCAAATAGAATAATCTACTGTATACTAGATAACATAAGGGTTATAGTAGAGGTCCAGGAGAATAAAATGGGAAATATTAAGAGAAATTGCAGAGGACAGTCAATTAGAAACAATCCAAAGAGTAGAGACTGGAGGATGATACCAAAAGAGATGAAAAAAAGTGCTAGGGGCATTAACGGGACGCAAGTGAAGGATTTGACCAGCATCCAAATGCATAGCATAAAGTTGCTGGAAGTCTGAAGACAACAATCAGGTAAAGTTATAAATGGGGAGTGGGTTCGGGGTTAAGAAAGTGCAGAAGGTATTTGGTCCCTGTTTGCTTTTATCAGCTCTATACTGGTTGAAGGGTAAATGCCCAGAGAGGAAACTTTAGGTCTAGCAGAGACACCCCACCCAAAAATTAAGTATTTTATAAAAGATCTCTTACCATTCAATATAAAGGCAGACAGTGCAGATCCAATGTCTGACCAACATTTTATGGTGGAAGAGAGGGAACATGGCAATAGCACAGTTCAAACTTGGGACTATTTTCATTTCCAATCTGGAATGGAAAGACAATGGAAGGAAAGACCATTAGGGAAATTTCCATTAGATAATTAGATGAAAAAATGCTTCAAAGAGTAATAGCAAGAAGCTCAAGTGAGATATTCCAAAATAAAGGAGACAGTGGACAGCTCTTTCTGGCACTTTTTGAATCTGAAAAGGGTGAGAATTAGTTGGGTTGATGAGAATTAATACCTTGGGGGAGAGTATGATGTCTTGATCAAATTGACATCGCTCTCACCAAAACCCACTGTATGTAAAACTTTCCATAAAAAATCCTAATTTAAATGGTCTCAAATCTTCTCTGCATCAAAAGCCAGCAGAGTCAGCATTTTATCTGCTACCTGATGGTAGTAGGTAAAACCAGTCTCATCTGGATGAATTCATTTATAAAAAAAAACAAAAAAAAAACCTCTGCAGAGTGCAAGGAGTTTTGCTTTTAACTTTGCACCTGAATTCATCATGGAGACTGGATAATAACTTAAGCAGTCAGGTGGCTCTTTGCCCTGTTTTAATGTGAGGGTAATTATTGCTGCAAATTCTGAGAAATTCAGATTGGAGAGGAAATATTAGATTATTCTAAAAGGCAGAGAGGACATCAGGAAGCAAACCATCAGGCCTTAGTGATTTTCCAGAACTCAAGAAATCTAGAACCTTCTTAAGTTCTGATGATATAACTGGGGAATCTGACACAGCAGCTTCACCTTCTGAAAACTTCGTAAGGGACACGTTATTTGAAGGGGAAGACTTAAAGCTTTTAGTAAATAATTCAGAAATAAAACATTTATAGAGGGTTTATAATAATAATAATCATAATACTCATAATCTGCGGTGGGCTGGCACCCTGCCCGGGGTTTGTTTCCTGCCTTGCGCCCTGTGTTGGCTGGCATTGCCTCCAGCAATCCTTCGGACCCTGTAGTTAGGATATAGCGGGTTGGATATTGGATGGATGGATACTCATAATACATTTTTAGTGAGGGTTCCTAATTAATTTTTAATAGAGCTTGAATAGAATAGAATAGAATAGAAGTTGTACAATTGTGAAATCACAAATAAAACATTTTATGGCTATCCACACCAGAATTACCAGAACCTACGAAAAAACTCGTAATCCTGGCCTACCTTAAATCCGTTTGCACCTCTCCGTCAGCTCTTTTGTTTTGTAAATGTGTCAATCAGCACAAACAGCAAGCAGCCTGGTATCCCATCCCATCACTGCAGTTCAATTGACAAAGAAGGTTCTCAGAGCTCAGTGTTTATCTTTGAGTGAAGTACCTGGAGCTGTATAGGGTAAATAATACATCGTCATTTAGAAAACATGAAATGTATGTTCTGTGTCTACAACAATCTATGTACACACATTGTTAAAACAGAAACGTTTTTCATGTTTAAGTAATAATTGACAAAATGTAGACATGACGTGTATAATGTGTGAAGCCTGAACTTCAAATCTCAAATAAACATTTTCACAAAAGGTACAAGTATAACAAAACAAGTGCACTTTTATTCAAAAATATAACCAAAGAAAAAGAAAGCACATTACGGTAGGCTGTTGATATGACAGCTTGCATGGTGCAATGGTAAGAACTGCTGATTACCAATCAAGAGGTTGCAGGCTCAATACCAACTGCTTCCCCAAATTTGCTGTTTTGAGTAGTGGGCTGATCTTATTGTTAATATACTGTACAATAAAAACTTACATTTGATTGTGCAAATTTATAGTACTTGTCAAAGTTTGCATTTTTTTTCAGTTTTATTCTCTCACTCATGTTCACGCTCCCTCAACACCCCCACCCCTCACCCCAACCTCCGATATGATGCCGTTTTCAGATAAAGACGTAGTATAGCAAACAAACTTGTTTTGTTATATCACCTCTTAATTTGAAAACTGTGTCAGATCTTGTGCGTGAGCGAGACTAGGACTGGGAAAACTGTGGACATGGGTGTTAGTGGTGTGCTAGACTGAGAATGATTGTGGATATGATTTTTTTTTTTATTCAGTTTTATTCTTGACTGTTCCTGCTCACGCTGAATTAGTATGCAGCTTCTGGTCAGTGATGCTAAAGCTTCACTGATAAAACAGAGAGACATAGATATATATATGATATTTGGAATAATTCATTTTATGACCTGTATAGTACATTTCAGAAAACATTGTTGCACTAATGCAACAGTATATTCATTTGCATACCTTCATGTGGTTGTAGCCAGTGACCGAGTTTGTTTTTTTTTTCCTGATCTTGCCTAGTCTCCACATTTTGGTGCATGGTGGTGTTTCTTCTGTACTCCAGGAGATGCAGAGGACAGAATAATACAGAGAGGTCAGATCCACGCTATATGCAATCATCAAATTCAAATGTTAACAGTTCCCACCACCCTAGGACACTCCTCCTCTTAGACTTCTTTCTCATTTTCTTTCCTTTACGTTATTGTTTGAATTAAATTGGGATGAACTGGATGACTCAGATAAACTAGAACTTGAGGTGCTTGAAGTTGAAAATGAAGAATCTGTAAAAAGTAGGAGTCTGTGTCCTCATTCACTGGAGCAGTGTTCATTTTAGATAAAACTAAAAATAACAAACAACACATAAAAGGTCTGAAAGTGCCATTAAATTTTAAGTTGCTTTCTAAGGTTATTAATTATCAATTTATGTGTTGGATAATCATGATGTGAAATGATTCAATAAGTGTGTCTCAGTCATTTGGAAACAAAAGGAAGTTCAAAACTAGACATTTTCACTTACATCTGATATTTTTATTATTCTTATGTACACAATTTTTGTTATTTATTTTTACTTAATCCTAATATTTTTTTGATAACACAGTCTTAGCATTACTATTTCTTTATGACGAAAGAGGGATATAATCTGTTTTAGAATGTACTCTGTTATAAATCTGTTAATGATGCAATAAACATGATGTATTGATTCAAACTCAGTTGTTCCTGTCATTAATTTCTGTTACATGGATAAAACTAAATTGTTCAACAAACTACTTCTTACATCACATTGCTTACTTCAGCAGGGCACAGACCTGGGGCCTCATGTATAAACGGTGCATACGCACAAAAATGTTGCGTACTCCCATTTCCATGCTCAAGTCGCGATGTATAAAACCTAAACTTGCCGTAAAGCCACACACATTTTCATGCTAGCTCAAACCCTGGTGTACACAAGCTCTCTGCTCGGTTTTGCAGACTGGTGGCACCCAGCATCAAAGCAGTGCTTTTGTTCCAGTGTGGTTTCCCTTTATTTTTTAGATCCACATCCCTGACGCGGCTTTATTATATACACTGAAATTACAACAACAACAACAACAACATTTATTTATATAGCATATTTTCATACAAACAGTAGCTCAAAGTGCTTTACATAATAAAGAATAGAAAAATAAAAGACACAATTATAAAACAAAATAAATCAACATTAATTAACATCGAATAAGAGTAAGGTTCAATGGCCAGGGGGGACAGAAAAAACAAAAAAACTCCAGACGGCTGGAGAAAAAAAAAAAAAATAAAATCTGTAGGGATTAACCACATATTGTTTATTAGTTTAAGGCATATGATTGTAATTAACCTGTAACAATGTAATTGTCCATTGAATAGCCAAACTATTCCAAATACCATAGCTGCTTTAGTGTTGTTACTCTCACTGCACCTTCTACTTTTTCTTTCAGCTGCTCCCGTTAGGGGTTGCCACAGCAGTTCATCTTTTTCCATATTACTCTCACTGCACCACTCGGAATATTAATATCACTGTATCTGAGTGTGGAATCACAGATCTACAGCAGCTGATCGGAAAGAGACTTGCTGCCTATTTGAACTGCTCTCATGCAACAAACGCTTCAGAGCCTTTCCTGTACGGACCTTGCGGTTCAGAAACAGTTTCATCCCAAGAACTATAAACACAATCAATCAGTCCATCAAGTGCTCTTTGTAGAACTGTTTGTACTTACAAGTACAATTAACTCACTGTAAACTTGCGATACAGTTATAATATTGCACAACCTGAGCCACTTTAGAGTGTATTTACATATGATGACAATATCATTTCTAAGGTGAAATGCAGCAAAATATGCTTATTATATTATACAGATAAAACTTTAACTTCATTTAAATAATTTATATTGTTAATAATTAAACATGTGAGGACACGGTGTTGTAGCACTAGCATGGAGCTGGTGACCCGTTCACGGATTGTTCCTGCCTCGCACTGTATTCTTGCTGGGTCTGGCACAACACTGGAAGGACAGATAGATAGAATAATTAAACATATGCTATGAAGATATTTCAATGTTCCTTAAAAGTTATAAATAATCAGTGTTTTCAGCATACAGATGTCTTTACATCTATTACAGAGCTGATTGTGTGGTGATTGGTTACTTAGAGAAAGAAAAGGAAGGACAGGAATTGTGGGTTAGTACATTTGAAAGAGACAGTACTGCTGCAATAAATTATTTCATCGAAGGTCATGCATGGCGCAGCAAGCATCTTGCGTGAGGAATGAACAATCTCTGGATGAGGTGCCAGCTCGTCACTATCACTGCACCACTGTGTTTCCATGTTTAATACATGCTTTAATTCCTATCATCATCATCATCTCAGTATTTAAATTATTCAGAGAGCTGTAATGTCATGAATGTAATGGATTCTGTGTCCAGTTGGAGGAAGAGAGAGCCCGTTTATGAAGCACATAGTGATTCACACACCTAGAGCACATAAAAGAACACATACAAAAAGTAGCATTTAATATTCTACTTTAGTTGCAATGGGATTTGAGAAACTAGTAAATGAAAGATTTTAAGATGAAGTTTATGATGTTCTACTTTAATGACAAAATAAACTATGTGATTAAAGTGGAAATTTTGAGATTAAAGTTGAAATTTCGAGATTTTTTTTTCCCACTGTGTCCCTATTTTTTTTTTCTTTTCTCTGTACCCTAATAAGCTTTCATATGATACTCAGATGTTGGGCTACGACTCGCCTTTTCACAGCAACTTCTTTTTAATTTCGGGCACTATGCGACTTTGTGAACTTGAGCTTTTGAGTTTTTCCAACACTCTATGTCACTCGATCAACTTCCTTATGTTGTTTATACCACTGTTTAAACCAACAAATAGTACACTTTTCTTTTCCTACACTTGATATTCGCTGAAATTCTTCTATTTCCCCCCATTCTTTTGCCATTGAAAAGAAAGCTGTGCGTGGAACGTGGAAGTTGGTGAACGCACAGATTTATGCATCTGGATTTTTTTGTGCATATGAACATTTTTGCTTTTGTCCGTACGCCATGTGTTAGTGTGAATTCTACACAAGGCATTATGCATGAGGCCCCTGGTCATGTTGCAGGTCAGTGCCTATTAATGTATTAATTATCCATTTACATACCTTGTTGATGCATGAATAGTTGCAAGTTTAGATTAGGTACTGCAAAAAACCTCTACAACTAATGAATAAATGGTTTATAAAAATGTGCAAATCTGTATAATGCATGAAGAGTTCCAACTTTAGATTGGGTACTTCAAAAACATTTAAAACTAATGAACAAATAATTTACAAAAATGCACAAATGATTACAATGGATGAATTGTTTAAAACAACTGATTTGAAATAATGCAAAGTGTGAAAGCTGGCAAAAATTATTGCAGTGTTACAAGCAGGCTATAACATGAAATAACTAGCTTTACCAACTGTACAATTCATGTACAACACACTTGCATATGATAAATAAAACGTGTAACTAATATTTTAAAATATTAGACATTAGTGAATACAGTGCCAACATGAGTAATATGCTAAAAAAATGCTGTACTAACCATTTAATAATAATTTGTAAATGTTTAAAAGTACATTACTTAATGTATGAATTAATAGCAGTTATAAATAACATTTATAACTCTTTGAATGAACATGAACTCATGATCTGTTAAATGTTACATGACTGTTAATGCTTTATTAATGAAAGTTATTATATGGTGCTACCGAAATCTTGAAATGGAAAGAAAAACAACAGATATCATTGCACACCCAGAACTCCTGCACGTTTCACCACTGGTTGTCTGACTGAAGTCAGAAAAAATAAAAATTCTCTAATTTGTGGGGGACATATTATGTGTCATCTATGCCTCCATCAAAATAACCTGGTTGTCGGAAAAAACTGAAGAACTTCAATATAAATGGAAGTGGGGGAATTGTAATTAGGGGCATAAATCCTGTGACACCTCTCTCGGGTGCATAATTGAAGAGGGCTGAAAACAAACTTGGCCAAAGCGTATTTATAAATTCAAGTTAATTTCCATTTTCAGCATTTTCTTTAATTTCTGGGATGCAAACATTGTTTCTGTGATTTCTATCATAAAGTTTAGCCCGGAATCTCTGTAGGAATTTGCACATGGTTGAGAGTTGGTTGATCACAAACTGCCTCAAAGAGTGCCCCCATATTTGAACCATCTGTGTATCCTGAAACTTCTTTATGGGGCTGGAGATGTCAGACTGAAACCTTCTAAAGCTGTGTTTGATTCTAGAAGGTGAATAAGGAAGTGTTATATAAAATTATTTAATTCCGAGGTGATGAGAATTATAAAATTAGGAAAAGTGGGCATGACCTGAGAACTGCCATAATACATGTTCATTAGCCACCAAAGGTTATGTGGTTTCCACATTTCTTATCTTTTTATATTCTTTAAAGAATGGGCCGCTTCCAGACTGCCTAGTTTAATAGGTTTGTTAGTCTATTCCTCCTAATTGCCTAATATACTAGTATGATGTAACTTAAAGGGCTTGAGGGTAATAACCATCCTCCACCAAGACCTTGCAATCCTGACACGTAAAAGGGAAGCTATTTTCAACTTTTCCCAGATAAGGACCATCTATCAGTCAGGAAATAGGCTGCTGTCTTAGAAAGCAACCAGGCCTCCGTCTATTGCCACTGTCCTATGGTAAATTACTTCTGTGAACCTATTATAGTACTTCTTGCCACATGAGCAGGTTGCCCTTTTGCCTGCTTTTGCATATAAATTAACTTCTTCAAGTTTATACCATGCTGAAGGAGTATCTATTCAGATATTAGCATTTTCCAGACTAAATTGAAAAATGGCATTAGGTATATAGTTTTGTAAATATTGCTGAGCTGTGCTAAAAGATGTACGTTAAGAAGTGATATTATTTCATTGTCAAAAAAGTGCAAGTCTTGCAGCTTTCAGTTCTAAAATTTGAAATACAAGACTAAGATGTAAATAGTGTCCACATTTTTGACTTACGACTACAGTAATGAGAAAAATATTGACACATTGTCATCTTCAGCACTGTCTGTTAATTTATGGTGTTGCTTCAGTTTCAGGTTCAGACTTGATTACTTTCATTTTCATGCAATGTTCTTCACTGACTACAAGCTCAGAGAACTGTTACAAGTTTAATGCTCAAAGCTATTTTTCAAATGAAAATGAAAAAAGTGTTCTTTGTCCCTCTTGAGTCGTACACATGATTGCTTTTCTTCCTGCTCCAGGGTTTTATTTTTTTAATCATTTCCTTTAATCCTTCTTAGTGCTCCCTCTACCAGCCCCAGGCAGTGCACACTTCCACAACGTGACTTCCAATAATATAAACAGATGAATCCCAGACAGGATGTTGTCTCAGGTTGCTCACAGAAGCCCATGCACATGATACTGGGACTGCATATTTTCCTCTAGTGATTTGGGAAACTCCCAGTATTTTGGTAAGGATGCCTTCCTGTCTTTCTAATTTCAGTTCAGTGCTTTGTGACAGAACTGAGTTTGTCTGGTAGTGTTCCCTATTGGTTATAACAATACAATACAAATAAAAAAGGCAAATGGGAAACAACTGCCCAGAGATTACCATCATAGGTGTTTATTCCTACACTACCTACTTAGGAAAGTAACCCACTTGCTTTCCACCAACTACACTAAAACCCTCCTTTCTATCACTTTTAATCTTTCTTTCATGACTATAGCCTCTATTCCTTTCACCACGGAGGCCTTGTCCTAACACAGTCCCAATCGGAGCACAATTAGCCTATGGTTGTAGGTGGCTATAAACAGGTTCTTGAAGTTAATAGCAAAAAAATCTGCCAATGGGGTAAGCAAAATTTACTTGACAAGATTTCTCAAAACATGCTAAATAATTGTAAATACAAGTTTTTTGACAAGTCAATAATTCTTACAATAAGGAAAAAATGATTTAACGTCATGATATAAGTACATTTCACTTGCTTAGATTTCATTTTTTGCAGTGTGGGGTCAATGGCAGGTCTAAACTACCCAATAATGGCCTCAGGAAGCCCCTGTGACCACATCACCTTAGCTGTACTGTAGCCCTAAAACAGGGAATTCTCTTAACACTAGAATTACCAGAGCCTACGAAAAAACTCGTAAATCCGTCCCACCTAAATCGCTTCTTAAAATCGTTCACAGCTCTCCACCAGCGTCTTTTGTCATCTAAATGTGCTGATAAAAATCAGACTGCAAGCAGCCGGCTATTCCATCCCCCCACCGACTTAGAACGTGCACAAACTTCTCCCAGCTCATGCCTTGATTGATTTTCTGGGAGTGAAGTGGAGTTTTACAGTGGAAATAATAGATCGTTGTTTGGAACACGCGCATTTCATGTCTGTTCCTTTTCTACAGTAATCTGTGTAAACACATTGTTAAAACAGAAACATTTTTTATATTCTACTAGTAGATGACAAAATGTAGGCATAAACTATATAATGTATGAAGCCTGAAGTATCCAAGAAATACTTTCACAAAACGTACAAATCTAACACAACAATTGCGCTTTTATTCAAAAATATAACTGCAGAAACAAAAAGCCGCCTTAACATGCGACATTGACAGCCATTTATTATGATTGCCTCCGTGTAATACCTGGCATTACACATGTATTTTTTGAGCATGTCCGTGTCAAATAAATAACATTCAATGTTTTGAAGAAATCATTTTATGACACGATTTACCTTTATTTATTTACTTACTTCCTAAAGCCTAAAGTCATAAGTAGTGTGCAGAGGGCATGCTCAAAATGTGTGTAATGCCACAAAAAGTGCCTGCTGACACTTTAAGTATGCAAGCAATGGTATGTGCATTCTTGCTCCGATGTAGAAGGGAGCTGAGTTCACCTCTGTTATAGCGCGTCTATGTGAAAACTGCAGTGTCAGATACGGGTGTTTGGGCTCGTGAACACGGCCGAGAAAATAAAACAGACTAAAAAAAACAAAGCTAACCTTTACAAGTATCATAAAGTACACCGGCTGTTACAGACTGAAATCAAATGTATGTTTTTATTCTAAAATAGTAAGACTAAGAGCAGTTAACTTCTCAAAACAGAGAGGTGCTGAATCGAACTCGCGACCTTTTGATTCCCTGTCGACAGCTGATTCTATTACACCACAGAGGCAATCATAATAAATGGCTGTCAATGTTGCATGTTAAGGTGGCTTTTTGTTTCTGCAGTTATATTTTTGAATAAAAGCGCAATTGTTGTGTTAGATTTGTACCTTTTGTGAAAGTATTTCTTGGATACTTCAGGCTTCATACATTATATAGAGTATGCCTACATTTTGTCATCTACTAGTAAAATATAAAAAACGTTTCTGTTTTAACAATGTGTTTACACAGATTACTGTAGAAACGGAACAGACATGAAATGCGTGTGTTCCAAACAACGATCTATTATTTCCACTCTAAAACTCCACTTCACTCCCAGAAAATCAATCAAGGCATGAGCTGGGAGAAGTTTGCACACGTTCTAAGTCGGTGAGGGGATGGAATAGCCGGCTGCTTGCAGCCTGATTTTTATCAGCACATTTAGATAACAAAAGACGCTGGTGGAGAGCTGTGAACGATTTTAAGAAGCGATTTAAGGTGGGACGGATTTACAAGCTTTTTCGTTGGCTCTGGTAATTCTAGTGTTAAGTAGCTTCTGAGCTGCCATACCTTAACAAGTGTCAAACTTAATTCAGAGAGCCATGTCCATGATGGAAGAGAAGCCTTTATTCTTAACATGCATGGAGTCATGTAGTACAGAGAAGACAATGACTGAATTACAGCTGTTTATTACACTTCTTAAATAAACAACTAATTACAAAAGTACATGATTAGTAATCACTTTCTCATGTCCTTGTAGGTTACTGATAAACAGGACCCTGAAGCAAGGATGTTTTCTGTTCGGTGCTTATTCCATGCTTATCTCTGGCTGGAGCTGAGTTTATCAGTTTTAATCTTGTACATACCACCACAGCTGAGAGCTGGTAGAACTTAGTCACAAATCAAAGGCTTGAATGAAAATGCTTGTTAATTGTAAAAATTATAATTGACACAGGCAACATAGTCATAATCTGTCTGCTCTGAGTCAATGTATTGCTACCTAGCAGGAGAGAGAAAAACTAAAAACCTCCTTCTATGATGCTGTTGTCAATACTGAATAATACCACTGTAATTCACCACCGTTCAGGTGAAGTATTTTATTAGGCTCAAAAGTCAAATTTAAAGTGCCCTCGGACAGATTAAATTGAATAATTCCATATAAAGAAACAGGCTCATAAGACAAACAGAGCGGAGAACAAAACTATCAAAATTGTTTACAAGTAATAGAGAAACGATTTACAATCAGATATGTACCCCATAACCCAACACAAACAGTATACAAATGAGGTGCATGGAAAAAGTCCTAAAAAATAAAATGTCCATAAAGTTTGTCACTTCTTAACTGGAGTGGTAGTCTCTTTTTAGTCTCCAGATTCCTCAGTAAAAATATTTAATAAAGCTTGCCCAATTACTTGATCCACCAAACTGTCCCATTAATTTCTTGTGATAAATCTTCAGCCCATGAATAGACATGCCAAATAATTCTTCAAGATGGTCACCTTCATAACTAAAGGTGATCCTACATCCAAGTGAGAACTCTTCTCTCTGGTCCATGATTGTGGATGTCTGTTACATCCACAATAAAGTTTTGTGTTTTGTGTTGTTGCTCTCTCACTCACTTCACTCACTGTTGTAGTCTGCCCAAAATGCCTACTTCACTCTATCCAATTTTATATATGCTTGGGTGGAGACAGATTTTACATTTACGATAACACAACAGAGAGAACAGTAAAATACATTATGTGCCAGCACTGCACTACCAGTCCTAGCTTTTAAAGGGGCAACAAAGTTCTGCTTCTGTCAACCTAGAACCATTTGCTTCTCTCTGTTGACCAAGTTGTGTTTCAACCTTTTGCTCATCATATTTATTTCATTTCTTTTCAAATTCAGGTATTCTTAGTACTAGAAGGGGCATCTGTTGTCATAACTTCACTTTAATTTAATCCTGAAACTCCGAATGTTCAATTCATTATAATAACTATTCATGGTGGCTCTAAAATCCGCACTGACCCCTACTCTCTCTTCTGTTTCTTTTTCTGGTTTCTTTGTGGTGGTGGCCTGTGCCACCACCACCTACTCAAAGCATCATGATGCTCCAACAATGATGGATGGATTAAAAGCCAGAAGTCTACGTGACCATCATCATCAAGTCCTTCTGTGAGAACCCTAAATCCAAAGTGGACTGTTTCATTTATGTTAGGTAGAATGCCCAGAGGGGACTGGGCAGTCTAATGGTCTAGAATCCCTAGAGATTTTAGTTTTTTCTCCAGCCGTCTGGAGTTTTTTTGTTTTTTCTGTCCACCCTGGCCATTCGACCTTACTCTTATTCTATAATAATTAATGTTGACTAATTTTATTTTCTTATAGTGTCTTTTATTTTTCTATTCTTCATTATGTAAAGCACTTTGAGCTATTTTTTGTATGAAAATGTGCTATATAAATAAATGTTGTTGTTGTTGTTGTTACAGTGCCCGCATGGGATGTTATTTAATTACTCCTAGGTTGCACTTCTTTCTCTTTTATGGCCAGTTTATACTTTACACTCATAACGCTTACGAGCACATATCATGGCTGTCACGCATTCCCAGCAATGTTTTGACACATCCTCTGAGAATGTTATCAGAAATGAAGGCGACACATGTGCTAGTTGGAGTACCAACAAAAATTTTGGTGTCATGTGTTTTCACGTTTTAATATGTGATGTCAGCATCATCGTTTACTACCAACATGAAACAGCAAGCTGTACTGCAGCTCCAACAGCATCAATCAGCGTGCTTTGTTGTTTGATGAATAGTTTAATGTGCTGAAGCAAATCATCATACTTAAATGCTGAATGCTGATATGTGAATGTGTTTATCTTCATCCATTACTCGCATAGGCAATACAAAAATTGAATATTCCCCGTTGTAATCATGCAATATATTTAAAGGTCTCACATACCATTTTTTTGCACCATCATGACAGCAACAGAATACAAAGAATTTTTATTTTACCATCTTTGTCCCTAAGCTCACACCACAGAGAAACTGGACAATTTTTTCACTGTGATGATGTCTCGCAATACCACCTGGTGGAATCCTCCAGATTTACTTAAAGTACACACGCAAGCATAAAAGGTACATTGTTTGCATAGCAGCAGCATCTTCAAGTGCACGTGTCACATAGCATTAAGCATATCTCCGGCCTTAGGGTTTTGTTAGGCCCTGCTCCTGTCCAGATCCCATGTACCTAACAAAGTGTGGTACAGCAGGTCCGCAGCTCAGGTTTTTAAAAAGAAAATTCCTGTCCTAGTGATTTTAAACTCACTTTTAATGAATCTGTTTATCTGACTGGTTTTAACCTCCACCAGCACCTTGATTTTGTAAGGATTATTCATTTATTGAATACACTGCACATACTGAACACTATTTGTTGTTGGCTGTCTTTGATAAAAGCACTTTGACACCTTTATGCACCTATTCCTTACTATGTTTGTGTGCTGTGTCCTTATCTGCTGGTTTATCCCTCAGGTATGTTGTCAGCAGTAGTGGGTTCAAGAGGCTCTGGTAGTGTGGAGTTGGAGTGTCACACCAACCCATAACAAATTCTGAAGTCATTCTTTCTACCCAGGCATCGATGTATCAGTCTAGGTCCTGGAGGGCCGCAGTGGCTGCAAGTTTTCATTCTAGCAGCGGTGTTATTTTAACATGTTTTTTATATATCATTTCAAGATTTCCTGCAATTAATCGTCCAGAGGGTATTTAATAATATTACATTTAAGTACAAACAAGTGTGAGTTGCAAACAAAGAGGTCAGAAGGAAAAGGAAAAGGATAAGACAGCAAAAGCCCCATCAAAGTCTAAACTGGCCTCAAGCTCAGAGTGTGGCCTCCCGGAGAATGACCTGGAACAGACACAGACAGGAGAAGGAGCAGACCTGCCAGGACCTGACACGGCAGCACCAACAGCACTGGCTCCAGCTGAGAGCATTAGTGGGAGCGAAACTGTGAGTGAGACGGGCAAAGATCATTCATCAACTTCAGGAGGCTGATTGGAACCGAGCATGGCCTTTTCATCCCCACTGTCAACTTCAGCTAATTGCCCCTGCGAGTCTGCAATATCATCTCCTATTGAACTCCCAACTACACCTACAGAGATCAGGGAAGATCGAAATGCACAATCCAAGATGAAGGTTTGATCGCTGCGTGCAGAGGGAACATAAATTATATAAGACGAGACGCAAAGAAGAACAATAGAGAAATAAAGAATGAAATGAAGGTTCTAGGGCAGCACAGCGGTGCAGTAGTAGCACTGTTGCCTCGCAGTAAGGAGACCTGGCTTCGCCTCCCGGGTCCTCCCTGCGTGAAGTTTGCATGTTCTCCTCATGTCTGTGTGGGTTTCCTCCGGGTGCTCCAATTTCCTCCCACAGTCCAAAGACATGCAGGTTAGTTGCATTGGCGATCCTAAATTGTCCCTAGTGTGAGCTTGGTGTGTATGTGTGTGTGTGTGTGTGTGTGTGTGTGTGTGTGTGTGTGCGTGTGTCCTGTGGTGGGCTGGCACCTGCACGGGGTTTGTTCCTGCCTTGCGCGCTGTGCTGGCTGGGATTGGCTCCAGCAGACCCCCGTGACCCTGTGTTAGGATATAGCTGGTTGGATAATGGATGGATTTATACTTTACTTTTTTGGCTCTTTCCTCTTTTTTTTTTTTAATTAAGCTGCAATTACCATATTGATATTTTTTTCAATAATTACATTTGGGCCACTTATGGCTACATCTTCCCTAATTGGAAACTAAAAAGTAAACAGTTATTATATTGAAATTTCTTTCATTAATTATATGCACACTTTGGCTACCACAAAGTAACAAGCTATTATCTTTTTATTAAACTGTTTTAAGTAACAAGCCTTTTACAGTTTTTTTATAGTTGTTTAAGGACTGTTTAAGATTATATTTTTAGTCTATTGTATTTGGACTGTATCTTCACAAGATATGTCAGTTTTAACCTTCTTCACACCACTGCTGGGGGGCTCATTTTGGTCTAGACATGCATCTTCTCTTGGCATGTTGGAGGACCAGGACATCGTGAAGTGTGGCTTGTCTCCCTTACAGAGGCAAAATGGGGATAGGATGGAGAGAAACAGAGCAATGCTATTTCTGTTTTTTCTCTTATCCCCAATAATTGTTAATGACAAAATAACAATATGATTCATAGCTGCATCACTTGGCAATAATATGAAATCTATGTCAAAGCTATCATATGTACAATGTACTACCTTAAACTAAGACTACATGTACTAAATGTCAACAAAAGTTAAGAATAAAATATTTCCATGACCAAATAGTAAACTTTGTGAGCTGGAATTTCAAGGATCTCAATCTTGAAGTAAAGAGAAAGAAAGTGTTCTCCTGTATTTTTTCAGGAGACTCGCATATTAAGCAAGGACCAGTTTTGGTTGTGAAGAGAGTGGTCTGGCCAAATTTTTCACTGTAGCTATACGAAGAAAACCAGAGGTGTGGGAAGGGTGATATGTCATGGTGACGGGCAATTTATCTATTACTAAAATGCTTTTGATTAATATCAATGCTCCTAACACATGGATGATAGAGCTTTCTTCCAAAGTGTATTTGCATCTATCTCTAATGTGAACACTCACAAAATTATAATGGTTGGAGACTTTAATTGTGTTTTAAATCCAGACCTGGATAGATATTCAGATACAATGGCAATAACATGTCATACTGCAAAAATAATTACACGGTTTGTAACAGATCATAACTTATCTGGCCCATGGTGGTTCTTAAATCCTAACCTTAACAGCATACTTCTTCTCACCCACACATCATTGCTACTCAAGAATTGATTATTTCCTTATAAATAATAATTTTTGCCTACTATCAAATTCTGTAAGTACGATGCTATCGTTATCTCTGACCATGCCCCTCTGATTATGGAGCTTAAATTACTGCATTCTACACACTCATCTTTGTCTTAAGCCCCTGTCATTAGCAGATGGTAACTATACAGAATTCATATCCAAGCAAATTGATTATTTTCTTGAGACAAATGCATCCTCAGAGGTCTCAGCAGGTATTCTCCAGGAAGCGCTAAATGTTTTTTAAGAGGACAGATTATTTAATATCTTTCTTACAAAAATAAACTAGAAACCAAGAAGGTATCTGAGGTAATCAGTGAAATTACCAGAACAGATCTAGAATAAACCCAGAGTCTCATGTATAAATGTTATGTATGCACAAAACTGTTGTGTACACCCATTTCCACACTGACTTTGAGATGTATAAAAACTAAGTTGGTGTAAAGCCACACACATTTTCATGGCAGGATCCTCCTTTGCGAACGCACTTTTCTGCTTGGTTTTGCATAGATTCACATCTATGATGTAGATTTACCAAATACACCAAAATTAATTGCATATCGTTTACAAATTTAATTCACTTGATTGTAATGATTCTGTAGTAATATAATGGTGCACGGAATGGCCAAACTGTTCCAACTACCATGGCTGCTTTAGTGTTGTTAGAAGACATCACAAATGGAAGAATTAGAAGAGAGCGCATATTTACAGATGATGACGAGTGGCTTCTAAGTCGATTTTAATTTCCAGGAGCTACGCTATGAAGGCATCTTCAGAGAATTAATTTGCTTATATAAATAGAAAGCATTTCCACTCTATTAATTTGCTGCTCTATAGTGCACAGAAAGTGTATTGTAATGTGCAAGAATGTACCTGAACAGAAGCGCTATGATGAACTGACCCTGACCCACCAAATGATTAGGCAGATTGGACAGTGTTACAACTTCGTTTGTATGTTATTAGCTGAATGTAAAAACAGATAATCAGAAGCAGCATTTATTTTTTAAACAATTCGTTTCATTTGTGCTCAATGTTAGGTGTTAATGTTAGGTCAATAGTACAGCCCTGATATTCTTTAGTTCATTGGCCACATCTCTTACAGCATCCATTATTGCATTTTGTGACTCAGAGCAATCTGTCAGCACACAGCCAGATGGCCTCCCAGTGGTTCAGAGGCAGAGGTGAGTGTGCAGCCAGCCACCAAAGATGTATAAACTGTAACTTCCTTTACTGTACTACTGTATTATTATGCTGAGCTGGAAGAATCCCACCCCACCACTCTTAAGTCAGTATGTAATCAATGTTCTGTACTACTTGAAATTGGAAATAATCAAATTCTCACTTAGAGGATATGTTCAAATCGTTTTTTAAAATAAAGCAAGTCTAATCAATAGCATTTAGAATAAGCTCCCATTTCATGGAAAAAGATACTCTTCTTTTCTTGCTCCTATTATAGAGTAGCTGCAGTTGTTGGCTCCTCTCTCTTTCTTTTGGGTGGGGGTCGGGCTTTACTTTGATTTATTAAATTTGACTTGACTGTATGGAATGTTATCTGATTTTAATTAAAATCAATAAAAATATTTTTATATATACATACTGTATATACTGTATACTGTATATATATATATATATATATATATATATATATATATATATATATATATATATATATATATATATTAGCAGTTGGAGATCCACGAAGGGAGAAAACGAAGCACGTATAATAAAGTAGTTTTTATTCCTGAGATTTCAATCCTCTTCATCAGAGGATAATGCTTAGACATACAAGAATCAAAGGCAATATATAGCAATACCTTACAGGGAGGCTAGGTCCGTGGGGGTTGTTTTGAGGTTGTTGGGAGTAAAGTCTTATTTATTAAGAACAAGTTCTTCTTAAGTTTGTATATGCTGGATTTATGTCCAAGTGTCTGTTGATGGCGTTCTCATTTGATAACCAGGATTCAGCCAGCTCTCTAGCACTTTTATTATTGGCTTTAAATTTTACTTGTACATCATCTCAATTAAATGTATGTCCTGTTGATTTAGTATGCTTATAGATCAATGACAATGCATCCTTTCTTCTGACGGCGTTGCGGTGTTCCTGTATACGTGTTGCGATTCTTTTTGAAGTTTGTCCTATGTATACCGCTGAGCACGAACTGCATGGAATGCTGTATACTGCGTTTAGTGTTTCTGCTGTCGATTTCTTGTTTTTGGCATTAAAGAGGACCGTGCGCAGATTGTTCATGGGTTTGTGTGCTATTCTGACACCTGACTTGGCCAGGATGCGTGCAGCACCTTCAAACACATTGTGGTGACACATCCTGGCCAAGTCAGATTGTCCTATCTGCTGTCTTGACCTTTCCCCAATTTAGAATGTGTGGCATATTATGCAATGCAAAATGTAGCAAATATGGCGCCATATAATTGTGCAGATGAAGACCTACGTAATGGATAATATGAGGACAATTCCTCCTGCTAAACCCTAGAGGTAAACACTACTTTTTTATAGCGTGTTGCAGTCATTAGATTTGACATGAGTGCATATTTTCAAAAAACAATTCATAAGGTTAAAACATCAAAAAATGAGTTGTAGTATTTTCAATATAGTGTAGGATGAATAAAATTTAACAAACCACTCCTTTTTTTTAATTTGCATTTTTCACACTGTACCAACTGTTTTTGAACTGGCGTTATAGATTCACACAATGCATTAAGCAGGCATGTCTATTAAGCACAATTTAAAATTTTTGGTTTATTGAGCAGAGTCTGAAGATTTGTTAAAAAATTACCTTTATCATATCTACATTATTACCATTCTTACAATGACTGGCAAAGAAATATTCCACACTTCGTATAATTTATATTTGAACATCTTTTTAAAAACCCTATTCCATTGCTCCTGGTTAGTACAAAAAGAAATTTGGATGGTTTTGTCAACAGTAGTGTGTAGAAAATCAACATTTGTATCTATATTTCACACACAGTTTCATTAGCAGAAAAAGTTTACAATTTGCGGAAGTGAGAATTGCTTGCAATAAAGAATGAGCAAGAAGAATTGAGGCAGTAGGTAGAGGTTTCAGTTTAAACATTTTTGTCCTTTACAAATAGCAAACATGTATTCTATTTGCAAATTTTTTCATCTCTTTCTTGACAGACATAAAATGGAAAAATGGACACATTATTTTGACAATTAGAACACTGAACATGTTGTTTTTAATGGTCAAGTTACTGATGAAGTTTACTTCTTCTTGATGGAGACCTTTAATTTGTTCAGTTATTACTACACCCTGGTTTCCTTGAAGGCTTGGATAGTAGTCATCACCCATTGATCACATCATCTTTAAATTCAGATTGGGAAGCGTATAAAAGAAGGTACTTTGTATCTGTTTCCTGATATGTAAATCTGTAGCAATTTTGCCTCGCTAGCTTCCTCATACTTGGACGTTTGCCTTAAATTTAAGATTTTATTGATTTTCTCAGAATACAAAATGTACACTTGAAGTAATTCCTCATGCCACAGAATAAAACATAAAATGAGTTACGTAATTAAATGATATAGTCCATTAATTAGGAATTGGCTAGTAATAAGAAAATTAGTCTCAGCAAGATGTGCAGCTATTTCAACTCTCTAGAAACTAAATTTGAAACCACTTGCCTTTGCATTCTCTAATGTAACCGTGAGGTATGGAGATGTACAGATGTCATGGTTATCTTTCTGACTATCCACATTGTCTTCTTTCTTTTGAAAACCTAAGCATTTTTAATAAAATATGTACAGACATCAGTTAGTCTTGGAATCTGTTCATTGGCATTCTATTATTAGGTAATTTTAAAAAAGTGTATGAAGGCAAGTGCAGCTGTGCAAAAGTCCCTCTCTAGTCTTGTACTAAATTTAACCATAAGTTCAACTTCACTATAATGAATATGTTCTTTTCAGATTAGGAAGACAGATGTTTCAAGGTAAGGTAGTTCTGCTTACTGATCATAGTGCTGATTAGTAGAATAGGCAAACATCATAGGGGAGCACAATGGGAGCAGGACCTGCAACAGGAGCAGAGAATGTCTGGGGGGCGGAGAAAGAAACAAAGCAATCAACCAAAAAGGACAGGTGCTGTTCAGGCTTTTAAGTATGCATAGCATTATGTTACAGGTGTCTGGTCGTACTTACAGGTAATCTAACCTAGACTCCATTAAAATATCCGACTACGCCACCCAGTTTTATTAAGAGACTGGGAACTCCTGAAATTTACCAATTATAGCACACAGGTTTCTTTAAATTGGGCGGTGAGTAAACACACAATGAAAGACACAACAGCTTCAGGAAGTAAACAGTAACTTCTATTACACTAGACAATAATAAGTACATGAAAAAGATAAATGAACATAAACCAAATCTAACAGTATCATGAAGAAAATTGCTTATTTTAGAAAGGAAAGCACACAGTCCACACTATAAAAGTCCATTAAAAACAAGAATTGGATGATACAACCTGTAGTGGGGCAAAGTCCAGTTTGTTCTCAGTGTTAACCCAACACTTAATTGTTCAACCGTCCACGGATGCACTCTGTTCACCGGACACTTGTTTCCAAGAGAATCGTGGAATCCCTGTCGGCGTCTCTTCGTTGTTCCTTTTTTTCCACTCTGGGCTCCTTGTATTGCTGTGAATTAGGCACGCCTTATTTCTTGTCTGCCAGCTTTGCTCGGTCCTTTCATGCGGCTTCCCTCTCTCGCTGGACCCACAACCAACGTCTCCTTGTGGAGCTGTCTCTTCCTCCCTGGAAGTATTGCCACCCTTGTGCTTCACGTCGTGCCAGCCACGTACCCTTGTCAGCCTGCGAGCCTCTGTGCTCTGTCCGAGTGTCTTGGCAGTGCTCTCAGTGGATCGTCCCCCTCCTCTCCTGCCTTCTCCTGGCCAGGGCTTAAATCTCCTTCAGTCCCTGCAATTATCAGTCCTGGACAACCAGATTAAACAAGTGGCACAGCTAAATTTCATGGGTTTAACAAATAATGAAAACACGAGTTAACAAAATGTATTGTTACCAACCATGAATGAGTACAGATCTGCTGTTTAGAAATCAATATTGTCAAAAATGTTAATTGCCAAGTCAGGTAAATCCAGAAATCCTCCAAGGCAAGACTTCAAAGCGGCGACTCCTTTGCAAGACAGCAAATACTTACACAAACTATCCTGACACAATCAGTAACTGGATTATCCAGGATCCTCCAAGGAAGCAGCAGTTCTGTTATCACAGGTGGTATTGTTTGTAAATTTCAACCAGCCATAAACTTCAAAATGGTGACTCCTATGCAATCCAGCAAATACCTACAATCTGCAGACCGCCTTTTAACTTCTCACCCCCACTGCCAACAATGGGTGCCTATTGCCTGTTAATCTGCTGGGCTTTAAATGTAATATTTGAATGTTTCTTTTACTAAGAGAGAAATGGAATGACACAGTATACAAAAAATGTCCCCCCTCTGACATCTGCGCGAGAAACATATCATGCGACAGAGCAGCCGCAAGTAAACCCAGCAAGTAAGGGAGCAATGTGAAGGTAGTCTATCAGCGTTTTTAAGAGGTTTTTTTAGGAGTGTCCGTGTCTTCTAGGGGTGCGTTCAGCCCCCCTGCTCACAATAAGTTGTAGATGGAATTACCTTTTACTGTATATCCCATCCTCTATAAACCTATAAACAAGTATTTTCAAGTGAAACTGAAATAGAGAAACAAAATGCACAGAAATATTTTCTAAGATAATTATTTTTTATTATTTTTTTCTTGTACAGTATTAGGTATTCAGAGTGGTGTAATCTCATTAGTGTATAATAGAATTATCTCTAAATCTACAATATAACAACTCTCCTGGGATTTGCCAAAGTGCTAATTTACTTTGTATTGGATTCTGCTGTATAATAAGGCTGTTTCAAACTGTTTGAGAAAAATAAAGATAGGGTATACAAAAATTTACAAAATAAGCACTTATCCTTCTCTTAAGTTTTTCACTCATTTCCATCAAATCTCTCAAGGAGAATGAGGGGTGGGAATGGCTGACAGATGTTCAGGTGTTTTTTTCATTGTTTTGTTTTTCATTGATCTTTTCATGTCTGCTGATAGAAGTTCATTGCAGTTCTGCTAATGTACAGAATTTCTGTGGTTGAAACAGAGATTCTACTGGAAGGTACAAAAAGCAACATTTTAAACCTTTCTGCCTCTTTTACATCTTATCTTAATCACTTTAAAATTAAAAAAGATTTAAGTTTCTGCTCTTTGAATTGGCAAAAAAACAACTTTCCTTAGATGTGTTAAAATTTCAAGTACTGAAGCTGAGGTAAATGCACTTCTGTTGCAAATGAAAGAGTTTAAGAGAATCCATTATTAGGGCTCTGGAGTCCAGTAAGCTCATTTTGCTACCATTTCTTCGATCAATCAAGCAATTAAACAGTTTTTAACTTACTAGCCACACTACCTGCCAAAGACAGGTAACCAAATTATTTAAAAATACTTGCTATCTCTTGTCCTGTATGCACTTTTAGCTACTTTCCTCTCCATATTCACGTGTATGAATGTTTCTTCACCGGCATTCCCTCTCTCAAGTGCATTCCCATAAAACCTTTTCTGGCATTATTTTCAGCTTTCTTGTATCCTATCCACTTTTATACTTGCTGTCTTTGGAGGTGACTCTTCGCACACCTCCTGTGCCGTTTCTCCTCCTTGTGTGTCTTACACTTAGCACTTACTCTTTCATCACATTACCAAAGCTATACTGACCATTCATACCAACGCCAAAGCTCTGTCTTCCCCCTGTAGTGTCTCGCCTACCTGTTTTCTTACACTTTGAATCACAACAATATAAATTTACAACAAAGTATCACCCAATCTCTGAATTTGGTGATAGTAGTTTGGTTCCTTAACCTAATGAGGTAGGTCATGAACACTTAAACTTTATTCATTGAAAAAATGCAATAGTCAGAAGAAGCATTCATGAAAGAAATGTAAAGGCTCTTAAAATTGTCAAACATCTCAAGGGCACGATTAAATGACAAATGAAGGAAAAAATAAAGTAAACAAAATTAAAGAAAAAAGTACTTGTTGGTGCAAAACCCAGTCAACATGTGGGCTATATATTCAGAAAGACACTGCAAAGACTGGGGAAAAAAGTTGCAGAAAAATGTTCAGTTTTAGCTGCCAACAGATTAAAATATGTAGAATCTTAAGGACTTTTAAGACAAAGTAATTTTTTGCAGGTAACTGACTTCTGTTTGGCAGTTGGAACTGCAGTAAGGATAAGCAGTAACCAGAATGTTATATTTTATGTTTAAAGGTTTATAGGGTCATTATTGTCTCCTGTGATGAATACAATGAAATACTTACTTGCTTAGGCTAAACAACATGCAATGTATTGTCACTCTTCACTGGAAATGTATTGTAAACCAGCAGCCTTGGTGTAGGAGGGCAATCTAACCCAACTCCTCAAAATGAAAAAGTGTACCCTGTGTGAGAGATGGCTGGCAGCTTATCCTGGGCAATACATCCAGGCCGCTAGATAGAGTCCTCCCTGCAACAAGGAGGTGCCCCGGATTCCCGCAGGGCATCATGGAAAATGGATTTCGGCTTCACAGCCCTGCTGGATACCGTGGGAGCCACCAGGGGACGCTGCTGGGAGACACAAAGATTGTTGTTTTATTATAACCCAGAAGTACTCTCAAGTCATGTGGACGGAAGGACAGAAGTACTTCCGGGTTGAAGAAAAATATAAATCTTCATCTGACCCAGAAGAGCTAGAGGATTATGTGGACTGAAGGACAGGAGCGCTTTTGGGTCAAGGACTATTTAAAGGACAGTGGGAAACCCAGCAAGCTGAGCCAAAGTTAGAAGGAAGTGTGATGGAGCTGCTGGGTGGAGAGGAGGATTTATTGTGATTTATTGTATTAATTTTTGATTATTATTGGTGAATTGTGAAGGTTAAGGTGCTTTGTGCACATTATATAAGAAATTAAAATTATTTCTAGTACTTTTACCTGGTGTCTGTTTTGAAAATTGCATAGAGAGTCAAATGGCATAACAATATTGCCAAATATTAACAATATTGCCTTTTCTCTGATATTTTAAAAGAGATTTCATACAATTCCAAAAGACATCTGGTAACCTTGCTTGTTTCTGCCTTTAAATAAAATGTAAAAACCTTGGTCAGGGCAGAAGTTCATATTATTGGTAGTGTGAGTTTTTTGAGACCCTGGAAGTCCCCCAACTACGCACAGCATTAAACACTGTCAACGCAGGCAGGAATTGCTTGTCCATTGCTGAGGCAACTGCAGGTTCGCAGCTTTGCCACGTAACATGCTAGTCAGCTGATGGTTGATGCGAGGAACATTCAAACCTGGCCACTAACCTGGGCCATTACTGCTTGTTTGCTGTGTCTTTGTGTATTGAAGTGGTCACTCCCATTTGAATAAAGACCCTGACTGTGCCTATTTTGATTTGAATAAAGTTGGTTTTCCTGGAGTCTGTGTACCCAGTGTCTTCTCTCAGGAGCATGACAGTGATTCCCAAGTCACAGTAGCAAGGCATCAATATGGAAACCCATCTACAAGTTTTTTTTATCTTAAAATAATGTTGTGTTATGTTATGAAAGGGATGAACAAAAGAACCAGTCATGGAAGTGAAGATCAAAAGCTACATGTCATACCTCTTCTATTCATAAAGGATCATTTATTACAAATATATGCTGATATATACTGCTCAAAAAAATTAAAGGAACACTTTTTAATCAGAGTATAGCATCAAGTCAATAACCCAGCCACAGGGGATGCACAAGCCAATGTGTTTGTTCATGCCGGTCCCAACTCCAGATAAATGGGGAGGGTTACGTTAGTAAGGGCCTTCCGGTGTAAAATTTTTCCAAATCAATATGCAAATGCAAATTTCCATACCAGAATGGTCGAGCCCCAGGTTAACAACAACGGTTTCTGGTGGAAATTGGGCTACTGTTGGCCGAAGAAGGAGAAGAAGAGGGGGGAGACTTGTCCGGAGGCAGGAGGAGAGGAGGAAGGTAAAGAAGAGTGGAACTGAAGGTAGGAGCTTTGAATTTTGGCAGTATGACTGGTAAGGGGAGAGAGTTAGCAGATATGATGGAGAGAAGGAAGGTTGATATATTGTGCGTGCAAGAGACTAAATAGAAGGGAAGTAAGGCCAGGTGGATCGGAGGTCGATTCAAATTGTTCTATCATGGTGTGGATGGAAGGAGAAATGGGGTAGGTTTTATTCTGAAGGAACAGTATGTCAAGAGTGTTTTGGAGGTGAAAAGAGTGTCAGACAGAGTAATGATTGTGAAGCTGGAAATTGGAGGTGTGATGATGAATGTTGTTAGTGCATATGCACCGCAAGTTGGGTGTGCGATAGATGAGAAAGAAGATTTTTGGAGTGAGTTGGATGAAGTGATGAGCAGTCTACCAAGGGACAGAAAGTGGTGAATGGAGCAAATTTGGCATGTTGGTGAAGGGAATAGAGGAGACAAGGAGGTGATGGGTAGGTATGGTGTCAAGGAGATGAATGAAGAAGGTCAGAGGATAGTGGATTTTGCTAAAAGGTTGGATATGGCTGTGGTGAATGCGTATTTTGAGAAGAGGGAGGAACATAGGGTGACATACAAGAGTGGAGGAAGATGCACACAGGTGGATTACATCCTATGCAGAAGAGACAATCTGATGGAGATTGAAAACTGCAAAGTGGTGGGAGGGGAAAGTGTAGTTAAGCAGCATAGGATGGTGGTCTGTAGGATGATGTTGGAGATCAAGAAGAGGAAGAGAGTAAGGGCAGAGCCAAGGACCAAATGGTGGAAGTTGAAAAAGGAAGACTGCAAGGTTGAATTTAGGAAGGAGGTGGGACAGGCACTGGATGGCAGTGAAGAGTTACCAGACAGTTGGGCAACTACAGCAGATGTAGTAAGGGTGACAGCAAGAAGGGTGCTTGGCGTGACATCTGGACAGAGGATGGGGGAAGAAGTAGTGGGATAGTCAGAGAGATGCAGAAAGTAGACAAGATTGCAAGGAGATAAGGCGCAAGGTGAAGAGAGAGGTGGCGAAGGCTAAAGAAAAGGCATATGATGAGTTACATGAGAGGTTGGACACTAAGGAGGGAGAAAAGGAGTTGTACCGATTGGCTAGACAAAGGGACCGAGCTGGGAAAGATGTGCAAGGATAAAGATAGAAATATACTCACAAGCGAGGAGAGTGTGGTGAGCAGAAGGAAAGAGTGCTTTGAGAGGCTTATGAATGAAGAGAACGAGAGAGAAGGTTGGATGATGTGGAGATAGTGAATCTGGAAGCGCAACGAATGAGCAAGGAGGAAGTAAGGACAGCTATGAAGAGGATGAAAAATGGAAAGGCCTCTGGTCCAGATGACATACTTGTGAAAGCATGGAGGTGTTTAGGAGAGATGGCAGTGGAGTGTTTAACCAGATTGTTTAATGGAATATTGGAAAGTGAGAGGATGCTTGAGGAGTGGAGAAGAAGTGTACTGGTGCTGATTTTTAAGAATAAGGGGGATGTGCAAGACTGTAGTGACTACAGGGAGATAAAGTTGATGAGACACAGCATGAAGTTATGGGAAAGAGTAGTGGAAGCCTAGGTTAAGAAGTGAAGTGGTGATCAGTGAGCACAAGTATGGTTTCATGCCAAGAAAAAGCACCACAGATGTGATGTTTGCTCTGAGGATGTTTATGAAGAAGTATAGGGAAGGCCCGAAGGAGTTGTATTGCATCATTGTGGACCTGGAGAAAGCATATGACAGGGTGCCTCGAAAGGAGCTGTGGTATTGTATGAGGAAGTCAGGAGTGGCAGAGAAGTATGTAAGAGTAGTACAGGATATGTACAAGAGAAGTGTGACAGTGGTGAAGTCTGCGGTAGGAGTGATGGATGCATTCAAGGTGGAGGTGGGATTACATCAGGGATCGGCTCTGAGCCCTTTCTTATTTGCAATGGTGATGGACATGTTGAAAGACAAGATTAGACAGGAGTTCCTATGGACTATGGTGTTTGCTGATGACATTGTGATCTGTAGCGAGAGCAGGTTGAGGAGACCCTGGAGAGTTGGAGATATGCTCTGCAGAGCAGAGGAATGAAGGTCAGTAGAAACAAGACAGAATACATGTGTGTAAATAAGAGGGAGGTCAGTGGAATGGTGAGGATGCAGGGAGTAGAGTTGGCGAAGGTGGATGTTTAAATTCTTGGGATCTACAATACAGAGCAACGGGGAGTGTGGAAGAGAGGTGAAAAAGAGAGTGCAGGCAGGGTGGAGAAGAGTGTCAGGAGAAATTTTTGAGAGACAGGTATCATCAAGAGTGAAAGTGAAGGTCTGCAGGACGGTAGTGAGACCAGCTATGTTACATGGGTTGGAGACGGTGGCACTGACCAGAAAGCAGGAGACAGAGCTGGAGGTAGCAGAGTTAAAGATGCTAAGGTTTGCACTGGGTGTGATGAGGATAGGATTAAAAATTACATTAGATGGTCATCTTAAGTTGGACGGTTGGGAGACAAAGTCAGAGAGGCGAGATTGCGTTGGTTTGGTCATGTGCAGAGGAGAGATGCAGAGTATATTGGGAAAGGGATGTTAAGGATAGAGCTGCCAGGTAAGAGGGAAAAAGGAAGGCCTAAGAGGAGGTTTATGGTTGTGGTGAGAAAGGACATGCAGGTGATGGATGGTAAAGAATAACATGCAGAGGACAGAAAGATATGGAAGAGGATGATCCGCTGTGGCAACCCCTAATGGGAGCAGCCGAAAGAAGAAGATAGCATCAAGTCAATGAGTCTTCTGGGATATTGATCTGGGGCCTCATGCATAAATGGTGTGTACGCACAGAAATGTTGCGTAAGAACGTTTCCACGTTCAAATTGCAATGTATAAAACCTACACTTGGCGTAAAGCCACTCCCTTTTCCACGGTACCTCATACCCTGTCATACGCAAGTTCTCCGCTCAGTTTTGCAGACTGGCAACACCCAGCGTCAAAGCAGTGCTACTGTTCCTGTGTGGTTAGTCTATTTTCCTGACGCGGCTTTATAAATACACTGAAACTAACCTCATATTGTTGATCAGATAGATAGATAGATAGATAGATAGATAGATAGATAGATAGATAGATAGATAGATAGATAGATACTTTATTAATCCCAAGGGGAAATTCACATAATCCAGCAGCAGTATACTGATACAAAGAAACAATATTAAATTAAATAGTAATAAAAATGAAAAAAATTAAAATAAAATTAATGTTAGCATTTACTCCTTGGGTGGAATTGAAGAGTCGCATAGTTTGGGGGAGGAACGATCTCCTCAGTCTGTCAGTGGAGCAGGACAGTGACAAAAGTCTGTCACTGAAGCTACTCCTCTGCCTGGAAATGACACTGTTAAGTGGATGCAGTGGATTATTCATGATTGCAGGAGTTTGCTTAGTGCCCGTCACTCTGCCACAGATGTTAAACTGTCCAACTTTAATCCTACAATAGAGCCTGCCTTCTTAACAAGTTTGTCCAAGCGTGAGGCGTCTTAGTGTATTAGTGTAATGCATCTGATTGTAATTAACTTGTAACAATATAATGGTCCAGAGAATAGCCATAGTATTCCAAATACCATAACTGCTTTAGCGTTGTTACTCTCACTGCACCATCTTCTTCTTCTTTTTCTTCTTTCAGCTGCTCCCTTTAAGGGTTGCCACAGCAGATCATCTTTTTTCATATTACTCTCACTGCACGACTCGGAGTATTTATATCACTGTATCTGAGTGGGGAATCACAGCAGCAGCTTATAGGAAAGAGAATTATCGGTATACAGCATCAAGCCCATGCTGCCTCAGCCACGGCAAAACGTTTCAAAGCCTTTCCTGTACGGACCTCGCGGTTCAGAAACAGATTCATCACAAGAACTATAAATGCACTCAATCAATTGCTCCTTGTAGAACTGTTTGTACTTATAAGTACAATTACCCCACTGTGAACTTGCACTACAATTATAATATTGCACAACCTGAGTCACTTTATAAAGCGCGTCTGGGCGGTCTCATGGTCTGGAATCCCTACAGATTTTATTTTTTCTCCAGCCGTCTGGAGTTTTTTTGTTTTTTCTGTCCCCCCTGGCCATTGAACCTTACTCTTATTCGATGTTAATTAATGTTGATTTATTTTTTTTATAATTGTGTCTTTCATTTTTCTATTCATTAATATGTAAAGCACTTTGAGCTACTGTTTGTATGAAAATGTGCTATATAAATAAATGTTGTTGTTGTTGTTGTTGTATTTACTGCACATATGATGACGGTATCATTTGTAAGATGAAATGCAGCAAAATATGTTGATTATATTATACAGATAAAACTTTAACTTCATTTAAATAATCTCTATTGTTAATAATTAAACATGTGAGGACACAGTGCTGCAGCGCTAGCAAGTTCACGTATTGTTCCTGCCTTGCGCTGTATATTTACTGAGGCTGGCGCGACACTGGAAGGATAGACGAATAGAATAATTAAACACGTACTATGAAGATATTTCAGTGTTCCTTAAAAGTTTTGAAGAATCGTCATTGTAAGCTTACAGATGGCTTAACGTCTATTACAGAGCTGATTGTGTGGTGATTGGGTATTTGGAGAAAGAAAAATAAGGACAGGAATTGAAGGTTAGTATGTTTGAAAGAGACAGTACTGCTATAATAAATTATTTCATTGAAGGTCGCGCATGGCACGGCAGCATTTTGTGTGAGACATGAACAATCACTGCGCCATCGTGTTCCCATGTTTAATAACATTCTTTCATTCCAATCATCATGAAAATTATACCACGTATACATCTCAGTATTTTAGTTATTCAGAGAGCTGTAATATCATGAATGTAATGGATTTTGTGTCCTGTCAGAGAAAGAGAAAGAACGGAAGCACGTAGTGATTCACACACATAGAGCACATAGAAGATCAAATACAAAACAAAGCATTTAACATGCTACTTTAGATGGGATTTGAGAAACTAGTAAATTAAACGATTTTAAGATGAAGTTTATGATGTTCTACTTTAATGACAAAATAAACTACGTGATTAAAGTGGAAATTTCGAGATTAAAGTTGACATTTCGTGCTTTTTTCCCACTGTGTGCCTATTTTTTTTGTCTGTACCCTAATAAGCTCAGACGGTGGGCTACACCTTGCTTTTTCACGGCAACTTTGATATGTGACTTCTTTTTTATTTCGGGCACTGTGCTATTTTGTGAACTTGAACTTTCGAGTTTCTCTGACAAGCTATGTCACTCAATCAACTTCCTTTTGTTGATTATACCACTGTTTAAATCAACAAATAGTATGTTTTTCCTTTGTCTCCACTTGGTATTTTCTGAAATTCTTATATTTTCCCCCATGCTTTTCCCATTATTTTTTCACAGAAGGCTGAGCTTAAGGGCTATTTATATTGATTTGCATATTCATAAAGGCATAATTCTGGGAGGAGTTTGGGCAGGACAGAAGACACGTGTACGAGCATTACTTTTCACTCTGACTGAGATTTATGGAGCAGAAGAACGTGGAAGTTGGAGTATGCACAGATTTCTGCATCTAGATTTTTGCTGTGCGTAAACACATTTCGACTTTTGTGCTTACGTCATGTTATAGTGCGAATTCTACGCACGACGTTATGCATGAGGCCCCTGGTCAGTTAAGTAGCAGAGGGGGTTGTTAATCACTTTCAGCTGCTTTGCTATTAATGAAATTAACAACAGGTGCACTAGAGGTGCAACAATGAGACGACCCACAAAACAGGAATGGTTTAACAGGTGGAGGCCACTGACATTTTCCCCTCCTCATCTGTTCTGACTGTTTTTCACTAGTTTTGCATTTGGCTACGGTCAGTGTCACTACTGGTAGCATAAGGCGATACCTGGACTTTACACAAGTTGCACAGGTATTCCAATTTCTCCAGGATGACACGTCACTACGTACCATTGCCGGAAGGCTTACTGTGTCTCTCAGGACAATCTTAAGGGCATGGAAGGGATTCCAGGAGACAGGCAGTTACTCTAGGAGAGCTGGACAGGACCATAGAAGGTCCTTAACCCATCAGCAGGCCTAGTATCTGCTCCTTTGGGCAAAAAGGAACAGGATGAGCACTGCCAGAGCCCTACAAAATGACTTCCAGCAGGCCACTGGTGTGAATGTCTCAGACCAAACAATCAGAAACAGACATCATAAGAGTGGCCTGAGGGCCAGACATCTTCTAGTGGGCTCTGTGTTCATTGCCTGGCACTGTGGAGCTCGATTGGCATTTGTCATAGAATTGGCAGGTCCACCACTGGCGCCCTGTGCTTTTCATAGATGAGAGCAGGTTCACCCTGAGCACATGTGAGAAGTGAAAGGGTCTGGAGAAGCCATGGAGAACGTTATGCTGCTTGTAACATCATTCAGCATGACTGGTTTGGTGGTGGGTCAGTGATGGTCTGGGGAGGCATATCCATGGAGGGATACACAGATCTCTACAGGCTAGACAATGACACCTTGACTGCCATTTGGTATTGGGATGAAATTCTTGGACCCATTGTCAGACCCAGTGGGTCCTGGGTTCCTTCTGGTGCATGACAATGCCTGGCCTCATGTGGCAAGAGTATGCAGACAGTTCCTGGAGGATAAAGGAACTGATACCATTGACTAGCCCCCACATTCGCCTGACCTAAAGCGAATAGAACACCATTATGTTTTGGTCCATGCGACGCAACTAGGTTGCACCTCAGACTGTCCAGGAGCTCAGTTATGCCCTGGTCCAGATCTGGGAAGAGATCCCCCAGGACACCATCTGTCGTCTCATTAGGAGCATGCCCAGACATGGGGGACATACAAAATACTGAGAACGATTTTGAATTTCTGCAATGAAATTTCAGCAAAATGGACTAGCCATTTTTTCACTTCAACTTTCAGGGTGTTTTTCAGTTCAGCCCTCTCTAGGTTGATAATTTTAATTTCCATCGAACGATGTGGAATCCTTTCATTCCTACCATTCATTAATTAGTCCATATCAGTATAGATATCCAGCATGATTTTTTTTTTCCCATTGAGATCTCATGTGTTTTCAAAGTGTTTCTTAAATTTTTTTGAGCAGTTTATATTGGTAGGGCCTAATGGTTGGGAAATGACTGTCCCACCAGTACTTTTAGACATGAGGAGTATTTTTTACATTTCATCCTACGTGGTATATTTGCTAAAGAGTTAGGGAAATTATAAATGTCAAAGTCTGACTCAGTTTTCATTGTTATATGATGTAGTGCAGTGTGCTTCAGTTCTGTTTTTATTGAACACAACACTGTTCTCATCATCACTGTCAGTTCACAGTCAGGGTTAGCTTCTGCTTGAAGTGACATTTTTATTTATAAACCACACCACAGCAAACAAAAATGCAATCAAAAGTTCAACATACCATATATCAGAATATTAACAAAGAAACGTAATCAATACTTACCAACCATCCCTACTTAAACCAAAGGGCCGTAAAAGCTGTTACTAGATTGTGTCTCACATATTATTAGAAGATCAAAAGCTAACAAAACTGAGGCAGGCACCTAGCAAGCTGTATTGAAATAGAACGGATTCTTTCATGTTTGGATGAAGCTTTGTGCCATTATTTCTAAGGGAAATTAAAGTTTTTCTATTTTAAAATAATATATCTCTTTCTCATTGAGTTATAAAGAATGAGTTAGTATTCTTCTAGTTAAGGAAGATAAATCCATAAAAAAGCAGTAAAGTACTGTTGAGTTCAGTTCAGAATGTATTGTCATATGCACAGTAAACAGTCAGTCACACTGTACAATGAAAATCTTACTCTGCGTGCTCTACTGGGCCTCCAAATTACACAAACTAAACTAAACACAATACAATTAAAGTGTTAATAGTCAACAGACAACAGATGAGGAAAACTAATTTCCACAATAAATTTTAGCAATAAAATGTAAGCATGTTTAGCACAAATTCTATGAGTTTTATGTAAACATATAAATCAGATAGTGTAGGAGAGCACAGCAGATTTTTCAGTGCATTAGTGGTATTAGGGGATGGATTTTGGAGTAATTTTGAGCTTTACACTATCTAATAAAACATACTTTGTTGATAATATGACCTACAGTAATAAGGCTGGTACATGATGACATTATTCACAGAATACTGCCCCTGGTAGATACAGTAGTTTAATGTTGAAAGCTGTTAGCAATGCACAGTTTTATGCAGAAATGCACTATACCTTCCACAATCGAGGAAGAAGAGTTTATACTATGAATTACTGACTTCAATTCCTTATCTGTAGATATTGAAAGACCTCTTTCCAATTATTGATTCTGATCATCTAGTTGAGACTTTCAGTGAGTTTAGTTAATGAAGTCTGGAAATACAGTACTATCAATATCTCCCTGATTAATAAATAAGATATGTTCAGGTGTTGGTACTGAATGAAAATTAGGGACATTAGGCAAGTTTCTTTTAACTAACCAAAAATGTAGTGCACTGCCGATATTTGACACATACTGTAGGTGATGAAGGGATGCATATATATTATCAATTTAGAGGTCTCAAAAGGCCAGAATATCAAAAAACTCTGCGTAAAGACTATCTAAGTTTAAAAAAACTAAAATACACTATATGATTGCCATGAACTGGAGACACAGAGAATAGAAAACCTGCTTTAAAGCGTTTCCTCGTTCCATATTTTCAGCCATTGATGCTTAACTGTACTGAGTCTGAACTGGCAAACTGGCAATAATTATTGATTACAAATTATAGCACAAAGCTAGGCTCATAAAAAGAAGTGTGAACATGGGTGGTTCTGTTGCATTCTGAATCCTTCAACAACCTCAAACTGTAAATTTTACAGGTACAACTTATAAAATCTAATAAAGTTAGGTTAATAAATTGATAAGGTGTACTATACCATCAATGGTCATTCATCACATTAAGACTGCTTTGTCTTAAGCAAACAAGTGTGCCCTGTGATTGGTATGCTAGGGAACACTTATCTAATTGCAAAATACTGATTTTCTCTGGTTTATTCATTTTTTATGAATAGCAATGGTTGGCAGTAATTCATAACCAGGTTTAAATGAGATTTATTTGTTCTGACTTTTACTGTGTCCCAAAACAATATTTAAAATACAGCCTCTTAATTAGATGCAAATTATTATAAAATGTTCTGGTGCCTCTTAAATCATACATAACCTATTTATGGGCAGTTGATCTTTACACATAGCAAATTTACATGATTCATAAAATTCCTTGCATTTTAAAAAGAAAAAAGATTCAGAATGACAATGAGTTGAGACATCAACAATTTAATGAGAATATATGTTAACACTCTGGAAAATCAGATGGCAGCAAAATAATTTTAACTAATCATAATAAACTAACACATTTCACACTAAGTGTTAAGACCTGCCCTGACTTGATAGCCTCATACACCATCAGACATACAGCAGATGCTTGAGACATCCCGTACTCTGAGAGTAGTGCTTGTTTTATATAATTTTGTTCAGATACTTGAGGTACTTTCAGTGTTTAATACTCTTGGTAAGTTTCCTTAAGGTGCAGATCAAACTATGTCTCCAAACAACCAAGCTTCTAAAAGCGAAAGGTGTCTTCGACCTACTTCATTACCCCCATAGTCTAATTTTTTTAATTGAATTTATTAAAGCATGTAACATTCTATACAATAAAGTTAAACTTAGCAAAACTAAATTCAAAGCAATTTAATTAAATTTAATTTGTTTAAACAGATGTGAACACAAAAGTTATCCAAATTTTCTAGAGGTTCTTGGTATGGTATCAAGCAAACCATTTCTGGGGGGTACTGATGTGAACCAACACAGGACAGATCTAATGAAAAGAAATACTGTGTAGTGTGCTAATCACCCATGCCATTGTTGCCAATAATTTAGTGGTCTCGGCATAAATATAAATACACACATACATACAAATGGTACCTTTAATTTGCATAACACAGTTTGCACAACCAATCCCATGAAAGTTTCCACATCATGGTGTCAATTTGATCAAACCACATACAGGGCTACTGAGAAACACATTGCCATGCCGTTTGCAACTGACAATGAGACTCCCTGCAAGAGTGATGTACATAGTGTGCTGTCCTCTCCATGTGATCACACAATGATGACACGGGAGGCACATTAACTTTGATACTATGCAGTAAATTTAATCACACTCCAAAACGAACATTATTAACAAATATCTATAGGCCTAAAGACAGTAGGCGATTTGAGAGAAACCAAATAAAGCTTACATTCCTACCATAGGATATTGGAGAGTAAGCAAGAGTAAGCATGCAACATCATACAGTGAAGGGAAACTCGCCTGATACATTTTCTGTCTAAATGAACCTGAAGGACAGCAGATGCAACCAAAAAATTATTGCAATTGCAGCGATGCACAAATTATTAAAATTATTGTGGATGCACCATGATGATTTTCCTCAGGAAAAAAAAGGTTTCTTCTCAATTAAGAAGTCCACATCATGCCCACAGGGTGTTTGCTGTTATCCTCTGGTTTCCTTAAACATATGCCGTGTTAAACATAAGTAACTTTTCATCTCCTTATTCAGAACAAAGAAAACAGACTATTAGTATGAAAACGCCAAAAGGGAAAAAAAAAGCAGGTGACACATGGCTTACTATTGGTTGCTGTGGTTGAAGAGGAGATGGACACAGACCTGGATCCATGATGTACTGCAGTGGCAACCTGGTCAATGCACCCAAAATACCCAGCAGTGTCCAAACTCCTAGTTTGGTAATATCAAGTTTAAGGAAAGTGAGACTGGCAGTGGTGATTCTTTGCATTCTGTAAAATAATTACAGGGTCATCCACAGCTATGTACAACAAAATATATAGAAAATGCTTTCCATATAAGAAAGCTGACAGGTCTGGGAAAGATATCATAGAAAAGAATGAATACTGCCAAGCTTGAGTCACAAAGTTGTACAGATGACTGGAAAAGGTAACAGGTTTCCAGTGAACAAAATCTTTATTGCTGAACTGCCAGGTACAAACACAATATCTTACTCAGAAGGGGTTTGACGACAGCAGAACAGCATGCAGAATGTAGATGTCAAACATGGTGGTCAGCTCCTGCCTACGGGTCATAAGAACTCAAAGTCCTCCTCATCAAGTGGGTGCGATGGCTGAAAAGCACCGACTGGAGCAGACACAGTCTGAGGGAGAGAGGATAGGAGTGAGCCGTTAGGTTGGCTGGGGCTCAGTCTGCGGGAAGAATTTTGCGCGGTAAGCCTGCAGCTGATCCTGCAAAGGGGACAGGTAAGAGTGTGCTTGTTTCTCATTGAAATGCTGTTTAAGAGAGAGTTTCTGAAGGGCAGCTGTTTTTTTTGCCATACATTTGCTGTTTAACAGAGAGACAGCTCGCAGTTAAGAGCGTAAGAGCATGCCGCTGGCAATGCTGTTCGGGAGGAAAAATGGTGCAGGGGAACTACTGAACTGCACATGAGTGACAGTCATTTAGGGCATCTGTTATGGCAGTGAAAGGCAGCCTTTTTCGAGTTGCGGTGCACTAAGTCCAAAAATTTACTTTTGCGGCGCACCTGAGGGACTGCCCATAAATAAAGTCGTGACAACACAATCTATGGACAATCACCAATAAAAACAGTTAATTTTACAAGTTTGAAAGACATTTTATTAATAAAAGAATCAAAGGATAAATCTTAAATTTAATTAATGTGAACGTTGAGATTGTTTTTCAGCACATATGAGATTGATGCGAGGATCGATTTTCGAAAGACAGACGCGCATTTCCTTGTCGATCATTTGAAGTCTCTTACGTTTCTTAGACTTCATTTCCGTAAGTGTTCCGTTGTCTGTTTTTCCAACATAATTTTTTTTTTAAACATTATCTTTTTAATCAACCAAAAGTTCAAAAACACTAGCAATTTTAAATATTTTACAAAAGTTTTTGCGGAGCCCCTAGAAAATTCCATGGTGCGCACAGGTTGCCCAACAATGGCTTAAGCAGTGGTATATGCAACAAAAGTGTGGTGGAGACACTTGAAAGTTTCAATTCAGAAAGCCACACAGTGCCCAAAATAAAAAAGTGGTCAGATATCTAGTCGACGTGAAAAGAGTTGCAGATCACCATGTGTTTATTCTGTTTGAGACATTATTAAAACAGCTGAACCCTGTGTTGATGACATGATGGTGTTGCTGTGCCAAGCACATCTTTGGGTGCTCGCTGCACAAACACCTCTGCCTCAGAAACCACTGGGTGACCATCTGGATGTATGCAAAAACAACAACAACAACATTTATTTATATAGCATATTTTCATACAAACAATGTAGCTCAAAGTGCTTTACATGAGAAAAAACGACAAAGTAAGAATTAAAATAAGAGAACACTAATTAACATAGAATAAAAGTAAGGTCCGATGGCCAGGGAGGACAGAAAAAACAAAAAAACTCCAGATGGCTGGAGAAAAAATAAAATCTGCAGGGGTTCCAGGCCATGAGACCGCCCAGCCCCCTCTAGGCATTCTACCTAACATAAATGATCAGTCCTCATTGTATTCAGGGTTCTTAGGGAAGGACTTGGTGATGACGGTCACATGGACTTCTGGCCTTTAATCCATCAATATAGAGACATCACAGTGCTTTGATTAGGACAATCTTAAGGGCATGGAAGGGATTCCAGGAGACAGGCAGTTACTCTAGGAGAGCTGGACAGGACCATAGAAGGTCCTTAACCCGTCAGCAGGCCTAGTATCTGCTCCTTTGGGCAAAAAGGAACCGGATGAGCACTGCCAGAGCCCTACAAAATGACTTCCAGCAGGCCACTGGTGTGAATGTCTCAGACCAAACAATCAGAAACAGACATCATAAGAGTGGCCTGAGGGCCAGACGTCCTCTAGTGGGCTCTGTGTTCATTGCCTGGCACTGTGGAGCTCGATTGGCATTTGTCATAGAATTGGCAGGTCCACCACTGGCGCCCTGTGCTTTTCATAGATGAGAGCAGGTTCACCCTGAGCACATGTGAGAAGTGAAAGGGTCTGGAGAAGCCATGGAGAACGTTATGCTGCCTGTAACATCATTCAGCATGACTGGTTTGGTGGTGGGTCAGTGATGGTCTGGGGAGGCATATCCATGGAGGGATACACAGATCTCTACAGGCTAGACAATGACACCTTGACTGCCATTAGGTATTGGGATGAAATTCTTGGACCCATTGTCAGACCCAGTGGGTCCTATGTTCCTTCTGGCAGGTCACCACCACAGAAAACCGGAAAAAGAACAGAAGAGAGAGTAGCGATAAGTAAACAAAAAAAAAAAAACTCCAAAGGCTGGAGAAAAAAATAAAATCTGTAGGGGTTCCAGACCAAGAGACCGCCCAGTCCCCTCTGGGCAATCTACCTAACATAAGTCAAACAGGCCTCTTTGTATTTAGGGTTTTCATGGAAGGACCTGATGATGATGGTCACGTAGACTTCTGCCTTTAAATCCATCCATTGTTGTTGGAGCATCATGATGCTTTGAGTAGGTGGTGGTGGCACAGGCCGCCACCACAAAGAAACCGGAAAAAGAAACAGAAGAGAGAGTAGGGGTCAGTATGGATTTTGGAGCCACTGTGAATAGTTATTATGAAGAATTGAACATACAGAGTATCAATATTAAGTTAAAGTGAAGTTATAAAAAGGCCATGTTAAAGTAATGTGTTTTCAGCAGTGTTTTAAAGTGCTCCACTGTATAAGCCTGGTGAATTCCAATTGGCAGGCTATTCCAGATTTTAGGTGCATAACAGCAGAAGGCCTCCTTGACACTTCTTTTAAGTTTAGATGAATGCTGTTCTGAGTCACAAAATGCAATAGTGGATGCTATAAGAGCTATGGCCAATAAACTAAGGAATATAAGGGCTGTACTATGTGATATTGACTATAAATGAAATGGTTAAAAAATAAATGCTGCATCTGATTACCTGTTTTTACATTCTGCTAATTACATTCAAGTGAAGTTTTAATGCTGTCCAATTTGGTTGATCATTAGGTGGGTCAGGGTCAGGTTCAACATATAGTGTCTCTTCAGGTATGGGCAAGCCACGATTGTGTGCCCATTATATCTTTTTATGCACATGTTCTGTGTACTTAGAACAGCACATTAATAGAGTGGAAATGCTTTCTATTTACATAAGCAAATTCATTCTGTGAAGACACCTTTATAGTGTAGCGTCAGCACCGAGTGCCACAACAGATTGATTTTCTGCTGTTTATCCTTAACAGAACTACTTGCATTTTGCCACACTAGTTGGAAAAACCACCTGCAACTGTGTGGAGTTGCTAATTTTATAAGCTCCCCTGCTATATATTGTGTAATGTCAGCTCATTCTTTTGGTGATTCCTCCCTGGCTGATGTAACTTGTCCAGCACCATTACAATAGCAAGGTGCGTGCAATTGATTGCTCCGATTACATGTGGAAAATCTGACATTCCTGCAAATTGCTCTTTGATGTTTCCCAGCTCAACCACAATGTAAGGAAATCTTATATATCTGAATGACAAGCAGATAATACCATCCTATACAGCTGGCATGGCGCAACTCAGTGATGACTGAGAAATACTCGATCAGTCAGCAAGTTTGCGTTGAAAAGCTCCTGTGGCTAAAAACCCAGGAGTGGGCAGAATTTGCAAAGGAGCAGGTAGAGCACAATTTCTTAAAGTCTCCCTTTTAAAGCCGGTACCAGTTCAGCACACAGCTCCCAGAGGATAGCTCTTGGAAATCAAAATCAGCTTAGAAGTCAGTCATCATCATCTATAAATAAGCACTCTCTTCTAATTCTTCCATTTGTGATGTCTTCTAACAACACTAAAGCAACCATGGTAGTTGGAATAGTTTGGCCATTCCATGCACCATTATATTTTTACAGAATTATTACAATCAAGTGAATTAAATTTGTAAACTATATGCAATTAATTTTGGTGTATTTGATAACACCCCGCATCATAGATGTGAATCTAAAAAAAAAATCAAACCACAGAAACAGTATTAGTGCATTGACACTGGGTGCCGACAATTTGCAAAACCGAGGAGAAACATACATACGCAAGGGGGGACCCTGTCGTGAAAATGTGCGTGGTTTTACACCAAGTTTAGTTTTTATATATCTCGAAAGGAGAGTGGCAACAAGCGAACACAACATTTTTGTGCATACGGACTGTTTATACATGAAGCCCCTGGAATTTTTCAGCTAGTTGCTTTATTTTAACAAGAACAACAATTTATTTTTCTATGGTTCAAAATCACACAAAGATGCAAAATCACACAAAGAATGCCTCAATGGGCATTAAAGGACCTGGTTAATATTTTTACATCTCTTTATGCCACCATGTTTATTTTTTATGATTGTCTCCATTGTGTTCTTTTCTGCTGTGCATTACTAAGCCATTTCCTATCTTCCATGTGAAAAGGACAATAGTATAAAGGTCAGTGTCACACATCCTGTGTAATCAGAGTTTCTGGATATGCTAAAACACCTTCATGGTGTAAGATTTTGAAATATTGTTTTGCTAGAAGCAACCTTTGACAATCCTAGGCCAAGTGGTTTGTGCTACATGTTTTGCTTTGGTCTTTTGGAACATTTTTTTTTTTATTTATGACTTTGATTCTTGTCCTTAATAATAAATCCTTCTTGATTAATTTTTTAGCCTAATTCTTCTTTAGAGATATCAGCAAGAGCACTATGGGAAGCCTTTAAGAAGTGCTCAAAGAGACAATTAACACCTTACACTTCCTGCAAAAATGAATCCGAAGCCAGGAAGGCATCTGAACTAATTGCTGATATCTCTATAACTAAAATTTCATGCTACGGAACTTTACACAAAAAGATTAACATACCTAACAAAACTGAACTTATTGAACATAAGAAAAGCAGAGCAGCAAATACTTCAATTGCTACATGCATCTGGCTAAAAGTAAGACATTTATAAAGTACACTTTTGTTGGGACTTGGAATACCACAGTTTGATGCACCCTACATAGAAGATCTGGATGCACCTCAGAGCCTTTTTGAGACTCAAGATGCTATCAGTTTTACAGAACAGGAAAACCTCTGGCACAGCAACATTTTACATAAAAAAATCACAAATCTAATAAATTAAATATGTTAGTACTAGCTTTGCTTAAAAAAGTAAATGCCAACAGCCTTTTACCTGAAACATACAAACTTAAATATTGTAGCAATGGCACTGAGTGCCGCAATGGATGGATTCTGTGCTCATGGCTCACTATCCTTACAAGAATTACTTACCTTTTACAATACTAGTTAGAAAAAGCATGTGCAAATATGCAGAGCTGTTGCTTTTATAGGCACTCCTGCTATGGCGGAGTGGTGACTCTGTGGCTAGGGATCTGCGGCGGCAATGGGAAGGTAGCTGATTCGAATCCTGTAAACCCCAGATGTGACTCTACTCCATTGGGCCCTTTTCTCAGGCATCCCACTCTTCTGTTCACATGTTTTAGGACAATTAAACTTTCAGACAATACTTAAAAAGAAACAAAAACACTACTTAAGGTAGTAGTCGAATGACTATTACTCCTGACTATTACTCTTTTAGTAATGGTCTTAATGTAAACAGTTGGGATAATGTTGCATAACAAAGAGTATATTGTGAAATCATACACTACATTGCTCACTTGTTGCATTATGTTACTCATTTGGAAAGAATCCCTATCCAACCATTATAGCACACTGGGAAACATTTCATATTCTCTATAAAAAAATCTAATTTTCCACTGAAGAAACTGTCCAAAGCTTCTTTGCAATGTGGCAAGACTTTATCGATGTTGTCCTTAAGTAAACATGCTGGGTATCTGTTAACCCTCTAGATCAGGGTGGGCAACTATTTTTTATGGGGGGGCCACAAGAGAAAACCAGCTTGTAGAGGAAGGCGGAACACATTCTACCAACTGTTTTATTATAGTATACATGTTAAATGTCTTTTTTTCACCACAATAAAATGAATATAGACCACATATTAATAGATTTTGTCTTACTTATTGAACCATGGAACATATGCACACTATATCATGCTTTCTAACACAATTTACAATTCCTGTTGTAAAATAACAACAAAAAAACAAACACATTTCACAGCAGTAATCACTGATAACGTATTTTACTGTCTCTGTACCTTTGACAATATAGTAGGAAGAATTAAATCTTTGTTGAGCTTCAACTAGTGCACTGAATTCAGTTTCCCGATGTTGCTATTCACAGTACAGCAGACAGATAGTCATCACTGAGAGAAGATCTGTACTGGGATTTGTTAAATTCCATTACTGAAAATGTCTGTTCACATACATATGTATGTTGATTCAGTCTTCTCAAGTGTGGGAAATTCTCCTTTTTAAGAGAATTGTAGAATGTAAGTAATGGCACCGACTCAAAGTGTTCTGCCAGCTATGCATTAGACTTCAAGTCTATCAGTTCAAGTTGTACCTCACTTGGGGCACATCCCATGTAAAGGGAGAGGAAATGATGAACATTTCAGTTTCCTCTGCTTTGAAGTCTTCAAATTACCTAAAAACTCACCATGCAGTGCCTGAAACATGGATGTACAGTATATCTATTAGGCTGATCAGCAGATAGATTCCTCCTTCTCAGTGTGGGAAGGTATGTCAATGTGTTCCTCTCTACTTGTTAAGAGAGAACCAGCAGCTTTCTCATGAAAGTCTTGACTAGGCTGAACAAAAATGTGCAAAAAGACAACAGCAAACACTACATCTGAAAGCCAGTCAGTGCTGCTTAGTTCAGGGATGGGTTTTCCTTTCATTTGACAAAACTCCTAAATCTATGATTTCAGATCCCAGACCTGTTTGAGCACTTTGGCCAAGCTTAGCCACCTGAGAGCTGTGTGGTAGCCCAGATCAGTTTGATCCGTCTCGTGCTACTCCACCAGTGTGACAATACCCTAGCCCTAATGACATTTACAGTATGTATTACAACATCAACCACATGATACATTTTCAGCACTGATTTACACAGCACTTTATGGTGAATCATACAATGCAAATATGAATTTTTAGACTGGGTTAATCTCAGACACTTTTTCCTGCATCCTTCTTAAAAACTCACAAATTTTACCTGTCAGGTTAGGAGAACCATAAATTGTCACATCAACTTTTTCCATTACAGTCCTAACTTTTGTATACACTTACTGACTTTAGTAAACAAATCCTTACCAGTTGTTGTCTCTTTCACTGACTGCATAGATGCAAGTTCCTCTGTCATTTCAAAGCCTTTCGTTATTCTTTCACAAAAATCAGCAGCTGTGATGTATCATGAACATCACAGCTCTCATCCAAAGCAATAGAAGTCGACATTTTCCTCAGTGTGTTTCAACTGTAGTACCAGATTCTCTGCAATTTCCTCAGTCTGTCTTGTAACCATTCGCCGTGTGAGGGGCAGATGTTCAAATGCAACCTTCTTCTCAACGTGATCAGTCTCATGCTATTCCAACAGTATGACAATACCCTAACCCTAATGGCATTTGCAGTATTTATTACAACATCAGCCACATGATAAGTTTTCAGCACTGATTTACACAGCACTTAATGGTGAATAAAACAATGTAAATTTGAGTTTTTCAGCTGTGTTAATCTCAGCCACTTTTTCCTGCATCATTCTTAATAGTCCAACATTTTTGACTTTCAAATTAGGACAAACATATTATATATATATTTTCCCACTGCAGTCCTAACTTCTCTGGGGAGAGGATTGCACTCTGTAAAAAAATCTTCATCAGAAAATGATTTGCCTCTTTTGGAAATTTTTCTGGGCTAATATATAGCTATTTTTTACAATCCCTTCCTTTGCTGTATGAAGTTTTGTAAAAAGACTTTGCTCTTTTGGCATTTTAGCTAACAATTCCTCTACGGTCCTCATTTTCTCCTCTCTAGATAAATGTCTGTATTTTTTGGTGTGCTCGGTCTGAAAATGATGGCTCAAGTAGTAGTCTTCAAAGGCAGTGATGTGCTCTTTTCAAAGTAAACAGATAACCTCTGTGAAAAAATACTTAGGAGTCCAGAATATGTTGAATGATCTGTTTTTTGCATCAAGTTTTTATTTTTTACCGCTAATTGTTGTTATGTCTTTGCAGAAAATGTTGACGGGATGCAGATTAAGAACAGGTGTCATCTTCCTTTATTCAATAAAACATGAACAGTCTCTGTACCACCCCTATCTCTGATGCGATCTCCTGCAATTTCCCATGCATATCAATTTTGAGCTGTGTCTGCACGGTCACATCTAGCTATGATGCAGAATGACACACCCAAGAAAATACTTGCTGTCCGCACCTTCCACAGGCCAGGAAAAACCAGATCACAGGCCGCATTTGGACCGCAGCCCATACAATGCCCAGGTCTGCTCTATATGCTTCATTATCTTTGATGAACAATAACATAATAGACTCTCCCCAGATGGGCTAGGTATGGTTTTGAAGCTGAATTTGAATATGATATGAAATACATAAGATGTACCATCTTATGGTATGCTCAACTGTTCTGCAACATAATTCTAATGTATTTGTATAAGTTAAATAAATGAGAAAAGTAGGGTACCCTAGAATATTGTATATGCATGTCCAAAGACAAGTATTTTCCAAAGGTATTAGCATACAGCAGGAAACATACACCATTCAATACTGCAGTGTGTTTTAGTCAGAGGTATTCAAAGACCACAAAGTGCTCGAAAACCTTAACTGTATTTTCCCCCATTAAAGTTAATCTTGGAGGTAGATAAGGACAGAGCAGTCCAGCTAAATGATCATTAACAAGTGTTACTTGAATTCCATTCAGGAATTTGTGTTAAGTTGAATCCCATACCTCAATTTAAAATATTACGGTACTTGCTAGGACCATTTTAAGTGATATTTTTGTTTTTCATCTCCAGAAGGGTTTATATTAGTTATAAATAAAAGTTTTGTTTGAAAATTGTGAATATTGTGTGAAATATCAGTAATGTTTAGCTTCAGTTGTACTATGAAAACGTTTTTGCAGCAGCCATAGCCTTGCCTAACAAATAATCATTAAAAAGATAAATTTAATGATCAGTCACTCACTATGATAAACCAGATGGGAAAAGGGACAGACACCTTTTAAAAGTACAAGAGGAAAAGTGAGAGAAACTAACATCACATAGAAAAGTAAAGGCTTTGGGAAATGTGACTTTTTATTTATAGACAATGTATATTTACGTGCTGAACTATTTCTTTTAGACAATATTAAAAGTAAGCAACAACAATAGTATACTGTAAAAAGACAGACTTCGTGTTTCTACAGATTCTCTGTGGTTTCAGTTAAGCAAAGGAGAATATTTTGATGTACAGGGCATGCATACATCTGTTTTCTCAGCTTATGTTTGAATTTAACTGTGTCAGATACTGTTATATATGAGTTGTAAGAGATTCCATTTTTCATAGCTCTCATTTTGCCAAAATAAGGTCTCCTTGGAGGATTTAAAGAAATGGGCTTGCATTTGACCCTGATGAGAGACATTTGTTATTCACTGCTGATACCACAGAAGGCTACCTTGTGCATTCTTTCTAATATACTGCAAAATTTCACATCAAAAGTTGTTTTGAGATTCCAGATGGCATCACTAATCAGTATCACATGGCTTAATCAAAATGGAGGAATTATAATTTCACAGTGATAATATGAATTGCTGATGTAATTTACATAAACACATTTCTCAAGTGTTGCCAAACATATCAAAGAATTTAGTGGAGGTGACATGAGGAAGTTCCAATCTACTAATGTGATGAAATGAGTTTTTTAGATCAAATTAAATTGTTTTGTATTAAAAATCTTCTCAAAAACATACTTTGCAAAGTCACTTTTTATAGTTAATAATATAGAAAGTACTTATACGGCAAGTTGTCATTCTGTAAACACAAGTTGGTTAGGGCTTGTTTGGGTCCAAATGTTAATACAAGGGATTAGGCATATGTTACAGATAATTTTATTTACAAGCCTCAAATTAAAAAAAATGATCAAAACTCATTGTTCATCTATGAACTGGCTTCAGTTTCAGAGTCACAAAAAGGCCAAATCAAATCCCGGCAACATCGGACATTAGACAGGAACAACCCAGCACAATGTCAGTCTGTGGTTATAGTTTTAGAGCCATGATTCAGAGTATCTGCTATGCCTTTACCATGTGAGAGGAAAACCAAAGTACTTGGGGAAAATCACACACAGACATGGGGGAATGTACTCACTTCACAAAGACAGTCTAACTAGTCTACAGGAGGTGTGAGGCAACATAACTAACCACTAGGATTCACCAAAGTCATTACTTTACTTTAATATTAATTTATTTTCTAAGCTATTAACTTTAGCTGCGGTGGGCTGACACCCTGCCTGTGGTTTGTTTCCTGCCTTGTGCCTTGTGTTGGCTGGGATTGGCTCCAGCAGACCCCCGTGACCCTGTCTTCGGATTCAGCGGGTTAGAAGATGGCTGGATGGATGGAATTATTGTCAATTTTCTAAGGAGACATTACACATGACTATATAGTTGAACTTGAGCTTTAAATCAATGAAAATTTTAAATTCTACTTCTTCTTTGCTTTTGTTCCATAGGGTTTATTTTCTTTATTGATCACCATTAAGCAATATACAGGAATATACAGCACTTTAAATAATAGTGTACAATGTTACATCATGCATTCCTATGGTATTTTATACAGTATAATTGTAAATTTAACATTTTGTAATATGAAAAATAAAATAATAAAACAACTTTATACACATTGAGGACAATAATGTAGGCCCCATGATACAAAAAAGTTCAAGTGTGTCGTCTTCAACAAACTCTAAAAAAAAGAAAAGAAAAACAAAGTTACTTTTCCAATATTCATTTGTATTTATTATTGGTGTAACAGTGATCATTGTCTGGCAGACACCAGAATTATGACACTAGAACGTTCCATCATTTTATTGGTAGTTTCTGACAGCTGTAACATGAAAGATTCATGTTCCTGTTTTATGTAGAATCAGGACTAAAGAAACAAACAATAAAAATTAAAGTACTAACCCGATCCCCACACTATTTTTCACCACCACCAATGACACTTCATTACTTTTTGAGATTTCTTATTCAAATGTGCACTTTGCTCAGAAGCCTGTGCCCCCTGTGATGAACTGGTGCTTTGTCTGGTCCAGGATTTCTTATAACTTTGGTCCATGTTTGAGAATGTATGTATATTAGTTGACCTGGACACATACCCTCATTTCCTAAATAATTCAAAGGCACCTACTTCTTCAGTTTCTATGCTTTTGCAGAGTATTTTTTGTATTAATTGACTATATTTGTTGTTTAATTCTTCTGCTTTCTTTGTTATTTAAGCCTGTTACCTTTAAAAAACGTTTCAGGACTATAGTGTTTGAAGTTCATTTAGCATCTATTTAAGCCAGCGAGTGCCAACCCAAACTGAATTAGAGTCAGGAGATGCAGCTACACATAACAGTTTCCTTGGTTTTTAGTTTTTACAGGATTGTAATATGTGCTTCTTAGCCGTTTTATTGGTACATACTAAATATTTCTATGTGTCAGCTGGCTGTGACAGAAAGGATTCCAATATATAAAATTTGTTTTAGTAACTGTCTTACTGAAATGATGTCCTAATCAAGTATATAACTATAAGGAAGGTGCTCTTTCACTGTTTACACATTGATTTTCCAAATAGATGTTGTAAAAATTATTAAAATAATGTTGGATTTTTTTTTGCTTGTGCCAAACAATTACTTTTTTTCGCATTATTCCTGTGAAAACTGCCTCTTGGAAGGTCACTTTACTGATTAATGAAGGCTTGGAAACATTTGGTTGATTAGGTGATGAGAAATGACTGATGTAGAATGTTTAAGAATGAATCCTAATATGGGCACTTCAGTTCCCCTGGTAAACTCATAAATATTTCTCTGACTTTTTCCAGCCAAGCACTGTTCACTTTGTCAGCAATAATTTTGAAGTACAATCTGTAATATAAAAAAGTATCAAATGGGCTGCAGCATTTTATAGGAGATCACTTGCTACCTTGCAACAATCTCAGGGCAAATCTTTGACTTTGAGTGCTCAAAAAGTACATTTTAAAGTTTGTATATTAATTAATAATTTAAGTCATATGTAAAACTTAAGGATATTTAAGGACGACAAAAATGTGTTTTGGTCTACTAGTTTATGATTTTAGAAACAAAAATAAGGCAAATTAAATAGTGAAATAGATGAGCAAACTTATACAATTTCAAAAGAAAAATCTGTGAGTATGCTTAACAAACTTGAGAACGAAGTGAAGTTTATTAATTTAAGCGACTGTCACCTTCTACACTTAAAATACCTACTTGCAACATCAAGTTAATTACTAATAATAAATCGCTGTTCAAAGATTTTCACTTCAACAGTTGTCATCCAAAATAATATTTTGCATTTTAATATACAGTATTACTATTTTGTCCCATAGATATTTTCACTAATTATGAACTACACATTTTTATGCATTATATAGGCTGATATGGTGCACTTCCAAATAATCCAGCAAAGGGTACTAGCTTCAGATTTAAGATCTTTTAAAAAATAGTATTCAGTTAATAAGAAGTTAAATGTCCCTTACTCACCCCCATGGTGAAACAAGGACTTATAAAACTAAAATGAAGAATGGTACTTAGCTTTAATTATTTTAATGCTGATCACTTTTAATCAGTTGAAAGAAACCCATTTAAAGAAAAATGCAGTGAAGAAAGATAAATCCATCTTCTTTATTTAAAGGTAGCTCCATTTTCATTCACATGTTGGTGGACCTCTACTTCCTCAGAGGTACAATTTTTTTAGCGTACTTCAACATACTTAACCAGTCGGGTAAAAGTAGATGTTGTTTTTTGCTTAGTTACACAACTTCACATTGTAACTGTAACACATCAAACACTGGCCTAGAACATGCACGCTTATTATGCTCACATTTCTAAACTGCAGTATATTTCAAAATTCCACTATTCTAACCCTGACAATAAAAGCAATACATCTACTGTCATATATATATATTTCTAACTGATGTCAGCAAGGAACTAGTGCATTAGAGGTCATAAAATCTGCCCAAGCTCACAGACCCTAGCAACACCCCAAACACCTACCAGCAGTTTCATCCCAAGAACTATAAACGCACTCAATCAATATATATTGAATATAAAACAGAAAGAGAAAATAACAACACAGCTAAAAACGCAACGACAAATTTCGGCAAAAGTTAAATGCTTGTGTCATGAGCACGAGGCGGCTATGCAGTGTCTGCAATGGACGTGGCTATCCACAGTGCATAAGCTACCTTACTGACATTGGCGGGTGAAGGAGCCACCGATTCTTCCACTGCCCAGTGCCACCACAAGCCTAGAGCCGCCCTTGAGTACTGCTGCAATAAATTATTTCATCGAAGGTCGCACACAATCACTGCGCCGTGAAACTCATGTTTAATAACGTGCTTTAACTCCTATCATCATGAAAATGATATCACATATACATCTCAGTATTTTATTTATTCAGAGAACTGTAATATCACGAATGTAATGGATTCTGTGTCCAGTTGGAGGAAGAGAGCTGGTTTAAGAAGCAAGTAGTGATTCACACACATAGAGTCCATAGAAGATCAAATAAAAAAACAAAGAATTTAACGTGCTACTTTAATTACAATGTGACTTGAGAAACTGGTTAATTAAATGATTTTAAGATGAAGTTTATGATGTTCTACTTTAATGACAAAATAAACTACGTGATTATAGTGGAAATGTCGAGATTGAAGTTGACATTTCGTGCTTTTTCCCTACTGTGTGCCTTTTTTTCCCTGTACCCTAATAAGCTTTCTTATGACACTCAGACAGTGGGCTACAATTTGCCTTTTCATGGTGACTTTAATATGTGACTTCTTTATTTCTGGCACTGTGCGATTTTATGAACGTGAGCTTTCAAGTTTCTCCAACACGCTATGTCACTCGATCAGCTTCCTTTTGTTGATTATACCACGGTTTATTTGAACAAATAGTATGTCTTTCCTTTGCCTCCACTTGGTATTCGCTGAAATTTTTATATTTTCCCCCGTGCTTTTCCCATTGTCTTTTCACAGAAGGCTGAGCTTAAGGGCGATTTATATTCATTTGCATATTCAAAGAGGCGTAAATCTGGGAGGAGTTGGGGCGTTACATAAAGCGCGTGCACGAGCGTTACTTTTCATGCTGATCAGGATTTATGTAGCGGAAGAACGTGGAAGTTGGAGTACACACAGATTCCTGCATCTGGATTTTTCTGTGCGTAAGCACATTTCGGCTTTTGTGCTTACGCCATGTTATAGTGCGATTTCTACGCACGGCGTTATACATGAGGCCCCAGGTGTACGCTAAGTTACTTATTCTATATTAGCATATATTTGATTATCTTGTTTATGGGATGCCTGTCCTCTTAAGAAGGCCTTAAGAGTTTCCCAGAGTATTCCTGCAGAGATCTCGGGGGATGTATTTGTCTCTAGAAAGAATTTGATTTGTTTGGATATAAATTCTCGTCAGCTAATAGAAGCGGGTTGAGGCACCATCTGCGGGGTGAGTGTATGGGGCTTAGTATTTTCAGCTCCAAGATCATAGGTGCATGGTCCAAAATAACAATAGCATCGTATTTGCAAGATTTAATCTTAGGCAAGAAGTTATTGTCTATAAAGAAGTAATCAATCCTTGAGTAGCAATGATGTACTGGTGAGTAGAAAGAATATGTTCTTGAATTTGGGTTTAAAAACCTCCAGGGATCTGATAAGTTGTGATCAGTTATAAACTTTGTAATTATCTTTGCAGTGTTAGATGCCGTTCCCCCGTGGAGGAAGTCCTATCTAAAAGTGGATTTAAAACACAATTAAAGTCCCCAGCCATTATAACTTTGTGAGTGTTCAGATTGGGAATGGATGCAAATAAATTTTGTATAAATTCCTTATCATCGGGCGGCACTTTTGCCATTAACACTAGAATTACCAGAGCCTACGAGAAAACTCGTAGATCCGGCTCACCTTAAATCCATTTGCACCTCTCCATCGGCGTCTTTTGTCCTGTAAATGTGCCGATTAAGACAAGCAGCCTGCTATTCCATCCCCGCATTGTCGCAGAACGTTCACAAACGTCTCCCAGCTCGTGCCTTGTTTGATTATCTGGGAGTGAACTGCTGGAGTTTTAGAGTGGAAATAATAGAACGTTATTTGGAACACATGCATTTCATGTGTGTTCTGTTTCTACAGTAATCTGTGTAAACACATTGTTAAAACAGAAACTTTTTCATATTTTAGTAATAAATGTTACAAAATGTAGGCATAAACTATAGAATGTGTGAAGCCTGAAGTCCAAAGATCAAATAAACACTTTCACAAAAGATTCAAGCATGATACAACAGCTTCTGTGATGTAGTGGTAAGATTTGCTGACTTGTAATCAAGAGTCCCCGGTTCAATTCCCCCTGCCTCCTATATTTGCCGTTTTCAGTAGTGAGCTGCTCTAATTGTTAACATTATACAGTACACACATACATTTGGTTTGCATCTGTAACAGACCGTGTACATTTATAGTACTGTACTTGTAAAAGTTTTTTTTTCTCACTTACTCTCTCAGTTACGATCACGATACATACTACCGCCCTATGGATCTGACGCTGTTAGTTTTTATTTGAAAGTGGTGATAACTGTAGATGTGAGTGGTCTTTTGAGGCAATGGAACTGGACATTCTCTGATCTGGAGAGATAAAAGCTGACACAAACACTGGTGAATCTGCCTTATTCGCATCTCACCGTCACTTTATTTTTTTTTATTCAGTTTTATTATGTTTTTCCTGCTCACACAGAATTAGTATGCACCTTATGGTTTATGATGTCAAAAAAGAAAAAAAAATTTAAAAAGCTAACTTTTACAAGTACCATAAATTTATACCCTATGTCCTATGTATTTGCCATGAACACTCTTTTTTTCACAGTGGCCCCCGTGCATGCCTTGCACAGTACATGTGCGTTGATCCTGCTGCACTGAATAAGCTCACGAATGGATTTAAGGAGGGCTGGATTTATGAGTTTTCTTGTAGGCTCTGGTAATTCTAGTGTTAAGTCTCGCAAATAAACTAAGAGCCCTTTTATCCCAGGTGTGAAATAACACTCAGCACCTCAAACTCTTTTTTTGGTGTGTTCACATGAATGTGTCTTACTGTTTCAAATTTACCTTGAGAAAGGTAATATGTAACTTATATATTTTTCTCTCTTACACCTCTGATGACCACTTCTGATGGCAAAACAAGTCCCCAGTGCAAGTTATTGAAACACCCAGACTTATTTGGGTATGGGGGGAACAACACCCGGACTTCTTTGGGTACAGGTGGGAACACGTCAGAGGTTTGTGTGAATTTCTGTGATTCAGACTCAAGTTTCCTGCTGCTTGAAGTCATAACAGATAACTTAAAGCTCCTTGTAACTGTAAAAGTAGAGCAAGCAAAGGTGGAAAACAAAAAGTTACCTAAATTGTCGTTAATGAACAGAAGTGGATGCTCCCTAAGCAGGGTTCTCTAAGTTGTTTTGCATTGAGTGTATAAACACGTGTTTATTATTAATGGTAAACTAAACACAATCAAAAGAATGGGGATGCTGATCACTTGCTATAACATTCAAAGCTTTTTAAATGCACCTGAAAGTTATGCTGTGTATACAATTTTTACAATACATTTTATTTTTGTAAATGTATACATTTTTTAACTTGTTTTTCATAGTTTTGACACTCTCTCTTGGTTAGGTCATTTATAGACATGGATTTGGGTTTCATGGTTATACTGAAGACAATTAAATGTAAATACAAATTACACTCAAAAATGTTTCATGCCTTGTTTGCTTCTTCCTTCCACTCAGGATTTAAGTACTAGCTGACTACAAAAATTCCTCATGTGCAAAGGTGACAAAAACAAGCTTCTTTTTGTGCTGAAGAACATTCAGTTGATGAAACCTGAGAGTGCACTCCTGGTGACAGTGTTCTGGTAAGCAGACATGTCAGATTGTTAATCGATTTTGAAAAATAAATGCCCATTGACAAGTAAACGTAAGCACAAACTACACTATTTTTAAGTTCCATCTGTTGTTTGCTTACTTCTCCCATATGAACATTAAGAACTAGATGACAATATAACTTCTTGGTATTCAAAGGTGACATAAACAAGATTCTTTTTGTGCCAAACAACATTAAGTTCATAAAATGTGGCAGTGCATTCCTGGTGACAGTGTTTTAGTAGGCAGACATGTCAGATTGTTAAAAATTTTGGAAAACATTTGTCCACTGGGTGTAGTTTGAGAATACCATCAAAGACATTGCTAAAATTAGTCTGTCCATAAATTTTATACCATATAAATGGTCCAGTTTGGGATTGTAGTAAGCTGGTTCTTATTCTTTTATTGTTAAAGGGTGCTAGTCCACTGCAGTGTATACCGATTCATACTGGCCAGTTCCAGGACTAACAATTACCTAACATGACAAGTAAACCAGAGTAACTGGAAAGACATACTCAGGCAAGTGTAGAAGAAACACTCTTCATAAAGACAATGATCAAGATCAAAAGTCAGGATTCTGACACTCCATAAAACTATTAAAACTATAACCAGTTTGAGGTCTCAGAGAACAGTGAGGGATGTAAAATGCTGAACAGAAGCAGGTGTAACAGCTATACTGAATGTTGTATCCTATTGGATCCCAATTACATACGTACATTCGAAAGATGCCACTAGATGCTGAAAACATTTTACTCTGACCATTAAACTTTAACTTGGCTCCCAAAATAGGCCAAAAATAATAGGAAGACATCCCTCAGAATGAAAGACACGACCACTGTATTTTACAAGCAAGCATGAAGGCGCTGCTATAGTCTCTGCCACTTGTCTTGTAAAGGCACAGAAGATGCCAGCAGATGAATAAAACGCTTGTTTCTCTTGTCACACTTTCTTTCTGTCACACTCTGATCTCACTTTAATTCATAACTCTTTTCTTCTTCAGTGTACTTTATGCCTCCTATTCACCCAACAGCATGTTTTATTCAACTGCCCCCACATCTGTTATGGTTGCTGAATGTCCACAGAATTTTCTGCAGTGGAGAAAAAGGAATTCTGTGGTGCAAACTAGCTGTGTGTACCTGTTTGGTTGGTAAAAATGTATTTTTACTGACTTTGAAAACATTACAAAACCTTATACCTTTATCTCCCATGGCTTTATATTTCTTCATGCTCCTTCCCCTGGTCTTCCTAAACATAGGCTGTGGTCTGTGGGTGGTGGATGTTTTTTTGGCTACTCCAGGAAGAATAATCTTTTTCCTTCTAGTAATTTTAAAACATTTTAAATTGCTAACTCTGATGAATTGGCATCCTGTACAGGGCTGTACCCCATCTTGCATCAAGTAGTGCTGAGACATGCATCGCCTCTGTTGTATTTGAACTTGAAAGGAATAAGTGCATTAGATATTGAGTAAATCTTTTTACTGTGCACTATGACTGATTTTAATTATCACTGATTTCAATTATGATTATATTGCAGCCTAGTAAGATTTTCCTTTTGGGTTCGTCTCCATTTATTTTCATAATTTATTATATATGTTGGTTTAGTCTTCTCAATTTGCTATTACTGAGAAATAGAATTTTGTTACATATGCTGTTATCATTGCAATGTTAATGCCTGGATATAATTACAAGCTTCACTACACCACACCACCTAATTCTGCAAGGTCAGATTAATATTATTATAATTTATTGACCTTACGGTAACTTAAAATTCCACTGGTACATTAAACTAAGTTCTCACAGCAGAGTTTTCCTTGTTATGTATGTTTACTGGAAAAGATCAAATATATTTTCCTCTAGCAGAAAAATATTCAGTGTAGACACTTTAACTATAAACTATGAATTTAGTGCAGAGTTAATTATAAAAATTTTAGTTTTAGAGTTTGTATCACAGACAACAGTGTGATTCCTCCAAATCATTAAGTTCAGTTTCTCTAAAGAAATTAGTGTTATTTTAGTAGTGGAGCCATGCAGTCTGTTAGAAATTAACTGTTTTTTGAGGAACTGTTTCAAACAGAACAACAGGACCGGAACAGATTGTGCACTAATAGATATAAATAAATTTAATCTTCTTTTAAACACGGAACAGAATATTTTATTACTTGGTATTTTCTTAGTGAATCTCTGCATTGGAGTATATGTTGACAACAGAAAATAATTGAAATGCATTAGTGATATATAGTTGTCATTGAGTATAGATCAGGTTTAGAAATACAGAAAAGTAAGAATATTCATCCAGACAACCATTTATTTAATTTTTTGGGTTATGCAAAACAAGAGCCCATCTTGACATTACAGGGCATAGGCATTACCAACAGAGTACAGGGCATATGCATTTAAAAATGACTCGAAGGTAAATGAATGATGAGGGAGAAAACATTTTTTTTTTTTGTTGAATGAATCAAAGTCGAAGATAGGAAATGGTCAAGAGATGAGTTTATCGTAATACTGGCATCGATGCCCAGAGTAACAGAATGTTTAGAAATTATATGTTTATCTCTAATAGTCAGGGAAATCCATAGCATGTTCAATTGCATTCCTTTTTTTTGTGGCTGGATCCCTAAGAAGGACCATCCTAACCTCACCATTAAGGAACCTCCACCAACCTATAAAGGCTGGTAGGAAATGCAAATTCCTTACCCAGTTCTCTGGGTAGGGTGGTGAGGATTCCGGCCTGATTTGTGGTTCTGTTTTTGAGGCCTCATAACTTTGGCCATTTGTGTGCTAGTGAATCACAACAAACATCTGTACAATGTAAAAAAAACAATTATGAAAGTTAGCCATGGTGTATTTTTAGTCTCCTGGTGCCCTGCTACTATTTTTGTAGTTGATATCCCTTTTATTTTGTATTCAACTTGATTCACTATCAATGCAGTTACATCACTGCAGCAAGTATTTCAGGACCCAGTATTTGATTGAAAGCAGCAATTGGGACTGAGGTGTCCTTTGAGCTCCCATAGCAATATCTTCTGGGTCTCATAATTAATCATTTAAATTATGCTTAATAATTAGATGTTTTTTAAGGTGTTGCATACTGAATCTGAGTGAAACACAATCTACAGTTAATAGACTCAGTAATTTAGTTCCATAGTTCAGTCACAGAATTCTTATTAAATTTGAGGTAGTCTTGGAAAACTAGACCTGAATTAATTTATGCAACGTTATTACAGAATAAAAAATATGGAAAACACTAACATACAAAAATGAATGGATTCATTGTTTGGGATTTTTATTTTCATGTCAGGTGGTGAAATTGTGGCATATACATTTATCCACAAACCAAAAAATAAAATATTTTGTTACTTTCATTGTACATTATTGTGTATAGTAGTATTGTTTCTGATTGATTTTTCTGGACACTGCAATCTAATCATAGCCTGTCCACTGTGCTTAGGGATGTTTTATGTTAATGATATTCCTGTTTTCCCCACACCCAAAGACATATAAAGATAGATTAACTTACCACTAAATTTCCATGGTATAAGTGTGTATGAGCATGTACTTGAATGTAACCTTCAATAAACTATGGAGTTTTTCTTAGTATTGGTTCCTGCATATATATAGTGCTACCGGTATAGAAAAATGTAAAAGATCCTCAAATAATGTGAATTATTTTAATTTGTACCATTCTTTTTCCACAGTTATTTTGTTATTTATTGTTTTAAATATACTGTATGAACTTGGCTATAACTTGTATTTATTAAAGAATATTAACATTATGGTTTTTTGAGCAATATTCTAGAAGAAAAATGTTTTTTCAGAAATTAAATGACTATTTGAATAGTATTCTATTCTTGGTAGGTTTCACTCAGGTTTTAAAAGAAATCATAGTGCAGAAACTGCACTAGTAAAAGTAGTAAATGACTTACAGGTTAGTTCTGACACCGACCTCATATTTGCTCTTGTTCTCCATGACCTGAGTGCAGCATTTGACACCATAGAGCACAGTATTCTCATTAATCACCTTAATCAATGAGTGGATCTCTCTGGCAGTGTCCTAAATTGGTTTTAGTTTTATTTAGCAAGTAGAAGATTCTTTGTTAGCCATGGTAATTGTAGACTGGGGATCGACGATATTGTATACAGTAGTACTCCAAAGATCTATTCTGCGCCTGCTGTTATTTTCAACCTACATGCTCCCATTAGTCCATTTTATATTGAAACACAAGGTGAACTATAACAACTACTGTATGCAGATGACAACCAGCTTTACTTATCTATAGCACCTGATAACCCTGATGCTTTAGACTGTTTTATCCGATGTCATACTTGTATTTTCAAATGAATGAGTAGTAATTTCCTCAAGCTAAATAGGTAAAAACAGAAATCTTATTTGTTGGCAAAATGGAAATAGTAAAGATCTTAGAAATAAACTTGATCCCTTAGCATTACACATCAAGATGTAAGTAAAGAATTTAGGTGTAATCATTTAATCCAACCTAAGTTTTCAGTTGCACATTATCCATATTGCTTGGACTGTATTTTCCCATCTAAGGAACAGTGCAAAATTTAGGCCTCTTATAAAATTGTGAGATCCTGAGCAATTAATTATCACTTTTGTTTTTAGTTAAATAAGAAAGTCACGAACCACTTGTAGTTAGTTCAGAATGCAGCAGCAAAAATCTTACTTGAAAAAAGAAAATTTGGGCATATGTCACCTATTTTAATATTGTTACATTGCAAGTGTGCGTTTTAGCATTGATTTTAAAATACTACTAATAGTATATAAAGTTTTAAATAATCTTACTCCTTCCTTTTTTTGGAGTGCCATGTCCTCTTATATTCCAAGTTGAAACCTTACATCTTTTAATAGCAGCCTGCTTTTTATTCTAAGAGCAAAGTATAAAGAAAGTGGTGAGGCAGCCTTTTGCTATTATGTACTACAAAATATGGAATACTTTACCAACAGAGATATGCCAGGGTAAAATGGTGGAACATTTTACTCCTAATAGAATTATCATCGAATTATAATATCTTTCATGGATTTGCAATTTATTATTAAATCCTACTTTGCTTTATTTTCTGTTTTTTCTGTAGTGTCATTTGACACCACCAACACCACCACCACCTGATCAAGGCAACGTGCAGCCATCTATGATGCTCGAATGAAAGCAGATACCCAGCTGTCTACAAGTCTCACTATATTGAGCAACTACTTAAAAATATTTGTGTTAGGTAGAATGCCTGTTCAGGACAGTCCTTTGGCCTTGGAAACCCTGCAAATTTTGTTTTTTTCTCCAGCAACTTATTCTTTTTTTTTTTTTTGTCCTGCACAACCATCTGACTATATCATTGGACTCCTCTCTAGAGACTTAATAAACAATTCTATACATAAGGACTCTAAAGCTAAAGTTAGAAAATGTGATTTATCAGAAAAAGGAAAAAACCTTAACAAAACTGATAATGTAATTTCTCAATGTTGTTTCCACCCTTCTCAATGCACTTGCACCACCTGCCTGGAAGTGCCTGGATTCCAGAAGAATAAAAAGTTTTGCGTGGAATTCATTAAAACTTTTGTTGTTGGTTTTGGTATTCTTATTCTTTTCTTCCTTTTGGCTTTGACCTTGGCGAGTCATTAACCATAATTTTTACTACTTTGTCTCCTGATTTTTTTTGGTTTTGTTTTATGTTCTTCTTTTTACCTACTACCATTCCCCACTGGCTCTAAAATTAATATTTTATTAATGAATTGTCAATTTAATCATTCCAAAGATTGCCCAGACAAGCTAAATCTTCTCTTAACTTAATTATTTCAATACCAATAGCTATGCCATTAACTATAAAGAATGCCAACATTATAATGTCTTCTCTTTTCTATATGGGCAAAGGAATAGAAGCCACAGGAACAGTTGTAAAATACTTTCTTTGCTATGTGAAAAAAAAAAGGAAACCAAAGCACCATCCGTCTACAGACATGTCTAATCAAAACAACTGGTGGGGACAGGCATCACCAATAAATGACAATCTTTATCTCAATTACTTTCCCCCAAAGATAACAAGTTATTATTATTAATATTATTATTATTATTAAACTTTACTAACTCTGAATATGTCATTGTGGTGGCTTGTGAACACGTGTTGGTACTTCTTTTTCACTTATAACAGAGGATTCATCATTAGAAGAACATATCAGAACCAGATCTGACTGATCTAACTCAGATGCTCTAAATGCCCAGAAAAAATCAGATGGTGCTATGGGCTTCACAACTGAAACATGTTTCACAACTGAGATTGTGCCTAGGATTTGTGAATTATTATAAGAGATGTCTAATGTAGCAGTATTTTTACACCCACTTAATCAAACTGGATGCAAATGGATATGGTCAAAGGACTGTGACACAGTACTAACGCACTTCAATCCAGTGCTCCCATTGAGGTTAGCTTGTGATACTTTGCCATGTGGTGTTGGGAGTAGGAATATTGCAGGTGATGAGTTATTGTAGGCCAAATTGCGTTTGCATCTTGTTCACTGTCCAAGGCAAGAGAAATTATTCTCAAATAGACAAGGAAGTATTGAGGCAAGTGGTTTAAACAGTATTTATAATGGTAGAGAGTTTACCTTTGTTACTGATCATTAACTATTAGTCACTATCTTCACTGCTTTGTCCAGAATGCAGAACTGGGCCTAGAAAAAGGAAATCAAAGCACCGCCACCTATAGGCATATCTAATCAAAACAGCTGGTGGGAGCAGACATCACAAATAGATGACAATCTACAGGTATATGTGTCACCTACTGTATATAACAGGCAGCATCACAGGGAGTGGAGTGCCAACACACATCCACATTCACTCATACAAAACCAATTTATTCTCTTTGGGACATGGGATTTGTAAAGAAGGCACACATGAATATAGGGAAGATATGCACATTTCACAAAAGGTATTTTTTCCTTGAAATTGAACACTAGAAATGCACAAAATAACTTCTTGTCCGAGGGTAGTTCCCACTGCTGCCTTTTACTTTAAAATTTGATTAAGCGGTTTCAGTAACGAGATGGCTACCACACTATTAAATTTAGAAATACAATGCAGTCTATACATTAAAATATTTTAAATCATATTTATTTTGTAATTAGGTTCTTGATAGTGTAAAAAAGTGGTAGTCCATCTGTCCATCTATTTTGCAAACCCACTTATCCAGGGCAGGGTTACAGGGCAGCTGGCGCCTATCCTAGAAAACATCAGGTGCAAGGCATTAACAACACCTGGACAAGGCACTAATCCATCATAGAGAAAGTGGTCATGTTAAGTACATTTAAGCTTATATTTCATCATTTTTTCAGTAAGAAACACAAACCATCAGTCCTAAAACTGTATACCTCTTTTATTAAATACCTAATGTACTTTTTCCCCTGCTCAAGATTTTTAGAAGCTGCCTTATACAGTGATCCCTCGCTATATCGTGCTTCAACTTTCGCAGCTTCGCTCCATCGCGGATTTTAAATGTAAGCATATCTTAATATATATCACAGATTTTTCGCTGGTTTGCGGATTTTTGCAGACAATGGGTCTTTAAATTTAAAGTACATGCTTCCTCAGTTTGTTTGCCCAGTTGATTTCATACGAGGGACGCTATTGGTGGATGGCTTAGAAGCTACCCAATCAGAGCATGTATTACGTATTAAATAAAACTCCTCAATGTGCTTCCCGATTAGTGCTTGATTGTTTGCTTTTCTCGGTCTCTCTCACTCTCTCTGCCTGACAGAGGGGGTGTGAGCAGAGGGGCTGTTTGCACAGAGGCTGTTTGCCTAGAAGATACGGACGCTACTCTAAAAAATGCTGAAAGACTACCTTCACATTGCTCTCTTCTTTGCGGCTGCTTTATTGTGGTGCGCATACTTAAAAGCCCAACAGCACGTATTGATTTTTTGATTGTGTGCTTTTATGTCATGCTCGCTCTCGCTCTCTAACATTCTCTGATAGAGAAGATATGTTTGCATTCTTTTAATTGTGAGAAAGAACTGTCATCTCTGTCTCGTCATGGAGCACAGTTTAAACTTTTGACTAAAGGGTGTTATTTCATGTCTAGAAGGCTCTAATAATGTTAACAGTGTGGGAGAGTTTATAAGGGCTTAAAATATATAAAAATAACCATACAAACATGGTTTCTACTTCGCGGATTTTCACCTATCGTGGGGGTTCTGGAATGCAACCCCTGCAATCGAGGAGGGATTACTGTACTAGCACTGAAAGATTTCAGGCAAAGTGTACAGTACTGTAGATATACCACAGGGTGGTGTAGGAATTTTAGTCATGGAAGTAGCAGCTTGGAAACCAGATTTTGTTTTTTTTACTTTAGCTAGGGGGCTTCACACCTGCTCGCTTCACTCGCCAACCCCCATGTTTGGTTTTCCGGATACACACTTGTAAGATTTTTTTTCTTTGAATTGTTGCTATTTCATTAGTTTCACTTTTATTTCAGAACTTCTGTAAAAACAATATTTGGAATCTTTCGTGTCCCAATATGCTGAATCTTTTAAATAAAGTCTGTGAGACTTTGTACCATAATTTAAGATAGGTTTCTCTGTTTGGAATTTCAGCACAGACAAAACAATCCATATCATCAGCAGTTAATAATTTTTTTTGCAAAGCAACCACTAAATGCGTGTGTGTTAAACCCTGTTTTTGAAATTCTCCGACTTAAACTAATTTCCTTTTGTTTGCGTCAATGCGATCTGTGCTATCTTTTTTTTGATACTGTAGCGACAGATGTAATAAAGTGTCACAAAAGTTCATCTTTAAGAATCGTCGACTGCGTAACCCCAAACACAGCTTTCTAGCACCCTCTCCAACCCCTCCTCCCACGGGTGTCGCCTCCCCCTTTACCTCATTAATCAGCACCCAGCTATCAGTATGCCGTGCTGTACTCTGCCCTCCCTCAATTGGAGCTAACAGTCACTTAAAACAAAAAAGGCTTCAGCTTGGCTGGGACGCTACAATACTTTCGACTGTTACTGCTTTCATATTCTGTACCTTTCTATGCATATGTATTGCGCCTTGGGTCTCTTTTCTCCATGCTGCTCTTTCTTCTTTGTTGAGAGCACAGGATCTGTGTGTGCCACATGACTTTTCTTGACTGAATGTTTTGCTGGCTATCCGTGCTCTTATTTCGCAAGAAGGGCGTGTCTTGCAAGAATCTTCCACGTCCCCGCGAGACTGCCCTGGGACAATCTCTTGGCTCCAAGTCTCATGTTTACGGTCCCCGCGAGACGGTCTGTGGCCAGTCTTTTTTGTCTTGCGGATCTTTAAAATGTCTTTCGAGAACATTCGAGAAGATCACGTATCGTCGCTTTGCTTTTGCATTCCAGGATTTTTTTTATATAGAGAGAGATATCTCAAACGGGGCCGGCTCTAGGCTGGGGCAAGAGGGGGCAATGCCCTCTTAAACAAATGTCCTGTCCCCTTAAATCAAACTTTTAGAATTGAGAAAGAAAATAATAGATTACCCATAAACTGAATATGGACAAGATTTACTACAGTAGCTGAAAAATCCACTGGAAGAGGACAAATGAGATGATAGGTTTCACCTCTTGTTCGCTCTTTCCCTCTGTGCTCTGTTTGTGAGCAGCTCTCACAGCACTCGTCAGTGATCCCCCACTCACCCTCCCCCCAGCTAAACATCCAATCATTGTTAATATGCAAATGACCCGGTGTCAGGTTTCTCAGTAGGCAGGGCAGAGCAAAATGAACCGCGCAACAGCGGGAGGCTTTGAGGAAGCAGCAAATCTCTGTCTCCAAAATCATAGCGACTCATGAGATAATTAACAACAACTAAAAAATACATCTGTATTTGTACAGTCAATGGGGGACTAGTCCATTGTTCTTCTCACAATTTCAGTCTGGTAGAGAAGTGTTTCTTTCTCGAGCCTGTCTGCTGCATACAGCCGACTAGAGGACCTGTGCCTGTCAGACCCCAACACAAAGCAACACCCCAGCTTTCAACTCTGCACTCAACAGTTTTCTCGTTTCATATACTGTATGTAATCACAGTGATTTTAGTAAAGCTTATTCACTTTCCACCCCAGCTTCCACCACCTAACAAAGGGAAAGTTAATGCTGTGAGATTCACCCTTTTTTCCAAGCTTTAAAAAAGTGTGGTGCTGCTCCTGCCTATACCAATAGCAGTTTCAATGATGCTGCTGCTGGTACATCAGAGACGGCAGCTAGCATGTCTGCTCCTGTGGCATCAACATGCACTGTTTCTCCTGTACCTCTGCCAACAATTGCTGACCCAAAGCAACCCGCTCAGCTACCCAGTGACTTAAATGGCAATACACCATCCCAGACAATACTGGGTAGTTACCCCAAACGTGTATTTGGTGGTACAACATTAAGATCATTCAATCCTGCCTGGTACCGTACACGACCATGGCTGGACTATTCTGTTGTGCGAGATGCATGCTTCTGTTTTCCGTGTTCGAAATATGGCAGCACTGTTAATGAGATGGATGTAGTTTATACCTTAACTGGTTTTAACAACTGGAAAGCAGCACTTGATTGAGACAAGGGGCTACAGAAGCATGTGTCCAGCCACAACCATGTGCATGCTTCAATCATCTGGACTGAGCATAAAAGCAGAGAGGCCACGGGGGGACTGTGGATTCAATGTTGGTTGGTAAAACACAACTTGAAAAAAAACATTACTATGTCAAGAGTATTGGTAGTGCTATAAGGTTTCTCTGTGCAAATGAGTTGGGGCTCCATGGGACTGCAGAAACCTTGAGACATGATCCAGCGGGCAATGATGATGACATTGCTTCAGGTATTTTTCTAAAACTTATGGAAAATACCTTAGATAAGGATAAGAAGCTAGCAAGCATTGCTATGGTTATCCCAAAAAATAAAAAATACACATCTAAGGATATCCAAAATGAAATTATCCAAACACTGGCTGACATGGTCCTTGGAGAGGAAAGGAAAAAAGGATGATGCTGCAGTTGACCTGTGTACCGAGGCATCAGGCCTGCTATTCCAAATTAAGAGGCATCACTTCTTTGAGATTGGAAGGTTCCTAGTGCGGGTGCTTGGTGTCTTCAAACCAGCAAATGCTATTCTACAGTCTCAGTCAGTTGATCTGTGCATTGCTTCTGAGGTTGTTAGTGCAGCACTGGACTCCTTAAAAAACATCCGTGAGGGTGACTGATGGGGAATGTCATCTCTTGCTGAGGATGAGTCACATCCAACTAAGAGAAGGAGAACAATGAGCAAACACCTGGGGCAAAGTGTTGTGCTCTCAACTTTGGGCCATACAGACTCTGGTGACCCTACCATTTAACCCCATCAGTCTCTGAAAAGATCCCTGCTCAACATCCATGACAGGGCCATTTCAGAAATGGAAACTAGATTTTCACACAAGAATATTGACCTGATGAGAGCCATATCTAGTCTTGCACCCAAATCTAGCTCATTTCTAGATCCCACCCTGTTGCACCCTCTGGCTGTGATGGCTGGCACTGTAGCAGACGTTGTAAGTCTGAAAAATGAAGTTCTTGTGGCAAAACAGATGCTGTTCAAAAAATGTTCAAAGGAAATCAACCTGTCCACTGTGTGTAAACTCCTGCAGGAGTACAAGGAAGCCTTTCCTGAGTTGCATAATTGGTGTGTCTTCAGCATCATGTAAGAGTTCCTTCTCCACTTTGTCACGGGTCCTAACCCCCTATCGTCGCACAATGTTACATAAAAGAAAGAGGAATTTGGTGATCTTGGCCCATGAGAAGTCCATAACAAATACCTTGGATATGGATGAATTTGTAAGAGTTTTTGCAAAGGGAAACAGGAGACTGTTGTTGTAGAGTGAACTGAGGAGAAAGGAGAGTGGAGCTGTTCAGTTGCAAACAGAGAGTTGCTTGTGTAACTGACTGCAGTTCCCTGCGTTGTGTAAAATGATCGTCAGTTTGTCACGTAGGCACGTAGGGTCAAAACACAAGCTTTTATTTTCCTCTTCCAGAAAATCTTTTTAAAATAAAAGGAAAAAAATAGACAGGGCGTCACATAAGCGCCTTCTCCCTTCTGCCCCCAAAGCATCCACCGCGCTCCTCACCTTTTTATTTATACAAACACATTACATATAAAACTAGTTACAAAAAAATTACTCCAATTTTCTAACGAGAACTATTTACAATACGCATAGCTTTACACAAAGAAATCCTAGTTTTATAATTATATACTGTATTCTAAACAAATGAAAATGAAAATAAAAATAAAAGAAAAAATATAGTATGCATTTTAAAAACAAAAGGAAAAAATAGACAGGGCATCACAGAGGTGTCTTCTCCCTTCTGCCTATTAAATAATAAATTAAATTGATTATAAATTATTAACACAAAATAAATGAAATAAAAAATGGGAAAAAAACTTAAGGAGAACTGAAACCACAACCTACCCCCAAAGCGTCCACCGCGCTTCTGGCGTTAGAGCCAAAAACATGGTGCATGCAGGATGTGAGGTGTGACGCTAATTAACGCCCGCACTACAACTGATTATATTGTTGGTATATTATTAACTATTTACAGGGATCAACTTTTTGAGGAAGTTCATAACTAAAAAAAATATATAAATAATATTTTACACTTTGTTACACTTGCAAAACAAACAAGCTTAAAACAAGACAAAAAGACAAAAAAAGAAGAAAAAAGTAAAAATGTTCTGTTCTAAATCTGTTGTGTTCTACAAATTAGTTTGAGAATTGTAGGAAAATACATGGTGAATTTTTTTTTTGTTTTAATTACTATGCCAACCCTTTTTAGTTTTGTAAATATCTATATATTGTAACAGACTGAGGAGGAGACAGCACAAAGGTTTGGGGTTTTCCGGCCCCGTATATTGTCTAGAATCCACAATAAATGAAAAATATGGTCTGAGTCATAAACCAATAAACAGTTCATAAGCGCGACCCCAAGCATGGCGTCGGCGGCCATTTTAAAGAGGAGGAGCCGGAAGTGGAGGAATGCTGGGAAGGAACCGTGAGGGAGGATGGGATCGCTGACGTCAGGGAAGATGGCAGAGGAAGGACGGAAGTAGACGTAGTGAGGGCAAAACTGGCTTATGGCGGCGGAGCATCTTTTTTCCTGTAAAGAAGCATAGGGAGAAAGTTAGTACCCCGCCATTCCCTGCCGGCGAATGTCTTCCCAGGTGTGTCAAGATCCTTGCGCGGTCTCCGACTCGCGCATGCGTGACAATATATAATTCACTAAGGCAAGACAACCATGGAAAGCACCCTGGAAGGGGCGTGGACTCACCGAGCCGCCGACAAGTAAGACACCTATGGCGCACGTAGAAGGAGCCACGCCTACCAACTCCTGGCACCTCCGAGCCACATTGACTGTTCATAGAGGCATGTTTCTTGCGGAGGTGAATCGCCATATGCAGCATATAAAACGGTTTGCGAGGGGTATCCCATGGGATCCTCAAAACAATCCTTTACAACTGAGGTTAAAACACAATGAAGTAAGCAGTCTTTAAAAACCGAGTTTTCGGTTATGACGCACGACCGTGTGCACCATAGCAAACTGTTTTACTGTGTTGGTTCGTTCCATGCATTGTTATAATGTTGCTTTTCTTGCTGATTTATTACATTACCGATTTTTCAAATGTTAATTTTCTCCCTGTGCTTAAAAATCATTAAAAAACCGGCCTGATCATGCGGCGTATGGTATGCCGCGGGTTGGCTAGTTGGCTATATTTAGAGGTCTTATTTTATTCTTACTTTATTTTGCAAATTTGTTTGAGAATTAGGCTGTCCAATCCAATCCAAGATAAATTTTATGTTGTTGATTGTAAATATCTGAATGGATATTTTATTTTATTCTTTATTTTATTTATTCTATTTTTCAGTTTTATTTTTCAAGACTTAGTGAATTGATTTTTTTTTTTTTTATAACTTGGCCTACTCTTTTTGTTTTGTTAATATTGGCAATAGTGAGAGGTGTTATTGTTGGGTTTGAATATATTTGATATAGGCCATCCAATTAAGGTAAATGTCATGTGTTTAGTTGTTATAATCTGATGAGGAATATTTTTTTTTTTGTTGTTTTATTTTTCAGTTTTCCTCCTGAGGAGTTGCCACCTTATCGTGGTCAGGGGGTTTGCGTCCCTCAGTGACCCTAAGAGCTACACCAGCAGAAGCTTAGCCTTCAGGTGGGACACCCAAGTTGGACAGGTCTTAGGGTAGAGGCCTGACAAAGTGCAATCCAATTACATGACAAAAACAGTTATCCAGAGCACCCCCACCCCCACCGCACCCCTTTCCCACCTCCGTCGCCACCATGTGCCCCCTTCACATTTCTGTCTGCCACCTCATATATGCCTGTCTAGAACCTGCCCAGATCTCAAATGTGAAATATTGTCTTTACATTCCTCCTGCAAATAAAACTTATAAAAATATAAATAAATAATAAAAAATACAAATAATTGTTGTAGACAGCAGAAATCACTTTGCCTGATTCATCTGGAGTGATAAACAGTGTAGCACAGAAGCCATGGTCAGTAACAGTGGTCTAAATAATGCAGCTCTAGCTAACACAGTCATTTGATCAAATCTGCACATGAATTAAGAGTCATTAGTAACTCCTCCACTAAGCCAAGTGTCAACAGAAAGTAGATGTTTAAAGTATTTGACTTTCTAGATTCATGTGAAAAATAAAACCTTTAAAAAACACTTTCTTAAACTGGGCCTTCTCTATGCACAAGATGTCTGCAGAACAGGTTAGAGATTTTTTTGCCCGTGAAGACAGTGCAGAATCGATAAATGAGAAGAAAACGCTGTAGAATAACCTGACTCTTGACTTGGCCTTGTCACTACTTTGTATTTGCCAAGCCAACTCCCGAAGTCACTAAAGGAAGGCTGCATTAAACAAAGTTCAGTCTGAAGTGTTTTAACGACCACAGAGATCACTATGCTTACATAGTATGAAATACAGAAATAGTGGATTACAGTGCAAGGATCAGTTTTTGAGGCAAAGTCAAAAGAAATCCATGTTTGGGTTGATTATATATTTAGTAGACTGTATATGTAATATACAGATAAAAAAAGAAACCAGTCCCATTAAATATGCAGATTGTACCAATTTAGCCAAGTTAGTAAAAAAAAAATTGAATTTCCATTTTCATAGTTTATTAAGTTTAACTTAAATGAATATACAGTTATAAATAAGATTAGGTGTGTTTTCATTTACAAGTAAAATTCAGATTGTGAGTTACAGTTTGCTTTAAAATGTCTCCAATCAGCGTGAACATCCCCCAACTATTGTTATATGTAACACTTGTAGATTTTTTCATACTTTCATTTTACATTTGCATTTTACTTCCAGAAACAGCCATTTCTTATTGTTGATAGGATAACTTATTGTTCTCCCATATTTTCTTTTAAAAGTTGATGAGACACTATCAGCTGCTATATGTCTCACTCGTACATTTGACAAGTAACAGTATAGACCTGCTTACATTTTTTTGATTTCAATAAATGCCGTATGGGTGACATTTATCATGGTATGATTTGATAAAATTGCAGTGGGCCCGGGGTTTGTTTCCTGCCTTGTGCCCTGTGTTGACTGGGATTGGCTCCAGCAGACCCCTGTGACCCTGTAGTTAGGATATAGCGGGTTGGATAATGGATGGGTGGATGGATGGATTTGATAAAAACAACACAGTGGAAGCTAAGAGTATCTTAACTGTAAAAACTCAATGCCCATTATGTCTAAAGTCCTGAGATTACTTATTTTTTAAGTGTGTCATTGAAATTCAGCTGTATTTTAAACGTATCATAAAGATGTTATAATACTGTGAATTGTTGAAGGTTACACACTACACCAAATACACTGTGATAGTCTGTTTTTATTAGCTAGCTACTCTAGCTAAAGATACTAATGATTCACTTTCAACGGGGTCGTTTCTGATGGATCAGGACTGAGATGATGCTGCTACTGACCAACATTCGCTGTGCCTGAAGAGTGATAGTAATTTCTTGTTTTTCCTTTAACTAGACTCTTGTCATGGAACAGACTGTTGATTTGTGTGTTTAATACGTGTAAATTGCTTTATGACCTTGTGTGCCTACTTTAAAGATAAACTGGGGAAAGCATTTTAGTAAACCTTGTGAGAAAAAAGCTAATCCTTATTAAATTCCTCAGACAGTAAAGGTCTGATCAGGCATTTGTCTTGAAAAATAAAACACAGAAACAAAGAAATAAGTAAATTATAGAAGCACAATTAAAATTAGAAACTGGCCCATGCTTATAAAATTGATTACAATACAACCAAGAAACCAATGTGGTCCTATCAGGCCTCAATATGGGATTTTATCCTCATATTATAAAATTTGTAATACTAAACACATTGGGACTGCTCTTTTAATGATGTCACAGTCTACTTAAGTTTCCTTTGATCGTTCTTTTATGACGTTTTCATTTGGCTACCTACTTTTTAACTTTGCCTTTCTCATTTTCTGGGTTGAAAGGATTCTGTTCAACTTCCCAATTTTGTTGAATGGTTAATAATTTAGCCTGTAGTTCAAAGTCTGTCCTCTCAGGTTCTTTCATTTCTGTTCCTGACCTTGAATGAGTGAGAGAGACCAGACTCTTGCAGCCATGTTTACTAGCCCATGGGACAGTTTTAATGTATTAGACTCATCTGTATGCTAGAAGTTGGTCATACTGGGAAAAAGCAGACATTTTTATCTGAGCAGACTTTCAGGCCTCTGTCACAAGGTTTGTCATTTGGTGAGGCAGCTTAAAATGCTGAGTAGTAGAGTCACCTGAGACTGTAATCCACTGAAGCTGTGTGAGTTAAAGCATAGTTATTTCCATATGTGCAGTTAGGACAACACATCACTATCAGAATTCGGACAAACCAGATGACAAATCGTACTGGACGTGGATACCTCATAAGGATTATTTACATGCACTGAACTGAGCTGTGCTATTTCTGATAAGGAATTATAGGAAGACCATTGGCAAAAATTATTTCTGCACTGTGTTTTGTTACTGCTTGCATGTGTCTTATCATTTGCCTCTGAATATTATATACTTTAAATCAATGGTTCAAAATGAGTTCACTGTGTTCTGATCTTTAATCCTTTATGCATCTATCTTAATCTTTTTAAAATCCTATATTAGCTGGACTACACATTTTCATTCATCTTTGATTGTCATAAGAAACAATTTCTCAGATTAGCGAATGTGCTTTGAAACAAATGCACACTGATATTTTATTATAAACTGTCAGAAAGCTTTATTAAACCGATAGAAATCTGTTTAGCTTTTAACCAAATCAGTAACAGTCCAATTTAAGTGCAAGCTGTAGCATCTAGGTGGTGAAAAACATACTAGCACTAGGGAAAGGGTTAATGATTCATACTTATAATAAATTGTTTTGTTTTATTCATTAGACAATATTATGTGTAACGTCTTTTGTCAGTTATCAGTTCTGCTTATAATTATATCCTGCAGCATATATAACTTTGCATGTGAGGAACCCACATAACATATTAATTGCTTTGTACTTGTTTATTGTTTTTATTTTTTTGTCCTACTTTGTCATTTCATCTGTTCACTGAAAAAGTCACACAATCAGAAATGCAGTTCGTCTGTTTATGGAAAAAAAAAACTGTGGTGAAAATACTTGTAAATAGAACGAAAATGTTAGGATGCAGAACTTTTTTCCTTCATAACTCTGGCCAATTTACCTGCCATCTTGATTAGATAATTATGTTAATATTTGCTAAAATAAGACACTGTTGCCAACTTTTAATGTTTAAAATTAAAGAATGGTTTTCACAGTATTTTTCTAAACAGAACATTTATGTTGTCATCTTGTCATTACAGGACAGGACACTGAGTTCTGGAGGTGATATAATTAGATTCCTCAGTGTCATACAGTAAGTGAGAAGAGTGCCTTAAATGTGCTTATTTTTGTCACTTTTCCAAAGGAAAGTGTCACCAACATATATATTTATTCATGACCTAAATGCATTAGTTTTGTTTTAAAGGCCAAATGTTAAGTTCTTTGTAAATTTAAGTAAACTCTCTACAGATGCTAATATAAGAAGTACTGCCATTACATTACTGATATATTATATCAGTCATAAAGGAAGTAGACTCAACAGACAACCTCTTCTTTTATAAGACTAAAGCTATTTATTGCTGTTCCAGCAGCAAGCCAATGTGCATCCTTCATTTCTGCAGCTCTAACATGCAGCCAAAATTGACCAGATTTTTTTGCTTCATGCACACATCTCTATGCAAGCACAAAGCAAATCTTTTATTAACTAACCACCTCAAACAGAGAAGTAAGGAGGCAGAGTTATGAGTTTGCAATAAAAATCAGTGTTGCATTATGATGCTTGTTGATACCCATAATCCCTTTTAGTTTACAATGGGCCATAACTTCAACATAAAAAAAAAAAACTCGAAAGTAAGTACTTAAAAATCTTCTGAAATGAATGGTATTGCTACTGGGCATCAGTCTAGGGATATCTGTCTGGAGGTTGTTAACACTCAGAGCCGTGTTTCCCAACCTCTTTTCTGGAAACGACACACTTTTTGTAACCAAAAAATATCCTAAGGCACACCATTGTTCTACTAACCACAAAACACTATATATCTCATGCACATGCTCAACTGTCCAAAGTGGTGGGACTACTGGTGAGCACTTTGGTGGCAACTCCCAGCTGCTTTGACCCTTTGTCTGCTTATCTCTGCCTCAAAGACAACTCGTATGCATCCATCTATTGGCCTTGTGAGACTCACTGGCAACCAAACACCCAGGAAGATGGACGCTAATAGCCTGGAGACATGTCTGAAGTTCTCTAAGTGGTTGTCTGCAACACTGAAATCTTGGAGTTGCTTTTATGCCAGCTTCTCCGGGTAATCCTGTCCTCTTCAGACAGGTCTTGACCACCTGAGGAGCTTCTCCCTCTCACGTTCATTCCCAGTTATACTACACTATTACTTCCTTGGCACACCGGGGTAGCTCTTATGGTGCACCACTTTTCTGTGGCAAAACACTGAGAGTAGGTTTAATTGTGTCACTTGAACATGAAACTCTCTTATAGCATCATATCATTTTAATTTCATTATTAATTAGTGATCTTATACCTAATTGTGCATGATTTTCACTAGCTTTGCATAACACTATATACTGTACATAGGTTTTGGGTATTTACTCTGATTGCATTAACAGACACATCAAACTGTTAATGCACTTACAAGAAACAGCTATCCTGTATTGTTCAAGTTAAAAGCATTAATGGATTATGAATAAAGTGTTGTGTTAAAGCTGAGAGTTTAATGCAGTGGGCTGAATAAGAAATGAATGTAATGATAACAGTAATGAAAAAATATGATGTATTGGAGTTAACCAGGTTCCTGCCATGCTATAGCAGTGGTACAAAGAACTGGTTATTGACTTTTACTGCACCAAAGAGCCACTGCTATTGGTAATTACTCAGGGAGTGGATGTGGAGCTGGTGCATTGCTGGAAGTACTTGGGGTCCACATCAATGTCTGGCTAGGCTGGTATCATAACACAGGGCAACTATATAAGAAAAGGCAGAGCAGGCACTTAGGAGACTCCTCTCCTTTAATGTGGGAAGTGACATCCTTCACATCTTCTATAACTCTGTGATGGCCTGAGCGATTTTCTAGGCTGGGGTCTGCGCAGATGGTAACATCACTTCAAGAGAGGCTCATCAAACCAACAAATTGATTAAAAGGGCAGGTCCTATTATAAGCACATTAAAACAAAACTGAGTGCCATTATGAACAATGCTGCACATCCTTTCTCTGACACACTAACACTGAGGACTTTCAGCCAATGAATTGTTCAGCAGAAGAGTGTCACCAAACACTGCTGGGGCTCCTTTACACCAACAGCAATAGATCTGTACAATGTCTCACTGGGACTGTGGCTGCCAAGTCAGAAGTTTTCTTTCTTTTTAGTCATTCTGGTGTGTGCTCAGACCATAGTGTGTGTGTGTTTTCATTTATACCTGTTAAGTAAGACAATTATTTTTTTCCCTTTAGATCTTGACTGAGATATTTCAGATCACATAGTTCACTGTCTGATCAGAGAGACACTACTTCTGAACCATAGAAGGATCTTTTGTAAACTTAAGTAAAAGTAGTACATTGTTTCATACAATAGCTTTAAGCTTGATTTCATATTGTTACCAAGTATTGTGGCTACGGAGCCTTTTATCATGTTAGCATTTATAGTTGCTGGGGTAAAAAGGTAAATAAGAAGTAACGTGCTCTCTTTCTCCTGCCCCTCCATCCCTTCTACCCCCTAACGGCCCTACCCAATTTTTCCTCTCTCTGATATTCCAAGAGACAGAGCACATCCAAAACAAAACAAAATCCCAGCAGTGGTGTAGTAAAGATTAAAATTAAGATATCTTAATCTTCTTTGCACCTGCCAGGACATGATATGACTCATGGTCCTATTTTAAATGATGTCGGGAACAGTCTTTTTAGATCTTTTCTGCTTCTGTAGGAGAATTGAAGTTACAGAATTGGTCATCAAAAATCACTCTCAATTTGGTACAGCATTAATGCTGTAGAATGTGGCTTGTTTAGCAGCTGTTGAAAGGGGAGAAATCTGGGAAAACATAAATGCAGTTATTTTCAAATATAACCTCCTCTTTCAGTCTGAGAATCAACATCAAATTTTCTTTAACCTGCAGTTTGTGGAAACGGACAATCTAGCTTCTTGGTTTTGAGGCATTCAATCCATGTATGTGGTAAGTTGCCGAGACCTTAGTGTCCGATTCAAAGTTCTCTCCAATTATTTTAGAGAATAGTTCAGCTGTGAATTTCCCTGGGCTTGGAATTTCACGGTTTTTAAGGAGACCTTCAATTCTGATGTTGTTCCTTCTATATCTATCATCTAGTGCAGCTAGTTTATCGCAGAGAACTTTGCATTCAGATTCTAGAGCAGTTGCTTTTTTGTCAATGTCAGATGTCAGTTGTTCAACTTCTTCAATACAAGTTTGAAACATTTGCTTAATTTCTTCAAGCTGAGCACCAAGTACACTAAATTTATTCTAAAACTGACTCACATTTCCCTGTAGTTTTTCATCAGCTCTTGCTAGAATTTCTTTAAAGCTTTCATCAAAGTTATTATGTAAACGTACCTCCTGGTCTTTTGTATCTTGAATCAGCTTGTCATTTTTCTTGTGTATATCCTTCTTTATATCTTTCTTTATGTCACTCTTTATAGCATTTGGGTTGTTCTTAGACCGCCTCTTTAGTCTTTGCCCCTCTGTTCATAGGACTACCTTGCCAGTCCTACACCCTGTCACAATAGTTATACAGCTGAAAAGCTGTGATAATAAATTCATCTATATAAATAAAATTTGTCACCGATTCTGTTCATAACTTTTATGGACAGAATTTCTAGGCGCAGCCAGGGTGTTGAAGGGGTCCGGTTTGGTGGACTCAGGATTGGGTCACTGCTTTTTGCAGATGATGTTGTCCTGTTTGCTTCATCAGGCCGTGATCTTCAGCTCTCTCTGGATCGGTTCGCAGCTGAGTGTGAAGCGGCTGGGATGAGAATCAGCACCTCCAAATCCGAGCATGGTCCTCAGCCGAAAAGGGTGGAGTGCCCTCTCCGGGTTGGAGGAGAGATCCTGCCCCAAGTGGAGGAGTTCAAGTATCTCGGGGTCTTGTTCACGAGTGAGGGAAGAATGGAGCGTGAGATCGACAGGCGGATCGGTGCGGCATCCGCAGTGATGCGGCCTCTGCATCGGTCTGTCGTGGTAAAAAAGGAGCTGAGCCGTAAGGCAAAGCTCTCAATTTATCAGTCGATCTACGCTCCTACCCTCACCTATGGTCATGAGCTATGGGTAGTGACTGAAAGAACGAGATCGCGAATACAAGCGGCTGAAATGAGTTTCCTCCGCAGGGTGTCTGGGCTTTCCTTTAAAGATAGGGTGAGAAGCTCAGTCATCCGGGAGGGGCTCAGAGTACAGCCGCTGCTCCTCCACATCGAGAGGAGTCAGATGAGGTGGCTCGGGCATCTGATCAGGATGCCTCCTGCACACCTCCCTGGTGAGGTGTTCCGGGCACGTCCAACCGGGAGGAGGCCCCGGGGAAGACCCAGGACATGCTGGAGGGACTATGTCTCCCGGCTGGCCTGGGAACGCCTTGGGATTCTCCCGGAAGAGCTGGAAGAAGTGGCCGGGGAGGGAAGTCTGGGCCTCTCTGCTTAAGCTGCTACCCCCGCGACCCGACCTCGGATAAGCGGAAGAGGATGGATGGATGGATGGATAAATAAATAAAATTGTAATACCCTCTCTCTGTGTGGATTTTACAGCTTCAGTTGATGTTATTTATCCAAGGACATCATTTGAACCATCAGTTTGCATCTAGTCTGTTTGATTCTTCACAAATCATGCCAAAACAGTTGAAAAAACTTTCACAAAATTTTACACATAGCTCAGTGTTGATCCAACTTAAATTTTTTACATTTGGGGGCAAACCAAAAACTGCATTATTCAAAAATGTCTGAGTTGATTGTAATGGATTTTGAATGTTGTATGTACAAGGGGAAGTCAAAAAGTAAAGGGACATTTGAGAAAAGGGGCATTTATTCTAATGATAGAAATGTGAAACATACCTTATTTTTCTACATAACCTCCCTGGACTTCAATGCACTTTTCCCAACGTTTCACAAAGTTTTTGATTCCGTCGGAAAAAAGGTTTTTCGGTTGCATCTGCAACCAATTTTGCACCACATCAATGACTTCTTCATCACTTGCCAATCTTCTTCCCCTTAGCACTTCCTTTAGTTTCCAAACCATGCTCGCAGCCTTACTTTCCGGTTCGTGATGATGAACCCAAGTTTCATCTAAGGTAACGATTTGCTGTAAAAATCCATCTCCCTCGCCACGATAACGGGCCAAATGTTTACGAGGCAAACAGAAAGCGAATCACTGCCCTCATTTCCTCCTTGGTGCAGAATGACAATGGAGCTGTCATGTTTAACAGTCTGCTACACTCCAACGAATAACGCGGGAATATGAGTTACACGTTGTGTAGATGTGTTGGCGACTACACTCATTCAGCGCTGGATACGAGCAGTGTTACCAAACTCTGAAAAGAGAAATTAAAAAAATCCCTTTACTTTTTGACTTCCCCTCATAGAATAATGGTCAACCAACTTAAAATCCAGTCCATATGGTGTTTAAAATATTTAAGGGTGGTTGTAAAGCCAGGGGGGTGGGGCATCAAAGTCAAAGCTGCCTTATCATTTCAAAACGGTTCAGACGATGGTAATAAATTTGGCATGTTGTTTGGATTTTTGCCCTCCTTATAGTGAGGGCTACATTGCATGTCATTGATTGAATGGAAATGGCTGTGGTGAAGTGGTTGATTGTGTGCAATGGAGGACCAACACAAAAAACGTTATTACTCAAAAAATGAATATATTGTCTACTTTCACTAAATTGTGCATTTATTGTTCATGCAATTTAAAATCCAGGCTTCATGGAGTTTCAAGGATTTCATTGGGGAATTGTAATGGGTGATCCAAAAAAACAAACAAAAAAGCACACACACAAATTATTCCCAGATAGCTGAGTGGATATTCATGAAATTTTGCATTTATATTTCATTTAATCTAATGTGACATAAACAATTTCATTATGAATAGTGGTTCAACAGAGGGAACAACACAAAACCGGTAGCTTTGTCCAGCTTACGTGCTGTATTAGTGATTAAATTATTCAACAAGCTGTTCAGTTTGTTGATGAAGAATTAAACAACTGCTTGTGCAACCACAGTAAACCAGAAAATATAAAGAAGTACTGTTCGTGGTTCCACCTCAGCAAGGAATTACCACAATGATGGAATCCAATCATACACAAAAAGACCAACTTCTGAACTCAAGAGAGCAGAGAAAGAGATTTCAGTTATCAGAGAGGTACTGTAAATGATGGATATGACACTTGCATTTCAGCCACTAATGACAAAAAAGGTCAGCATTTAAAAAGCACTTAAATATTTGCTTTCTTACCCATGCATATATTCCTAGATAATACTGAGTGTTTTGGTAAGTATGCTAATGATTTACCAAGAAATGCAATAAACTTGTAATTAGCATTGGGATAAATACAGTAATTGTCCTGCTGAGATTTTGTACGTTTAAATGATAATTGCCCCCTCTACCCCCAAACTTCAGCTTAAATAAGTATGCCTCGTAAAAAATTGATATTTGAAAGAACTCCCTTGTACAATGGGTAAAGGTTTTTTTTTTTTGTAGGCACTACTTAGCTTTTTGATTATTGCTTTATGAAATCACTTGCAAGATTTTCAGAATTTCTCAGAACTTCATTAATATTGACTTGGCATATGCAAACATATAAAATGGGTCATATCATTAAATCTGAAATATGCTTTTTATGATACCACATAAATTGTCACCATTGTTAAATACAATGTGTGTGTCATATTTAATTAAATAAAAATTTGATGCAGGCTTTACTACAGTATATAATTATCCTTGTGGAATCAAAACTGACAGTTGTAATCCAATCTCACTCAGAAGTGGGCGAACTTCACAGTGTTGTGTTTTTTTTCCTGTCATCTCTGTAGCATTCCTTTGATAACCACCCCCTTGTGCATACCTAATCTCACTCTTAAAGCAGATTATCTGATAAAGGGAAATGAATGTCATTTTACTTTAGTTAGCAAGGATGCTTTGTTCCCCTTGGTGAGTAATAAACATGCTGTATCACATGCATTGGAAAAAATTTTAAAAATGTACTACTTAGGTATGCTGCACGTGTGCGTTCTGCTTTTGTGTTTCAGTAGTGACAAAACTTTTTGTGGGATGTCTGATGTCTGCTACAGTCTTTTAACTCTCTATCAAATAGCCAAAAGAGTTATTAATACCATTCCAGCTACAAGTTTCAGCCGCCCCTATCTCACAAAAAATTGTCTTCAGAAAGCTCAATAACACATAATTTAATGGCATCTAGGTAAAATTTAGGCAAGACTAATTACTAATTAATTTGCTGTTTCTATTTTCAAATAAATCAAGCAGATAAAGTGGATAATGAATTGATCATATCAGAGGCACTGCATTAGAATATTTGTTTATAGGGTCATTATTGACACAGGTACAGAGCACAGTACAGGTCTCACTTGCATTTGATAATCGGCACACATTCTCCTTAGGTTGTGTGATGCTTTTTTATATACAGAATGCTTGTGAACATTTTATATTTAAGCACTTACATTTCTTCTCAAAAGGCAAAGAGTACAGCCAAAGCTCAGATTGGTTTTGAACTTCTTGGTACTTCTTACACTTTTGTAAACCTCAAGATTAGAATCTTGGGGTTATTTTTGCCAGTAACCTCTTTTTAAATGCCAAAAATGACTATGTAACTCACTTGGCACAAATACAAGAAACATATGGCATACAGAAGCAGCTGCTGAACCCAAGAATCTTTTAGCTCTTTCCACAAGGTACAGTGAGGTACAAGGTAATAAGTATTTTTCAAGTGCACAAAGGACATTTAGACAGAATTGGCAAACACCATGATCCCTCATGTTTCTTTTCAAAGACAAAGTGTTGCTCTAGTGCCACACAGCCAGGATGGTGCACCTCTTGAGTCTGAGTCTGAGTTTGACCTCTCAGATGAGACCTCTATTACATTATCCCAGGGAGGCTAAGGTCAAGAATTGTTTTTTCCAGGTTTGTCTTTTAGCCTAGGCCAGGGGTCCTCAATCCCAGTCCTGGAGAGCCGCAGTGGCTGCAGGTTTTTGTTCTGACCTGGTTGCTTAATTAGAAAGCAATTCTTGCCAATAAAGCACTAACAAGCTATGAAATTAAATGAACTCTGCTATGTCAGGTCATTCTCATATCCTAGATTTTCTTTCCCTTTCTATCATGCAAATGATTTGAAGGCTAAAATGGACGAGTAATTCTCAGTCCTTCACTTTTTTCTCTTCATTTTTCTTCCAAGTATTTAATTAAACCCAATAGTGCAGATAAACACACACAGGTGTAAATGTAAATAAGCTAAATGGAGAAATGCTGCTCTCTCTTGTCATTTGCATGTTATTGTTAATAAGGAGCAATTAAAATAGCTGTTTAAGACAAAATTAAGCAATAAGGGCTCAAAATCACTAAAGTGAAGCAGAAGTGTTACTTTAGCAATAAGTGCTTTTTATTAAGCAACTGGGTTGGAGCAAAAACCTGCAGCCACTGCGGCTCTCCAGGACCGTGATTGAGGACCCCTGGCCTAGGTTAAGCCCTTTTTTGTCTCCAGAAAACATTGAGAAAGTTACTATAGCTTTTTTCTTTTCTTGGCTGAATTACTACAACTTATTATATTCTGGGATCAGCAAATCCCTGATACGCAGTTAGCAGTTGGTTCAGAATGCTGATGCTCGTTTTTCGGTTGGGGCAAGAAAGTTTGCCTCTGTATTTCGAATTTTAGCCTCTTTACACTGGCTGCCAGTTAGTTTCAGAACTTTAAAAACTTTGCTGCTGGTTTTTAAATCAGTACATAGCAATGCTCTTGCTTATTTATCTGAATTGTGTGCTATACACCAGTCATCCAAAGAGCTTAGATCTACCAGTCAGTTGTCTCTTGTGGTCCCTTGTAAAACTAAGGGGGGCAGCACTTTTGCAGCCACTGCATCTCGCCTGTGGAATTCTTTACCTTACTACATTAAGGAGCCACCTTCAATTGAACTTTTTAAAACTAGACTGAAGACTCATTTCTAGTGTCTAGTTTTCCATGATCTTTAATGATACTGGTGATTATCCCTTCTTAGTCAGTGGTTTCTTTTAATGTACTGTTGGTTGTATTATGCTTTATTGTCTTTTATTCTATTTATTTTTATATTATGTTTATTGCATGTTCTATGTAAAGCACTTTGGCTACAGCACTGCTGATGTTATTTTAAATGTACTCAATAAACTGACATTGACATTGGCCACTTTTCCACAACAGCATTTGAAAAACATAGAGCATAGATTAGGACAAGATGGAAGCACAGTATTAGGCATTATTGCTATAAACATCCATGCACCTTGCTTTGTTACATGTGTGGAGTTTTCACTTTCTTCCAATGTGTACATGGAGTTTGGTTACAGGTTATGTTAATAGATTAACTGACTATTTTTGAGTGTGTCTCCTGTGTGGAACCTGAGATTCGCCAGCATTCAATGCAGGGTTCATTCCTGGCTAGCACTTGATGCTGCCATCCCTTTAGGAAAATTTTAGTGCTCAAAGGTTGATCTCATGAGAGAAAAGATTCTCATTGGTGTTTCATTTAAGAATCATATTTGCCGCAGATGTTTCTCCTAAAATTCCTTAGAAGAAATAGACAAAAAGCAGACTTGAGATACAATTGAGCTAATGGAGTCAGAATTGAGAGTTTGATTTGAAAAGCACATTATATCTTGTGAGATCTCTTTCTAGTCCATAGTTTTACTTATTTTTATACTGAAAACATTATCCAAGATGAGTTAACAACAGTTGAGGTAGGATCAGTGACATTTCGTGTTCCATTTGGATCTCAGGCACATGAAGTGATTTGCCTGTAGTCACACAGTGTCATTAGTAGGATCTGAACCCACAACGTCAGAAGTCCAAAGTCTTAACCATTATGCCACACTGCCTGCCTTTTTTCCCTCAATGAATATGATCTTATTGGAGCACAGAATTATAAAGTAGAGCAGCCAATAGTATTATTCAGAAGCAAGGACTACAGCTTTGTAATCATAGTAATGTGTTTAATTAAGACAAACAACTGGCCATACATTTCACCATAAATTACTGAACACGCAATGCAAATAGTTTCAAATTGCAAAAAAATGTTAAGATGCTACTTGGAATCTCTGAGCCCAATGTGTGACTTTACTGAGATCTCTGCTAAAATTTAAGAGGAATTTAAGAGGAAACATTTTTCTCCAGAGAAAAATTTGAATAGCATGAGACAAAAGAAGATATCTCCATTTTATTTCTTTCTGATCTCATTGCTGTCTAAGAGAAACCAAAAGGAAATATCATTCTTTTTTGATTTTTCATTCCTATGGGATGACCGATAATTTCTAATATTCCCCCAAAAAAACTCTCAGGAGATATTGGAAATTTTGTTTCCTAAGAAACTGAAGGGAAATGACAGTCTGAACAGCCACCTTTAGCTTTGTCATCGGGCAGATATTTTAAATTTAAATTGCTTGGCTTACTTCAACTGGTAACTGAAATGGATGGAACATTTGAAATAACCTCGATTCAGAAAATGATTTTTCATTGAGCTTACTCATAAACCACTGTAGAAAGCTGTGGAATTCATAAGATGTAAATTTAAGGCTGTTAAACTAATGCACATGCTTTGCACTGATGTCTAAGGATGATTGAGTGGTATCATTAACAAAAACCTGCAGTAAGCCTTATTTCTATTTCAGTGCAAGTGCATAGTATTGCTGTGTTTCATAATTGAGATCTTTTGAGAAGATGAAGTGCAATACAAGGATATTTTTCCATTTCGGCCCTTTGATTTTTAAGTTGTAAAATAATTAAAGAGAGATTAACTTGCAAATGTTAATAGCAAAGCAATGACTTGCACAGTTAATTGCATTTGTAGCTGAAGACAAACGTGATCCAAACACTTAAAGTGGTTAATGCCAAAATTGAAACCTTCTGAAACTTATAATGCTCCTGTACGTTAGATGGTGACACTCAATCTCTGAATGTACTTTGTAAGAAGTTGGACTGTGTTATTCCAGTTAAGTGAAACATCCAAAAAAGCCAGATGGACCCTACTTGTTAAGTGTAAGTGAAAGCTCAAAAGTGCAGTGACACAGGTCTGTAATGGAATTTATCAGCTGTATCCCGTAACAAAAATAGGACCTCCATTGATGATGTATGTGATCTTGTGGCTTGCCTCTAAGCGAGCCACCATCAATCAAAAATTAATGTTTTAGTTATCTCATAGTCTTACTAACAAGTGGGAGAGATCAACGTAATGAAAGAGACCCAGAGTTAGGTGAAAAAATGAGTGTTTAGTGGTACTTGTTAGGTAGGTAAATAAGTAAGCTATTCCATATAGTACACAGGGTTTTAAAGCTTATGTAGAAAGGACCATAGCTGGCTTTGTGTTTTTCCATGAATTTACAAAGGAATACACTTTTTAAAGCATTGTTTATTGTACCTGTACTTGCTACTAGAATATATTTCAACACATTCATTAAAAACCTAGAAGCAGTACTTTGACGAATCCCTAAACATGGTGGATAATCCTCCTAAAAAGATGGAGAGCCAGAGCATTTGTTGGAATTGGGTCCATTTCTGTGACAGAAGTCACTACAGTGACAAAATAATCTACACAGTTGTAAAGCTGGAGGAGTAGATGCTCAAAGAACTAGATATTATTGTGGGTTTTTTTTTTGGCCAACGTGCTTCTTCAAAGTTGCATGGCAGGAACAGTGCATATGTCACTGGTGGGCTGGATTCTGAATCCTCTGAATTCTCTTACTGCCCTTATGCTCTCTGACCGTACTACCTCCATGGCAAATTCAGTTGTTGCTCAACTCTTCTCTCATGCAAGGCAATCCATGGAAGTACTACTCAGGTGCACCTCTTGAAAGTTATGTTGTCTTCCCTCAGAGCACCCTCTGGTGGCCCCAGATATCTCTGCATCCTTTCTCCCATTCAGAACTGAAGAAGAGCAAAGCTGGCCTAATAGCATCTTAGTGCAGGCTGTTTCGTTTGTCAAGGCCCCATCTTCTCCATCCTGGAACCTTCTTCATGGTCTGGGGGATAACTTCCTGGATTTCACCCTTTACCTATGACTTTTGTAATTCTTCAGTGTCCATGGTGTGTTCTTTTTACCGACGGATTACACTCCTTGGGCTCCCTGGGATAATGTAATAGAGGTCCAATCTGAGAGGTGAAACTCAGACTCAAAAGAAGCATCATCCTGGCTGTGTGGCACTAGAGCAACACTTTGTCTTTGAAAAGAAACACGAGGGATCATGGTGTTTGCCAGTTCTGTCTAAATGTTCTTTGTGCACTTGAAAAATACTTATTACCTTGTACCTCACAGTACCTTGTGGAAAGAGATAAAAGATTCTTTGGTTAAGCAGCTGCTTCTTCGTGCCATATTTTCCCTGTATTTGTGCCAAGTGAGTTACATAGTCATCTTGGCATTAAGCTGAAATTGCTTAATTTGGGTGCTAGACTCTTCCAAGAAATGTGTGTTATTTTGTCTCCTATTCAGGATTTTCAGATGTTAGAGTGCAGCCAAGGTTTGGAGGTTATTGAGTTTTGGATGATATTGCGCTCTTAGACTCATCAAACTGTGATCTCTGGTGCAGTGGAATGCCCCCCTGCTAAATTGTATGTGGAAATCATGCAAATTTGCAACTTCAAATCTTAAGTAATGATCTTCAATTGAAAAAGATAGGCTTGTTTCATGCAGGTAAAAGGAGAACAGCTGCCCCAGTAGGGAACTCCTAATTTATCTGTGTCTTGTTCACAAGTGAGGTTAGAGGTGATCATGAAACTGACCAACAAATGGATACAGTAGCATCAGTTTTATGAACTTCGTACCAGACCTTCGTAATGAAATGTGATACAGCTGCTGATTCATTGGTTGGTCTACATCCTCATGTTCATCTATGTCACGGGTGTCGAATTCCAGTCCTTGAGGGCTACAGTGGCTGCATGTTTTCATTCTAACCCTCTTCTTCATTAGTGAGCCATTTTTACTGCTAATTAACTTCTTTTGCCTTCATTTTAATTAACTTGACTCAGTCCCCTTAGTTGTCTCTTTTTCCTTAATTAGTAGCCAAACAATAATGAAACATCAAACAAGCTACCATATGACCAGCTTACCTGTACCCATCACATAATATCTGAAAATAAAGAAAGGTGAAGGTCTCAGTAAGGTTGATCTCTCAGTCACCAAAACATTTTGATGGTGTTCTTACAAAAAAACAGAAAAATCAACAGATTTGGAAATGTCTGCTGTGGAAGAATGAGAGCAGCAACAAGCTGTGGAATTAAATAATGAGTTTAATTAACAGCAAAAATCAACTTTTCATTATAAGACTGATTGGAGTGAAATCCCAGTTTAGCTGGTCACCTGTTGGCGGGTTTCACATCTTATTTCTGTTTGGCTGTCATTTAATAAAGAAAGGAATAAATTCAGAGCACCAAATCCTTAAAAACAGGACTATTGAAATGAAGGGAAAAGGAGTTAATTAGCAGTGAAAACTACACACTGATTAGGAAAAGGGTTAGAATGAAAACCTTTAGCCACTACTGTGGCAGAATGAGAGCAGCAACAAGCCATAGAATTAAATAACAGGCTTAATTAACAGCAATAATTAGCTTCTCATTAAGAGACTGGTTGGAGTTTGAAATCCCAGTTTAGCTGGTATTCTGGTGGCTCGTTTCACATCTCATTTTTATTTGGCTGTCAAATGAAGAAATAAATCAATTCAGAGGACTGAATCCTTAAAAACAGGGCTATGAAAACAAAGGCAAAGGGAGTTAATTAGCAGTGAAAACTAATCACTGATTAGGAAAAGGGTTAGAATGAAAACCTGTAGCCACTGCGGCCCACCGGGCCCGGTGTTCGACACCCCTGATCTATGTTCATAAGTTCCTTTAGTGACTGAAAAAATCAGACTGTGAGTACAATTTGCTAAAGTGATGTTCCTGCACAGGATTGCTAGGCTCTCTTTCCATAATAAGGTAAAGAACTGTACAATATGGGAGAATATTGGCATAGAACTGTTTCGACCCAGTTGCAGAAATAAGCTAGTTGAGGTGGTTTTGGCATGTAGTTAGGATGGACATGGGGTACCTCCTGTGGAAGGTGTACAAGACAAGCTGAAATAGAATATCGATGACATACTATGGGCGTTATCTCTCGTCTCTCGTCCCTCTTCCTGGGAGCATCTGGGTATCTGGATGAATCTGCTGGGTATAGGGAGGTCTGGTCAGCCCAGCTCAGCATAGTGCTACTACAACTGTCAGCAGGAAAAGAGCAATAAAAATTATGGTGGTGATGATGAAGATATTCTAAAGAGAGCAATTTTAAGGGATTTCAGTGAATATGAGTTTGCATTGTGACTACTGTACTGTAACGCCTTGCAAACATGGTGGTTTCAGTTATAGAATATCTTGCTAGTCGCTCTTTCATGTTGTTTCCCTGACAGCCTTCAATATATATGTTTTATTAATTTGCTTTATTTAAGAGGAGGTGGCAGAATTAAAGTTAAAGATGCTAAGATTTGCATTGGGTGTAACGGAGATGGACAGGATTAGAAATGAGTACATTGGAGGGTCGGTTCAGGTTGGACAGTTGGGAGACAAAGTCAAAGAGGTGAGATTGTGTTGGTTTGGACATGTGCAGAGGAGAGATGATGAGTATATTGGGAAAAGGATGCTAAGGATAGAGATGCCAGGCTAAGAGAAAAAGAGAAAGGCCTAAGAGAAGGTTTATGGATGTGGTGAGAGAGGACATGCAGGTGATGGGTGTTAAGGAACAAGATACAGAGGACAGAAAGACATGAAAGAAGATGATCTGCTGTGGCAACCCCTAACAGGAGCAGCCGAAAGAAGAAGAAGAAGGTTTAACAGAGAATACAGATAGCTGGAGACTATTCTGGTGGCACTGACCACAAAACAAGAACAAGATTAACACCATCTATACCAGGGCAAACTTATGCACACATCCACACTTGCTCATAGCAGCAGTCTGGAATTGCCAATCAACCTGACTTTCTGCCAGTAGACTATAGTGAGTGTTTTGGGGCACCATCACAATACTTATTTTTCATCACTGCTAAAATTATGTTAATTGATTTAATTTTATGAGGGTAAGGTGTGGAGACAATGCAAACTGTTTATACAACCAGAGAGCTGAAGTTGAAATGTTCTGTTTAATAACATGATGCCAAAGAAAAAAGTATATATTGTATGTCTTTACAAGTATTTTAAACAAGAGGAGGTCACACTGCCATCTTGTGCCAGTCAAATGGTGTTTAATTTGAGCAGTCCAGCTACAGTTCCTGGGCTTGCTCTTTGACTTTTAAAAGTACAATATTCAACTTGCTTGACAAGACATATATAATGATGACAAATTATCATTTTTGTGGCCATTGGTGTGTGTATTTTTTAATATTAATACTGTACATATCACACACAAATTAAAAAATAATTCAATACAAAACATACACAAGGATTTACAGTATATACATGCATGTTTGATAAATGATAACACTGTTCTTGTGTTACTTGGCTTCATTGTAAGCACCTTCATCCTTCCTTTGTGAACTAAGGCATTAGATTATAGACTGTGACACAACTTCACACCAAAGTGCGACTAAATGCAATAGTAAAAAGATCAAATGGCTGGAAGAATATTTGTTAACAGAACTCATCATCATTTCGCTTTCACCATCTTATTCACTGCTTTGTAAAACTGTCATTAAGAATGTAATCTGAAATGCAGAGACATGCTTCTGTAGGTATGTAGTTTTTGTTTCAGTGCTCCAGTATCATGGTCCATATAAACCCACTGAGCAAACTGTTAGGAACACCTGTGCACCTCCTTATGCATGCAATTAGCTAATCTGCCAATCATGTGGCAGCAGTGAAATGCATATAATCATCCAACTACAAGTCAGGAGCTACAGTAAATGTTCAAATCAAACTTCCAGAATGTCATGACTGTAGTATGATTGTTGGTGCCAGACAGGCTTGTCTGAGTATTTGTTATTGATGATCTCCTGGGCTTTTCACAAAGAGCAGTCTCTGGAGTTTGTTAGAATTAGTGTGAGAAACAAAAAACATCCAGTGAGCAGCAGTTCTGTGAAGAGAAATGTTTTGCTGATCAGAGAGGTCAGAAGAAAATGCCAGACTGGTTGAGGCTAACAGAAAGGCTATGGGGACTCAGATAACCGTTTGTACAACTGTGTTGAGCACAAAAGCATCTTAGAGTGCACAACATGTTGAATTATGAGGCAGATGGGCTACAACAGCAGAAGGCTATGTCAGGTTCCAATCCTGTCAGCCACAAACAGAAAGCTGAGGCTGCAGTGGGCATAAGTTCATTAAAACTAGACAGCTGAAGAACTGGCCAGTTGCATCCCAATTTCGTTCAAAGCACATTTATGGAAGGGGCAGAATCTAATGCCAGCTGTAGTAATTTATGTACCCATCCTGTCCTGTGTCAATAGTCCAGGCTGGTGGTGTAATGGTGTAGGGAATGTTTTCTTGGCACACGCTTGGCCCATTAATACCAATCAATCATCACTTGAATGCTATACCCTATTTGAGTATTGTTGCTGACTATGTGCATCCCTTTATGACCTCAATTTACCCATCTTCTAATGGTTAATTCCAACATGATGATGCACCATGTCACAGAGCTAGTTGTCCTTAACTGCTTTCATGAAGGTGACAATGTATTCAGTCGCAGGTCATGGATCCTCCAATAGGATGATGACCAAAAATACACAGATAAAAGCACCCAATAATGGCAAAGAACAAAACATCGGCTATTCTGAAGTGGCCTTCTATGGGCCCTAATTTCACACCTATCAAATATCATTGGAAAAAACTGAAATATGAAGAGTGGCCAATCTACCTGTTAATGGGTTCAGAAGTTTCTTTGAGAGCTACAGGAGTCACTTGTTTGCAGTGATTGCCTCTAAAGGCTGTGCAACAAAATATTAGGTTAAGGGTCCAATCATGTATGTCCATACCATTTTCATTTGAGTTATTATTTGAAATATTCTATTGAATCAAAATTCTACAACAATGTCTGAATTTTGTTAAATGTGGGATAAACAAAGATGGGTGTCAATTACTTTTGTCAGTTTCAGGTTATTTCAGAGACAATTGTGGATTCTTCTTTTATCGTGGTGCGAGGTACCAACAAATTTGTCCACGTCTGTGTATAGCAGAGTGGAAGCACATCTTGTTTAATGGCACACTTTTGTTGTTAGAAATTCAGAGCTGCCAACAGCCTCTAAGCATAGCTTAAACGGAAGTGAAAATCCTCAGTGGAGACTTATACAAACACCGCAGAACATGTAAACAAAACACATCAAGCCAAAGTAAAAGTGCCACTGTGTCACTTTGTGATTTGTGTTATTCAGAATATGCCTTTTCATTTTAGGAACAGATGAACTGATGTCCAGCATACATAATTTAAACACTGATATAAACTATATAAGCATCCCATAAGGACCTCTCCTGACCTCACGATTTTCACTGGTACAAATCCCTCACAGTCACAGATTTGTCTAGAGTCAATCAGATGGCTGGCAAGAAGGTAAAATATTTAATTATTAAAGTCAGACTTGTTTAATCTAAACATACAGCTCTTTTAATGAAGGCTATTTCAGTGGATGTTTAAAGAAAAGACTAATTAATTTAATTTGATGCAAGTGTCAAACCTAATGGGAAATCTTTGACAAAAACAAATAAGTCATATATTTATCATCAGTAATCTTTATAAAGGAGCAAAGATTAAAAAAAAAATTAATTATTGAAGTACATGATTTTATTTTTAATTATTATAGTGTAGCACCCACAAGTAGTTACCTATAGAGCAGAAATTCCTTTAATCGCTCGGGTAGTTCTAAGCTGGTCACTTTGTGAAGTCTTAATCGACCCAAACATTTCCGGATGCAGAGGCGACAAAGCTGTGTGAGAGCCGCAGGACCTGAGAAGTGACAAGAATAGATTAAAACAAAAGTCAATCACTTAATTACAAAGAAATTTAAAGAAAAGTCAATCACTTAATTACAAAGATCAATGGAATGAGAAGACATGCACAGAGAATTTTAAACCAGAATGAGCTTTTCTCGTTTCTATTGTGATCACTTCTTTAACATTGTTAAGTGGACTTGAATATGTATTAGAAATTTGTCAGCTATAGCTATTTATAACTAATTTAATGTGATTTAAAACAAATACATTCCTTTGATGCAGTGCTTTATCTGAAATAATGTCATGGTATGTCACACTCAGGACTACACTACAGTATTCATATAGTCACTGAATATGTTAGTTGTGATTCACGTGCATACAAATGTCATATGTTATACACAAACAAAATATAATTTTTTGCAGCATGTGAATGTTAAGAGTGTAGAGCAGAGTATGGTGAAAATTAAAGGCTGATGTAATGTACTTTTCTATCTAATTTCAAAATCCTTGTTAATTATGATATGTGGTTAAGCCATGATGTATAGTAAGTCACAGCAGAGCTTTAACTTGTCCAGCCTCTAAGGTTAGTTCCTCTAACATTTGCTGTTTTAGGCTCATGCACCATCGTAGCCTGTCATAAAATATATGATGTTATTTATTTCATAAATGTAAATATAATTGGAAAGTAAGTAGTAGTAGAAGTAAAATAAGTTTCAAAATTGCTTCCGGAAACATAATATTGAAGACATCAGAGTTAAAGTCTCAACCTTTCCACCTTATAGATCAAGGCATCAATCAATTTTCTGAACAAACATTTTCCATTACAGGGTCATAGGGCAATCAATTTTATTATAACAGCAGTGAACACATGGCAAAAACAAACTGCGGATGGCATGCCAGTCCATCACTGGGCACACTCAATCACAGGCAATAAAATTGTTATGCAATGTAGTTGAGGGAAGAAAAAAAAATACCCATGGCCTTTCTATTCAGCCACAGTGCATTCCTGCTGCCTGATGGGAAGTCTTGTCCTCTTACACACACTGCGACAAGGCTTCAGATAAGACAACTATATATTGAGGTGAAAAAATGTTTTATATACTAAAGACTATTCTTCCTGACTCAAAGACACAAATTTAATTGGTTGCCCAATGGCATATTTTCGCAATTCTTTTTATGAAGCAAAACCAATTAATTTGCTCTTGAATTGCTGACTTATCACTAATATTAGGTAGGCTAAGATTAGGCTGGCCCACCCGGTTTCACGGTTTATGATCTTGTAACCATGTATTATGGAAAACAATATCAACTTGCTTTATTTTTTCCATTTCATAATGACATGTTTTTAAAGGTAAAAAAACAAGTTAACAAAGAATATAATTGTTTAAGGTATTTTCCATTCATTCATCCATCCATCCACTTACTGAACCCCCAACCTAAATTTAGGGTCTCTGGAAGCTCATCCACGTTAAGTCTGCACCCATCACCTTGTCTTTGCATGGGTTTTCCTCTTATTACTCTGATTATAATAGTAATAATAATTCTTTATACAGTGCTTTTCTCACTACTTAAAGTGCTCCCCACACAGGCAGGCACTGGGCCATGAACCCATGATCTACCTACTGTGTGGTAGCAGCTGTACCACTGTGCCCCTCTATATCCTCAAAGACATGCTAGATAAAGGTTACTGACTCTCAAAGCTGGGTCTTTGTGAGTATAGCCATGTAGGCAATTATGCCCAGGAATGAACCGGGATGAGTCCGGGGCTGGCTCTCATTTTGTGCAATATGCCAACTTGAGTCTGAATTGGAATAAATGAGTTTGAGCATGCAATGTTTAGAAGACCTAATCCAGGAACCATCTCTTGATGGGATGCCGTTGCCAAATATGTTATATTCAAAACTAAATAAATGGAACTGCCAATGCACTCACCCACAACCTAGCTTGTTAATTGAAAGAGAAAAGACCACAATTTCTGGTGAAGGAAAAATATTTATACCAGGGCTATTTCTTACTTTTTTGACATTTGAAAGAAGACAGATATAATTATCTTTTACTATATAAAAATAAATAAATAAAATTAAGGTATGTTTGTGTGTCTGTTGCCTCAGAGCAATCTGACTAGTCAGTTTGGCTTTGGTGTGATTGGTCAATTTGGCTTTGGTGACATGATCAAAAGATGAAGTGCCAGTGTTAGACAAATGAGGAGGAGAAAATACATAGGAGCCATGCCAAGAGAGTAGCCTGCTAAGACAGGAAGTATAAAAGTTGACAGGAGGGGTGAAAGGCACCTCAAAAATAATGATACAGTCAGAGAAGCAGGCTTTACTGGAACAAGCTTGAAAGGAGAAGCACTGGGCAATAATGATTCAGGCACATGAGGATACTGAGAAAAGACACAGAAAGTACATGTACAGTAGTTTTTAAATATTCTAGTACCTGTCTTTGACAGGTAGTGTAACTATTATTTAATATAATTTGTATTTAAAGTCAATGTCCAATTTGTTATAGTATAACACACAAATGCATCATAGTTATGGTAATTTTTGTAAGATGCCATGGCTAAATGTATTAGTTAATAAGGAATAAAAATTAGAAACATTGATATTATTTATTATAATAATAATTACCCTCTAAAAGAACATTAAACCAAAATAAGATATACGAGGTAAATAAGCTTGGAAGTAAGGTGTCAGGGTGGATGAAACCTCTGCAGAAATCAAAGTATAAATTCAAGCTTTAAAACGTGGAAAAAAAGACATTATTGCTTAAAAGTAATGTTCTTGCTATGCTTGTATATGTAATAGACTGTGCCACTCTTCCTAACATTGGAAATATGTTAACATAGCAAAATTGTAATGCTATTAAAACCCAAAAGACAAAAAATTATACATAATTTTAAAATAAACATTATATCTATCTCTGATTTTTGTTAAAATTTCAAACTATTTCAAGAGGAAATGAAAATAAAATTACAGTTTATTCATGAAGACCACCCAACAAAAATGATTTAATACTTTGGGTTTTACTGCCATCTGGAGGTTGTATTCAGAATAGCAACAGCCATTTTCACTGCAAATATTCTACAGTGCAAATAGTTTTCTTAAATTCATTCATTAATATACTAGACACTTATGTTTAATTAATACAGATATTCTTCTGTTTTATCCTTTACATATGCATTAATAGTATCTTAACTTCTTTACTATGATGTTTGCCTTTTGTCTATTCATAAATTACAATTTCTCCAATAATGATGTTTAATGATTTTATATTTAAGGCATCAAATTATACCACTCCATCTCAATATTGCAATACAGGTCTTGATACTGGTATTCACAAAAAATAGCCATAAATGTTGCTTTTTTTTTGCTCTTTATTTAATTGTGTCAAAGGTATATTAAAAGAAATGTGTAACTGTTTGTGATATGAAAATTAGATTGTCCATAATGTTTATTAAAGCAAAGAACATTTTAAGTATACAGCTTTTCAATCATAAAGACATAAAGTGAATTATTACATAGTGAATGGCCCAGAAGTTGCAATCCCACAGGTGTCTAGCCTTCAGGTCATTGATCTCATGCATATAAACAATTTTTTTTCAGCGTAAACAAGCTAGTCAAAACTATGAGCCTTTGTGTTGTTACAGCAGAGGTGCTCTATCAAAGGTTTCACTTAGCCATCCATCCATCGATTTACAAATTCAAGGTAACTGCCTATCCTGACAATGCAAGGCAAAAGCTAAGAATCAACTATGGAAGGAATGCCAGTTTATAATAATCCACAGCCGCTCATACCAGCCCAGAGTAGCGTGCCACCAATTAAACCACCCTTAATCTCCAGAGGAGAAAAACCAGAGTGCATAGAGAAACACTGGCACAGATAATGGAAGAACATACAGTATAAGCTTGATACAGACTGACTGAGCTGGAATTTAACCCCAGTGTCACTGATTAGAAAGCAAAACTGAAAATCTCTATCCATCCATTTGTTTTCTAACCCACTTATTCAGTTCAGAGTTATGAGAAGCCAGCAACTATCCTAGCACTCTGTGCAAGGAGGAAACAAGTCTTGGAGAGAGCAACAGTCTATCACAGGGAACTCTCACACACATACACCACCAATTTGTAATTAAATATATTCTAATTTATAACCTGTAAATAAGATTACCCATGAAGCAAATTTGGTAGGTCAGCAGGGAAGGAATTGAAATAAAACAAAGAATTTACATTGAATCTGAAAAGGGTCCATAAAGTTTTAAATCACAAGCTGTTTTGACTTCTAATATATTATAATTATTTATAGTTTTAAGGTATGAGGGCTGATGGAAAAGTAATGAGATTGTCTCTGTTTCTCTTTCATGGTGGTAGACGTGTCATCATGGTGGATGAAAAAGATGCTCTAGTGAGAATACACCCATGGTGGGTGATTGAATTTAGCATTAAGTTTTTGAAGAGCAGTAACGAAACACTCAAAATGTTACAGCAAGCATATGGTTATGAAATGATTAGCTGTGCTACTGTATTTCAGCAGTTTAAGGTCGGCAACACGTGAGTGAATGATGTTCGGGGAGATGTCAACATTTCCAAGGCTAACAGACTGTTGCAAGAATACTGTTCAAATGCAAGAGGATTTCTGATCTCTTAACCTCGATTGTGATGTTTGAGCCTTCTGTCTTCTTGCAAAAGTTTCTGCCCATTGTTGTAGGTGAGTGAAACTTAGGCCAGCAACAACAGCTGCAAGAGAAAAGGTAACCTACTCTCTGGCACAAATCCATTGCAGGGTATATTCACATACATACACACACACACACACACACACTCTCTCTCTCATTCATACAGGTCTTTCATCAAGTTAGCCTCACAAGTTAACACATGCAAATGGGATTATGTTACTCTATTTTGATGGGGCTATGGTTTAAAGATTGCAGTATATTAAAAATAAGAATGAACAAAAAGATGGAAGAAGAGAATGAACTCTTGTTGTGCCTGATACCCATTCAGGAATTAGTTTCAAACTTACAGGTGGTAGGAATCAACCTGCAATTATTACTTTCCCTAAAAACAAGCACTGAGTAGCACTCATTTCTCATTTTTAAATTATATCAATTTTATTGAAATCAACTTGGATTTTTTAAAATAAAAAGTACATTGTTTGTAAGTAGATACTGTACCTTCTCTTAATAGCAGTGCCTTTTCCACGGAAGTGTTTGGAACTGCTAGGTCTATTGGCCTTTTTCCTTCAGTATTTCTCCATTTGACATCCGCCCCATAGTCAATTAGCAAATCCACAACTTTTACGCTGGATTTTCGTGCAGCAGCATGTAAAGGAGTATCTTGTAATCTTCCTCGTTCAACATTTGCTCCTGTGAAAATAAACAAGGAGAAATTTAGCACAGTATTCACTTAATAGTAAATACTTTGAGTTAATTTCTTACATACTGTAATTCATTGGGAATAAACATCAAAGACGTTTGCTGTAGTGGCAGTAGTAGTATTGTCATGAGCACAATTGAATGATCACTTTCATGTCTGACCAGCATACAACATCTTGTCACTCTGTAGCACCAAAAAAGAATAATGTAATAAAACACATTTGTAGCACCATGTTAAACAAGAATGTGATAAAAACACATATAGCAACTTCATATTACTTCGTATTTCTTACTATTGTTTTCATACCACTTGTTTTACTATGTGTAATATTAATACAGAGAGAGGAAATATATAATGTTGATATTGGCATGTTGATATTAGTGATAAAATAACAGTTGTAGAAGTAATGACAAAACATACTGTAATTATAACAGTGATAACGATATATTACACGCTGCCCTAATTTATTCTGCTACAAATGCCACACCAATCATGAAGTTTGCTTAAAGAAAATTTGTAATCATTTATCTGCCACAAATGGTTACAATTATGTTGGGTGCAAAATGGGACCCAATCCCAAATAAGATGCAAGTCCACTGTAGAATACACTAATGCATACACCATCACTCACTCCATGACAAAGGGTAAATGTAGAGACAACTAGAAACCCATCCTTCATATCTTTCAGATGGGGGAAGAAAACATCACATACACACACACACATACACATACACATACACATACATACAGTCGCATGCGGCTGGGGGTGGAGCACAGCCGGGACACCCAGGTGGACCAGAGGAGGGCTTGTGCCTCCTCCAGACCACAAGGGGGCGACCGCCCTGGTTGTGTTTGGGGCTTGGTAGCCCAACCCTGTAGGGGCCCTTGGCCACCGCCAGGCGGCGCCCCGGTGCCTGAACAACCCTGGACCTCAGCACTTCCGCCACACCAGGAAGTGCTGGGGGGAAAAGGAGCAGGGACACCCGGAGGGCTTCCAGGTGCGCAGCCGGCACTTCCGCCACACGGGGGTGTGTCCGCAGAAGATTGCCGGGAAGCAGCTGGAGTCCATCCGGGTTTCTATATAAGGGGCCGCCTCCCTTCATTCAGTAGCAAGAGTCGGGTGGAAGAGGACAGAGCTCGGAGAGAAGAGTGGAGGTGGCCGATAGGAAGGCATTTGGAGACTGTGAGGCCTGGACTTTGGGGGATTGGTGCAGGAGGCACTAGGTTGTGCACTGAACAAGCTGTAAATATTTTGTGTAAATAAACGTGTGTGTTGGGTACTAAACTATGTCCGCCTGTCTGTGTCTAGGTCCAGTTCCACCATCCATCCATCCATCCACCCACACAGGAGGTACTACAGCCTTTAATTCTTGTGATATTAGGGAGAGAACATGGCACCACTCCCTACTGAGAAAAATAGGAGGTAAATTTTAAATAAGAATGGCACCTTTATTAATCAGAAAGACTCAATGGATGGATATTCTACACAAAGTACAACAAATGTTTTAAAAAACCTGCTTCCTCTATAGGCTTGCTTAAAGGTATCTTAAATCCTTATTTAACCCTCACTCCCCTTCTCAATTCCCATCTTTCTTTGGACCTTTTCCCTCTCACTCCAGTCCCCTTACTTCTCTTTCTCCTTCCAGATGAGTACTTGCCCTGCTTTACTCCTGAATCTGCACTCAATAAATCTCTGTCATGGATGATGCTGTAACTCCATTCCAAGTAATTACAACAAAGCCCTAAAATCACTTCTGGAGTTGGAAGTTGTCATTCATTTGTCCATTTATACAAAGTCTGATAACTGATTTTATCTGAGATAGTTCTGTTTTGGTTCCTTACTGACTGGGGTTTACATCTTAGGAAGCTATTGGAGATTGCTGAAGGAAAGAATATTGTCATTGAAAAGAGAATATAAATCAACTTCTGAATATTAGCAATCCCATTTGTTCTTAAAGGACTACTTTTGCAAAAGTGGCTTCAAGTTGAATGAATTATCAGATGGACAGCACTGTCTCATACTTATAATTTTGATACTATGTGTCCTCTAGTGCCAAGAAGTGTATCCATGTCAGGTGCTCTGACACTGGTCTCCCTCTCTCTCTCTTCTTCTCTTGTTTTGCAAGGGGTCAGACCTAGTATTCTGTGGGAATAATTACATGCATCCTTGTCATATGTATCCTGGTGCTCCTGAACGTCCACACTCACATATGTAGCACCTCCCTTACTGCCTGTGTGGCTCTGCTGTATGTCTTGTTGGGAGGTTTCCTGAGGAAGTTAAGCCTACCTTCTAATATTATTTTACCTTTGCCCCTGTTAGTTTTTAGACTCTAACCTAAACTCCATAGAGCGATAAAGATCCATATTGTTACTCATTTGTTGTTTTTGGTAGATACCAGGTACAGTGATTATGCTGTTTATCTTTGTAACTATACCCAGCCTTTTAGAAACTTCTACAATAGATGATTTAAACAAAGATAATACATCTGTATTTATTTTCCAGAGAACCTTAAACATCCTAATAGCATACTGAGTTGGTTTGCATAAAAAATAAGGAAAAAACAGTCAGGTTGAAAATTCAAATAAAAATGTATTGCATAACAATCAGAAATTAATAAAACAATGCATAACATAAAGATAGCTTTTAAATGACAGAAAAGCAAGAATTAAATATCACATGTTAAAAAAAAGGATAAAAAGGAGACATGACTCTTCAGAATCTGTTGAGACAACATGGACGGACTTTGATCGAAAATATCGGAAATACTAATGAATGAAATGATTCAGGTGGAACAGAATTCACAGCAAAATTCATGAAACAAATTTTTATGCTTCTAGCAAAATTCATGCCATTTAAACAATAAGAAAATTGTTTAGTCCTGTCTGGAAGCATTTACTTACATTCATTCCACATATGTCTGCTTGTCATTCACTCTTTTACTGAGCAATCAGACATATTTCAGTAGTAAAATCTCCTATTTTCCAATTATGATGCCAGTCTTGGCAATCACAGTCCTAAAGATGCACTGGAGACAGAAAAGTACCTTAAAGCTTCACAGGGCTTAGAGAGTGGATATCCACAACCTCCTCTTGAGGCATAAAGATAGAGGAAAGGGCAATTTCTAGGTAACGGCAGAGTTTTTGTAAAAGAGTGGAAGAAGTGGTCATTTCATCTCAGCAAACCTCATTATCATGTAATGAGATTTGCCAGTGGAGAAAACACATTATTGCTCACAATGGTAGATTTCAGGTGTCATCTTCATATGAAAGATATGCAGAGTGTCACATTTAAAAATGGCTCTGCACTACTTGATGGTGATTAAGTGATATAAACGGAACTGAATTTACTGGTGTGAGACAGATTGCATGCATTATGCAGATGCAGAAATGCATAGATAAACACAAAAGTGTGAGCGAGGTTTCAGGGAGCAGAAACATATCTCTTTCATTCATCACTTATCAAAAAGTAAGTTCCACATAGCCGAGTGACCTTTTACCAAGAGTATGGAAGTACAATTTTATTAAGGCAAGACTGCCAGCATCAATAGTCCTTGGATGTCTCATGGACTTAAACAAGTTAAACACTAAAGACTGGGATTCAGGTCTGCCTAAATCTGAATACTTTATTAATAAGTCTGAGAGTTCAAAAACCATAGAAATTGAGATTAGTGCAAGTATCTGAGCAACCAAATCGTACAGATAATCCTAGTAGGTAGAATTTGATAAAAGCATAAAAATCTACTTTTGATAGAATGGAGCAGCACTGCAGCAATGATGATGTTTTATGAATGACAGAAATGATTGACTAAAGAAGTGTTGCAAGATTTATAGCTCAGGCTGCTGCCATGGGTGACTTCAGTGTTACTTACAGAGGATGATGGAATTAGATGTCAGGATTTGCGTATCAAAAGGAAAAGTGTGAAAGTTCTTGAGCTGTGCCTGAAATTCTGCTAAAAGCAATTCCAGTAGTGAAGTTATTTATAGAATCACATTTGTGAAATGTAACATCCTTCTACCCTCAATGACAACTATTATCTGCTGTATTATTTGTGGGTTGTAGAACAAGGAAAGCGAGCAACAAAACAGCAGAATATTGCAGAATATGGAAGGTCAATAAAAAATCACAAAGCGACCAGAAATTCTAATGCAAAGGTAAAGAAGCAGATTCCATTCTGAAGGAAGCAAAACATAAAAAATTTCTACAACAATAAAGGCAGATACATTTGTAATTTGAGAATAACACAACTGGGTTCACTTATAATATGAGGTTTTAAAAAAAAGCTCTCTGATGACTTGTTGGCTAAGGTTTGGTTTTGTTAGAAATCAGTTATTTTCATAGTGTTGGGTTCACATTAACTATGCAACTGTTTAATATTAATATATTCTGGTCAGGTTAAGTTGGTTTAGAATGTGAGAAGCCTTAGAAAAACCTTAAGAAAAGGGGAAAATATGTATTCTGTATGTATGCTGCAATGCAAAAAAGATGAGAAGAAGAAAACTAAAGTAAATAAAAATACAGATGGCTTATTGTTAATATCAACATAAGTGAGAAAGTTTGTATTTTTTTGTTAATTGCAAGGAAACATATACAGTACTGAATGCCTTTTTTACATTCTTTATGATCGTCTGCAATGGACTTGTTCCTAGCCAAATATTATCGAAAGGTGCTCCAGCAAATTCATCAATGAACTGGGGATAAATGAATACAATAGTTGATGGAAGGATGGATGGATGATAGAAACATAGTACAAGAGCAAATGTTAGCCCTTAGCTAAAATACAAAGACAGCTTTTGGGCTTTATCAATCTTAGGTAAATCCAGAGATGTTAAATATTCCTACTCATTTTTTTTACTATTTGTATTCCTGACACATTATTTTTCCAAATACATTTGCCTTGCAAGTGTCACTAAGATCTGGCACTGCCAACTCTGGTGCACCATAAGGCAGAGTCAGTCATACATCCATTGCAACAATTGAGTTTAAAGACCTCCTTGAACCGTCACCTTATCGTGGTGGAGGGGTTTGCGTGTCCCAATGATCCTAGGAGCTATGTTGTCCGGGGCTTTATGCCCCTGGTAGGGCCACCCAAGGCAAACTGGTCCTAGGTGAGGGATGAGACAAAGAGCGGTTTAATAAACCTCTAATGAAGAATAAAAACCTTGGACGACGCTTTCCCTTGCCCGACGCTGGTCACCGGGCCCCCTCTGGAGCCAGGCCTGGAGGTGGGGCTCGATGGCGCCTGGTGGCCGGGCCTGCACCCATGGGGCTCGGCCGGGCACAGCCCGAAGAGGTTATGTGGGTCCTCCTCCCCATGGGCTCACCACCTATGGGAGGGGCCAAGGAGGTTGGGTGCAGTGTGAGTTGGGTGGTGGCGAGGCGGGACCTTGGCGGTCTGATCCTCGGCTACAGAAACTGGCTCTTGGGACGTGGAATGTCACCTCTCTGAAGGGGAAGGAGCCTGAGCTAGTGCGCGAGGTCGAGAGGTTCAGGCTAGATATAGTCGGACTCATCTCGACGCACAGCTTGGACTCTGGAACCAATATCCTTGAGTGGGGCTGGACTCTCTACCACTCTGGAGTTGCCCCCGGTGAGAGGCGCCGAGCAGGTGTGGGCATACTTATTGCCCCCACTGAGCCTGTGCATTGGGGTTTACCCCGTGGGCGAGGGTGGCCTCCCTCCCCTTCGGGTGGGGAAGGGTCCTGACTGTTGTTTGTGCGTATGCGCCAACAGCAGTTTGGAGTATCCACCCTTTTGGAGTCTCTGGAGGGGTTGCTAGAGGGCATACCTTCTGGGATTCCCTCGCTTTGCTGGGAGACTTCAATGCTCACGTGGGCAATGACAGTGAGACCTGGAAGGGCGTGATTGGGAGGAATGGCCCCGATCTGAACCCGAGCGTGTTTTGTTATTGGACTTCTGTGCTCGTCATGGATTGTCCATAACGAACACCATGTTCAAGCATAAGGGTGTTCATATGTGCACTTGGCACCAGGACACCCTAGGCCTCAGGTCGATGATCGACTTTGTGGTCGTGTCGCCGGACTTGCGCCATATGTCTTGGACACTCGGGTGAAGAGAGGGGCGGAGCTGTCAACTGATCACCACCTGGTGGTGAGTTGGCTTCGATGGTGGGGGAAGATGCCGGTCAGACCTGGTAGGCCCAAACGTGTTGTGAGGGTCTGCTGGGAACGGCTGGCAGAGTCCCCTGTCAGAAGTAGCTTCAACTCCCACCTCCGCAGAACTTCAACCACGCCCCGAGGGAGGTGGGGACATTGAGTCCGAATGGGCCATGTTCCGTGCCTCTATTGTTGAGGCGGCTGACCGGAGCTGTGGCCGCAAGGTGGTCGGTGCCTGTCGTGGCGGCAATCCCGAACCCGCTGGTGGACACCGCGTGAGGGATGCCGTCAAGCTGAAGAAGGAGTCCTATAGGACTTTTTGTCCTGTGGGTCTCTGGAGGCAGCTGATAGGTACCGCAGGCCAAGCGAACGCTGCTTCGGTTGTTGCTGAGGCAAAACTCGGGCATGGGAGGAGTTTGGAGAGGCCATGGAGAGCGACTTTCGGACGGCTTCGAGGAGATTCTGGTCCACCGTCCGCGCCTCAGGAGGGGAAGCAGTGCAGTGTCAACACCGTATATGGTGGGGATGGTGCGCTGCTGACCTCACTCGGACGCTAGGGTCGGTGGGAGGAGTACTTCAAGACCTCCTCAATCCCACTAACATGCCTTCCACGAGGAAGCAGAGCCTGGGGACTCTGAGGTGGGCTCTCCCATCTCTGGGACTGAAGTCACCGAGGTGGTCAAAAACTCCTTGGTGGCAGGGCCCCGGGGTGGATGAGATCGCCGAGTTCCTTAAGGCTCTGGATGTTGTAGGACTGTCTTGGTTGACACGCCTCTGCAACATCGCATGGACATCGGGACAGTGCCTCTGGATTGGCAGACCGGGGTGGTGGTCCCCTCTTTAAAAGGGGACGGAGGGTGTGTTCCAACTATAGAGGGATCACACTCCTCAGCCTCCCTGGAAAAGTCTATTCGGGGTTCTGGAGAGGAGGGTCCGCCGGATAGTGAACCTCGGATTCAGGAGGAACAGTGTGGTTTTAGCCCTGGTCGCGGAACAGTGGACCAGCTCTTCACCCTTAGCAGAGTCCTGAGGGTGCATGGGAGTTTGCCCGACCGGTCTACATGTGTTTTGTGGACTTGGAAAAGGCATTGACCGTGTCCCTCGGGAATCCTGTGGGGGTGCTCCGGGAGTATGGGGTACCGGACCCCTGATAAGAGCTGTTCGGTCTCTGTACAACCGTGTCAGAGCTTGGTCCGCATTGCCGCAGTAAGTCGAGCCCGCTTCCAGTGAGAGTTGGACTCCGCCAGGGCTGCCCTTTGTCACCATTCTGTTCATAACTTTTATGGACAGAATTTCTAAGCGCAGCCAGGGTGTTGAAGGGGTCCGTTTGGTGGACTCAGGATTGGGTCACTGCTTTTGCAGATGATGTTGTCCTGTTTGCTTCATCAGGCCGTGATCTTCAGCTCTCTCTGGATCGGTTCGCAGCTGAGTGTGAAGCGGCTGGGATGAGAATCAGCACCTCCAAATCCGAGCATGGTCCTCAGCCGGAAAAGGGTGGAGTGCCCTCTCAGGGTTGGGGGAGAGATCCTGCCCCAAGTGGAGGAGTTCAAGTATCTCGGGTCTTGTTCACGAGTGAGGGAAGAATGGAGCGTGAGATCGACAGGCGGATCGGTGCGGCATCTGCAGTAATGCGGGCTCTGCATCGGTCTGTCGTGGTGAAAAAGGAGCTGAGCCGTAAGGCAAAGCTCTCAATTTACCAGTCGATCTACGCTCCTACCCTCACCTATGGTCATGAGCTATGGGTAGTGACCGAAAGAACGAGATCGCGAATACAAGCGGCTGAAATGAGTTTCCTCCGCAGGGTGTCTGGGCTTTCCCTTAAAGATAGGGTGAGAAGCTCAGTCATCCGGGAGGGGCTCAGAGTAGAGCCGCTGCTCCTCCGCATCGAGAGGAGTCAGATGAAGTGGCTCGGCATCTGATCAGGATGCCTCCTTGACGCCTCCCTGGTGAGGGGTTCCGGGCACGCCCAACCGGGAGGAGGCCCCGGGGAAGACCCAGGACACGCTGGAGGGACTATGTCTCCCGGCTGGCCTGGGAACGCCTTTGGGATTCTCCCGAAGAGCTGGAAGAAGTGGCCGGGAGAGGGAAGTCTGGGCCTCTCTGCTTAAGCTGCTGCCCCCGCGACCCGACCTCGGATAAGCGGAAGAGGATGGATGGATGGATGGAGTTTAAAGACACCAACTACATCAAATAAACATTATTTAGATTTTGATTTGGAAGGAAAGCATATAACCAAAAAAACACAGATGGACACATGGAAACCTTACAGTACTCACACTATTAGGCTAGGGTTCAAATACAGGTCTCTAAAAGCAATAAAGCAGCATCTTTATACATCATACTGCATTGCTGTCTATTAAAAAACCACTCAAGCTAAAAAACTTTAGCACTCACCCCTAACATTACAAAATGCTTTTTTAACCATTTGCTCATAGCACATATCAAGATAAGCATAGCAGACACATACCTCAAGCAAAACAATACTCATTGGAGAATACGGCTTAACATTAATTTGGAATTTGAAACCATCATCCCCTGAAGCTATCAGTGAGCCTCATGTACCTTGGACTCCCTCCTAAGTAGACCACACATTATCAGATTTGGTGAATTCACATGTAAAATCTCACTTTAAACACTAAGCACCACCGAGATGTGTGTTTAAACTATCTCAGACCCAAAAAAACTGGAACAAAACTGGAGCAATATTATAGCAAATGACTCCTTACCATCACACTTTATTTTATTATTTACATTATTGTTTACTTTATTATTTACATCTAGGACAGTTGCAGAACAGTTAACTCACATGTAGTTATTCACTTTTAACAATTATGCTCAGCTGTACTTCTTTGGGTTCTGGGAGAAAAACTGAACAAAACCCTACACTGTTACAGAGAAAACATGCACAGTCAAACAGCGACACTGGATTCATGAGACAGTAAGCTATAATGACTATGATACCAAATCAGTGCTTGAAATGAAATCAAATTGGTAATGATATTTTTACGTTTAACTGAAGAGCCAGGGGTGTATTGGCTTATGTAGGCTTAGCAGGGTAGGGGATTCTCACTGGTACACTAAGAAATGTTGACAGTACACTAAGTAGAAATTCAAAGAGGTGCTACTACTGCATACCAATAAGTACTGTCCCACTTCAAGTACTGCTATAAATGTAGAAACACAGAAGTAATAATAATGTCACTATAAAGTTCTTACTCACTTTGGAAAAACACTTTATAATCTAAAATTTCCTTACTTGATATTAGAAATAACATAGTACATCTCCCCAACACTGCGGATCATCCTAAGCCCCAGTACTCCGTTATAAACAAATTAAATTCTTTTACCGGGATAGATTTACCTGATTTACATAGCATAATCTCTCAACTGAAACCCTCCACCTGCGTCCTTGACCCAATACCAACAAGTTTTTTCAAAGAAGTATCAGGCGTGCTAATTGACAATATTCTTGACATTGTAAACTCATCATTAGATACGGGGTCTTTCCAGACTATCTTATGACTGCTGTAGTTAAACCCCTACTCAAGAAAAAAAATCTTGACCCCTCTGTTTTTGAAAATTTTAGACCCATCTCTAACCTGCCCTTCTTAAGTAAAATTCTAGTGAAGGCAGTCATTATGCAGTTAAATGACCATCTCAATAAACATGCTATTCTTGATAAATTTTAGTCAGGTTATAGAACAAATCACAGCACAGAAACTGCACTCGTTAAAGTAGTAAATGACTTGCGGGTAAATGCAAACAGAGGCCATTTATCTGTTCTCATCCTCTTAGATCTGAGTGCTGCATTTGACACCATTGATCACAACATTCTTAGAAATCGCCTTAGTCAATGGGTGGGCCTACCATCATCACACTGGCAATGTCTTAAATTGGTTTGAATCCTACCTGACAGGGAGAAAATTCTTTGTTAGTTGTGGTAATTACAACTCACACATTACAAGAAACATGATATCCGATATGGTGTTCCACAAGGCCCTATCCTGGGTCCTCTGCTCTTCTCAATCTACATGCTTCCGTTAGGTCAGATTATCTCGAGGCACAACGTGAGCTACCACAGCTATGCTGATGACACACAGCTGTACTTATCAATAGCACCTGATGACACCGACTCTCTCGATTCACTAACACAATGTCTTACTTGTATTTCTGAATGGATGAATAGTAATTTTCTCAAGCTAAATAAAGAGAAAACTGAAATTTTAGTGATTGGCAATAATGGATTCAATGAGGTTATCAGAAATAAACTTGATGCATTAGGATTAAAAGTCAAGACGGAAGTAAAAAACTTTGGGGTAACTGTTGACTGTGACCCTAATTTTAAATTGCATATTCATCAGACCACTAGGACAGCATTTTTTCACTTAAGAAACAAAGCAAAACTTAGACCTCTTATATCATTTAAAGATATTGAGAAATTAATTCACGCATTTGTTTTCAGTCGACTAGATTACTGTAACGCACTCCTCTCAGGACTACCCAAAAAAGACATAAATCGTTTGCAACAAGTGCAGAATGCAGCTGCTAGAATCCTAACTAGGAAAAGAAAATCCAAACACATTTCTCCAGTCTTGATGTCACTACACTGGTTACCTGTGACTTTCAGAATTGACTTTAAAATTCTGCTTATGGTTTATAAAGCCTTAAATAATCTCGCTCCATCTTATATATCAGAATGTCTGACACCCTATATTCCAAATCATAACCTTAGATGCTCAAATGAGTGTCTCCTTAGAATTCCAAAAGCAAAACTTAAAAGAAGTGGTGAGGCGGCCTTCTGCTGCTATGCACCTAAAATCTGGAATAGCCTGCCAATAGGAATTCGCCAGGCTAATACAGTAGAGCACTTTAAAACACTGCTGAAAACACATTACTTTAACATGGCCCTCTCATAATTTAACTTTAATTTAATCCTGAAACTCTGAATGTTCAATTCATTATAATAACTATTCATGGTGGCTCTAAAATCCGTACTAACCTCTACTCTCTCTTCTGTTTCTTTTTCCGGTTTCTTTGTGGTGGCGACCAGCACCACCACCACCTATTCAAAGCATCATGATGCTCCAACATTGATGGACTAAAAGCCAGAAGTCTACATGACCATCATCACCAAGTCCTTCCGTGAGAACCCTAAATACAAAGAGGACTGTTTCATTTATATTAGGTAGATTGCCCAGAGGGGACTGGGCGGTCTCATGGTTTGGAATCCCTACAGATTTTATTTTTTCTCCAGCCGTCTGGAGTTTTTTTTTGTTTTGTTTTTTCTGCCCTCCCTGGCCATTGGTCCTTACTCTTATTCTATATTAATTAATGTTGACTTATTTTTCTTACTGTCTTTTATTTTTCTATTCTTCATTATGCAAAGCACTTTGAGCTACTGTTTGTATGAAAATGTGCTATATAAATAAATGTTGTTGTTGTTGCTTGAAAAAGACACTTGACACACAGTTGAGGACAACTGAAGTGCTATATGCCTATAACATATTCTTCTCTACAACTGTGACATCATTCACTTCAAAGACTTAAGCTATGGTACTACCAAGTTTTCAAATTTATAAATGGGACACAAATAAAGATATGTACTCTGAAACTAAGGAAGGAATTATAAGGCAGTGTAACTGTACCTGCTTGATTAGGCAATGGAAAGGAAATCCTTCTCAAGTTCTATATTTTGATATGGGCACCTGCCAGTAGCAATTATTGCCACCTAACCAGTAATCTATTAGGTCATCTCCAACTTAAAATATGGTACTAAATAAGAACACTTTACAGTTACTGTCACTTGTTCTGTCTTTGACCTATATGATATTTAACTAAGGGAAATCACATGGCATATGGATATTAAAAGATCTGTTGACAAATGTGCTTGCATCCTTTGAACAGTTATGTTTTAAACACAATTTCCAGTACCACAGTTCTTCTACTATATACAAATTGTAATTTTTTCTAAAAGAAACCTAAACAGCTTTCCTAATCATTCTTCAACATCCAGGTTTGAAACTATACGGTATTACCTATACCTGAGCTGATCTAGAGAACATTGAGATAGGATCTTTTAATTAGAACTTCAGGTAATAAATGGAACTCAGCCATTTACGAAAACACTTTTCAGCAATCTATGCAAAGTGAGATGCACATTAGGAAAAACACACTTGGACTAGGATTACTCAAAATATATTTGACAAGACACAAATCCAATCTTCATAACTCAACAGGAAAATAAAATCTTATTTTGATTACATTTTTAAAAAATCTCATCTCTTTGATGAAAAATTCAAACTTTTTGTTACAATCTGGCAAGAATTATTATCACTATTCTAAAATAATCAAACTGAGCATCTGCTAACCATTTTGATGTCTTAGTACCCCTGGGGGATTTCTGCATATTAGATGTTCACAGCTCTCCAGTGCAAGTATATGATGGGTATTGAGACTGATATAAAGTACAACTGTATGAAATATAGAGTTGATTTTATTCTTCATTAATTATTTTTATTATTGATAATGTAACTTTATAAAACCAATGATAATAATAACAATAATAATGTCTTCAAAATCCCAACTCTGCCTACTCTTGTTGTTGACCTGGCAATGTTCTTGTCAATGTCTCGCTAATACCTTGGATGACCATCATACTCAGAAGAGATATATTATCAAATTGAGAATGGTTAACAGAATAATGGGACTGGCTTTTGAGCTAGATTAGCAAACCATGAATACACAAAGTTAAAGAAATCAGATACATAGTGTCAACAAGATTGTTCTAAATAGAGAGAATGATGCTGCATTTGGCATGGGAGTAAGTTTGGTATCTCAGGTCATGATCCCAAGAAATCCTCATCAACCAGCTAAACAATCAATTGCTCACAACAAATCAGATAGTACCCTAACTCAGACTATGGTTCAAAATGGCATATCTGATCAAACGTCGTCATTGTCTGGACTTAAAGAAAAGAAATCAGGACAACAATGGACCATAGAGCAATATAAAGAATTAATGTGGTGCTTTTACAATGCTGATATGGCAAAGATCAAAGGTGGCATTGTAAAAGGTACATATACTGTTTGGAGGAATAGAAATCCAGACATCTTCACGAACTTGAACCCTGATACCTTAGTGATTCAAAGGTGGTTCATAGTCAACAAAAAGAAGATCACGGACATCAAACTTGAACAAATTGAGGCTGATGTCAAACGAACACTCCAAACTGAGACCTCAGATACCTCCAATACTACTCTGCTGTTATACAACAACAACTGATAACAGTCTAACTACTGTAGAACAGACAAAAACATCAGTTAGCAGCATCAATGAGGAAGCATTAGAGGTGGAGCAGCGTATCAATCAAAAACTGCTCAATATAAAGAGTTTCACAAGAAACTGAATAAGGTCAAACCCATTAGAGCTGTAAGGTATCAAATCACTTTAGGCTACATCACTTTAGGGGGAATAGCATGAGGTAACTTCTTGAATCTCAGTGACGTCAATCAGCTTATTTATGCAGCTGCTGCAGTTATTGCTGGTGAGGATAAATAGATGCCAAAGACTGCTCATAAGAAACCGTCATAGAAGGAAAGGATTCGGAAGGCAAGAAAATCCTACAGGAAAGATCTCTATGTGATAAATGAGTTCAAAAAAGGAGTCCCAACATGCCAGGTCTGCATGAAGTTAGACAAGATTAAGAATAGGCACAAAGCAGACAAAGAAATTATTGACATACTGCACTAAAACATAAAAATGAATCTCCAGGCAAAGCTCAACGGTAGAGACGGTACATGAAGAGAAGTAATCACTGTAATCAGAATAAGATCTTCAACGTAGATGCTAAAAGTTTTATCATTAGTTGAACAACCAAAAAACAGATATTGCTAAATCTCTCTGTCAAGAACAAGTTACAATCTTCTGATGTGGAATCCTCAAAGATAATATCATCCACAATGGCAAAGTGCCTTGGATCAAACATTAGAGGAAGAACTATGAACATGTAAGACCAGAGGCATGGAAAAACTACACTGTTGATGAGATAGCTAAAGTCATGAAGCAAACTCACAACTGGAAATATCCTGGGCCAGATAAACTTCAAAACTTCTGGTCTAAAAAATTCACAGCTCTTCATGAAGCATTGACAAGAGCTCTTAATGACATTATGAATGACCCAAGAGGTATTCCTGTATGGTTAACAACTGGACCCACCTTCCTACTCTCAAAAGGTAAGAACTCAGAGGATCCAAACAGCTATCATCTGATTACTTGTCTACCAACAACCTACAAGATCCTGTCAGCTACTCTAAAAAACAGGATATATAATTACTTACTCAAAAATGGTATCCTCCCAGATTTTGCGGAAAGGATGTAGAACGGCTTCCAGAGGACATAAAGATCAGTTGTTAGTGAGTACAATAGTAGTATTTATGGTGAAAAAACATCTAAAAAATCTAGTTATGGCATGGATAGACTACAGGTAGGCATTTGACAGTTTGCTGTATACCTGGATAGTAGCAGTCATGGAGATCTATCGAGTTTGTCCAACTAATACTTGATTTGTTGAGGCATCCATGAAAGAATGGAAGATTGAAATGAGTCTTTATTACACCAGAGGCCAAATCAAGACAAATAAGGAATATTTCAAGGCAATTTCTTGTCCCCCTTGTTGTTCTGTTTAGTTTGTTTAGTTTATATCTTATTCAATGTCATTAATATAAATTAGAAAATGTAAAGGCCCAAGTAGATATCCCTGAAGTACACCACTGAAGATCTAACTTCATGTAGTGCATTCTGCACTTATATAGTCTTTTTCTTCAGGATATTAACTTGAGGTCAACTTTTATAATTTACGTCTCATGCCAATACTGTACTAAGTCTTCAAGAAAGTCAAATTATGCCCGACGTGTCCATTTTGAAATGCCTAATAGATTAGTTTACCAGGGCCCTCCCCTCATAAAGCTCTGCAGGCAGTTTATAGGTTTACTAGACATTAAGCCCGTTACAATAACGGGCGCTAGAACAGTATTGCATAAACATTAGTAGGAACAGTCTATATTAAATGGCAAGGGACCTTGACCTCATTCTGTTTCTTGTCTTAATTTTTTTTTGTCAAAAATATTTTTGCAAGAAGCCTAAAGTAAAATAATAATTAAAATAAAAGAGAAACGTATATGACAATACAGTAAGTATAATTAATGTTGTCTTAGTGTAAAACTGTAACAATATGTAAGACACAATATCTGAAGAAGATATGTAGGTAAAATGTTCTTTTTTTTACCTCATGAAATTTTTCTATACAATTTCATTATAGACAACATTTCTTGTAAATATTCTGTCTGAGTTTGGCAACAGTTTGCATTCATCAGGACCATCTACAACCTTGGCAACAACATCTGGAAAACTTCTAACTTTTGATAATGCAACATATATCTGACTGTGGCTGAATACTGGTTCTGGCAAGTAAATGCCAGCTATTTCTAAGGTTTGCTCTTCTGAGTCTTTCTCTTTTAGCATTTTTCTGACGGTCATTTTCTTTTTCTTCAATCGATCTACTTGCTCATATTTTTCTTTGTATTTCAGCCTTTCTTTTGTTGATGTTTACTTGTTGAGCTGACCGTTCTTCCAGGAGATGTTGCTTATATAGGATTTGATTGTCCGTGTCTTTTGTCCTACTTGACGTGTCCTTTTTTTTGGGTGGCATGTTGTTAGTAGATACGTCTGTAATATATTCTTTTACAGTAATACTGGCTTGTATGTGGCTGTAATATGCATCAATGTATTATGTGTCTTTAATTTTCTCTCACAGTAATACTGGTTGTATTTCCGTAAAATGCCTGTAATTTTCTCTGACAGTAATACTGGCTTTGTTGTCCGTAATATGACTTTAATTTTCTATCACAACATTGGGCAATCAGCAGAGTGTCCCCAGCAAATGATGTAATGTGTGGCGTGTAGCTGATAATCGTGCCCGTGGCGTCTTCCCAGCAAGTACTGTTTAGTTCCTCTGCAAGTATTTTAATCTGTGCTGGCATGCAGCTGATTATTGTATGTGTGGGTCTCCGCAGCAACGGATTTTATGTGCGTGGCCACGACTACCCAATCAGCACTCTCCCCAGCAATGTTGTCCTTTATTTCTTATCATGCGCGGCCGTGGCAAGGCCATTCACTGTTTGCCCAGCTTCCAGTGTGTGTGCTTAATTTACTTATCATGCGCGGCAGCAGCTAGGCCATTCAATGTGTGTCCAGCTTCCAGTGTGTGTGTGTGTGTGTCCACGGTGCCGTGTGCAAGGGCGGGGCACGGTGCGATTCACAGTGCGGCCCGCGCATGCACACTTCACCAGAAGAGACACACACGGACACCTGGACACACACAGGGGTTTTATTAAAGAGGATCATGCGTGGCAGCGACTAGGCCATTCACTGTGTGCCCAGCTTCCAGTGTGTGTATGTCCACGGGGCCTTGCGCATGGATGGGGCACGGTGCAATTCACGGTGCGGCCCACGCATGTGCACTTCACCAGAAGACACACACACACGGACACCTGGATGCACACAGGGGTTTTAATAAAGAGGATTGGGCCATTATTGTCATGTCTGCACAGTACAGTGAAATTTTTATTTTCATGTGGTAATCGTCATGCAACTCATTGACTCTCCGCAGCATCATGTTCAGCGAGTATAACTACCTTACCTAAAACTTCTGTGTTAACTACCCGAAAATTTTCAAACCACATGTGTCATAACCTTAGAATCAATAAATTACAAGGCCATGTTGCCAATTTATTCAGTTAATTCCACCCTTGGTGTTAACAGGAAAAGGCTGGTTGTCTGAAATCCACAGAAGTAATCAGTAACAGTTTTAAAATGTTTTCCACTCTGACAGCCTGCCAAAACAGCAACTGTAATTTGAAACATTTGGCTGGATAATTAATATTAATCAGACTATGGCTGGCTTCAAGCAAAAAAAGAAAACTACAAAATGAAAATATTTGTTGTGATGGGGAATATTAAAATATTATTGTAATAGTCTAAACATTGTAATACTGCAATACATATAAATAACATATAAAGAAAGACAAGTACAAAATATTGTCCTGTTGTGAATCTAGACCCTTTTTTCTGATTAATTTACTTAGCCTGATAAGCCATTTTTTTTCTGTAATCGAACATTTGTTTTCTGCTTGTTAATTCAGGAGTCTAGAATAGAACACAAGTAATACAAGTACAGAGGGACCGCGCTGGGAAGGATTTGCAGCAGGTTAGGGTGATAAAGGTTAAAGATAGAAACATACTCACAAGTGAGGAAGGTGTAAGAGTACTTTGAGAGCCTGATGAATGAAGAGAATGAGAGATAAAGAAGGCTTTATGATGTGGAGATAGTTAGTCAGGAAGTGCAACAGTTTACCAAGGAGGAAGTAGGGACAGCTATGAAGAGGATGAAGAATGGAAAGGCCATTGCTGCAGAGGACATATGGAAGCATGGAGGTGTTTAGGAGAGATGGCAGTGGAGTTTTTAACCAGATTGTTTAATTGAATCTTGGAAATTGAGAGGATGCCTGAGGAGTGGAGAAAAAATGTACTAGTACCGATTTTTAAGAGGGGATGTGCAGAGCTGTAGTAACTACAGGGGGATAAAATTGATGAGACACAGAATGAAGTTATGGGAAAGAGTAGTGGAAGCTAGGTTAAGAAGCGAGGTGATGATTAGTGAGCAGCAGCATGGTTTCATGCCAAGAAAGAGCACCACAGATGCAATGTTTGCTTTGAGGGTATAGATGGAGAAGTTTAGAGAAGGCCAGAAGGCATTGCATTGTGTCTTTGTGGACCTGGAGAAAGCATATGAGAGGGTACCGAGTGGAGTTGTGGTATTATATGAGGAAGTCAGGAGTGTCAGAGAAGTATGTAAGAGCTGTACATGATATGTATGAGAGAAATGTGACAGTGGTGAGGTCTGTGGTAGGAGTGACGGATGCATTCAAGGTGGAGGTGGGATTACATCACGGATCAGCTCTGAGCCCTTTCTTATTTGCAGTGGTGATGGACAGGTTGACAGATGAGATTAGACAGAAGTCCCCTTGGACTATGATGTTTGCTTATGACACTGTGATCTGTAGCGAGAGTAGGGAGCAGCTTGAGGAAACCCTGGAGAGGTGGAGATATGCTGTAGAGAAGACAGGAATAAAGTCAGTAGGAACAAGACAGAATACATGTGTGTAAATGAAAGGAAGGTCAGTGGAATAGTGAGGATGCAAGGAGTAGAGTTGGCGAAGGTGGATGAATTTAAATACTTGGGATCAACAATACAGAGTAATGGGAATTGTGGAAGAGAGGTGAAGAAGAGAGTTCAGGCAGGGTGGAATAGGTGGAGAAGAGTGTCAGGAGTAATTTGTGACAGACGGTTATTAGCAAGAGTGAAAGGTAAGGTGGATAGTAGGGAGATTAGCTACAGTATGTTATATGGGTTGGAGACGGTGGCACTGACCTGAAAACAGAAGAAAGAACTGCAGGTGGCAGAGTTAAAGGTGGTAAGATTTGCATTGGGTTTGACAAGGATGGATAAGATTAGAAATGAGTACATTAGATGGTCAGTTCAGGTTGGATAGTTGGGAGACAAAGTCAGAGAGGCGAGATTGTGTTGGTTTGGATATGTGCAGAGGAGAGATGCTGGGTATATTGGGAGAAGAATGTTAAGGATACAGCTGCCAGGCAAAAGGAAAAGAGGAAGGACTAAAAGAAGGTTTATGGATGTGGTGAGAAAGGACATGAAGGTGATGCGTGTAACAGAGCAAGATGTAGAGGACATGAAGATATGGAAAAAGAAGTTCCACTGTGGCAACTCCTAACGGAAGCAGCTGGAAGAAAAAGAACAATAGAATAGAATACAAGTAATATGTTTCCTTTTTATGCAACAGTGGAAGGATTGACATGAGGTTAAGAGATATTAAATACAATTAAATTACTCTTAAACGTCACATGTAAGTGGAACACTGGACCCTTGCCTGGCCAGAAATCCATAACTGAAGGATAGCATGGAAGGAGCCATAACCTAGCTGCGATGGGGCTGGACTGCTATCCTACTCAAAGAGAAAGATTAGTGGATGAAATAGGGGAGATTGCATATCAAGAACAGTTCGTCCCTGAGTACAATAAATGGCAGTGCTCTACTGGTGTGGACCCAGTATGGAATCTTGAAGGGATACATGGGAATTGTAGTCCTGAAGGGCTGCCCTATTTGGGTGCTCCTTTCAGGAGATTTCCTTCTGATCCAGAAGTGCTTCAGTTAGACTATATCCAGGTACCAGAAGTACTCCTGGAAATAACATGAAAACAAGTTGTCCAGTCTCCTTCAGTTGAGTTGGAGTCCGGAGGCAGAAGGCAAAGCTAACCTGGAAGAGGTAAAGGAGAAATTTGAACTGGAAGGTTGTACATTGATCTGTAAAAGGGTATTTTTGTGAAATAAAATCACTTATTTTGCACCTGGGACTGTTTTGGTGTGGTGTTTGTATATATATATATATATAGTGTAACAAAGGAGCTATATAGGTGCCTGACCCGACACAGAAAGACATGGAGGCACGTATAAAAAATACAAATGCTTTTATTTTTCTTCAGCTGTGGGACACGTCTTCCCAGTGCCACACAGCCCAAACACAGTCCCAAAGCACTAACACTAAATCACAACACACACTCCTCCACAAGCGTAGTCCTCCTCCTCCCGACCCTGGCTCCTCGAGTGGCGGTGGCTGGCCCTTTTTATAACCCACCCGGAAGTGTTCCAGGTGCTTGACCACCTGGTCCTAATTGCATCTCCGGGTGGGGCTGAAGATTCGTCCAGCCAGGCTGCTGAGTCCATGCAGCTCCCCCTAGTGGCCATCCGAGCACCCAACCAGGCTGTGGAGGACTCCATCTCCCATGGAGCCCTGCGGGTGGTTGGGGAATCACCGTCAGCCATGGAGGCTGCCACCAAGTGTCCCGGGGGAGGTACTGGAGTGCCCATGGTGGCTCCCCCGGAACGTAAGCTGCAGGGGCGTCCCTGCCGGGCATGCGACCCGGCTGTCCTTCACAGTATATATATATATATATATATATATATATATATTTAAAAGTAATTGCTTCCAAGAAATTGTTTTCTTCATCTTTGCAAAGGTGTAGCTTTATATTATAGCCAGGGCTTATTTCCTGGTTTTATTTTTTATTTCATTGTTGTTTTTGTCACTTTTTAATTATTAATTATTTATTGCTAATATTGCTATGTTTATTTATTATTTATTATTGCCATGGTTTCGGTCAAGTTTCTTCATGTTTAGATTTATGTAAAATTATGTTTTTATTTCATTATTTTCCATTCATTATTTAATTTATGACTTTTGTGTTCCTGTGTGTAATAGAGTGTTCTTTTATGTTTTGTTGGTGGTTCACCAAGAGGCAGGGCTACCCTGATGTCACCACTCCTAAACCCAGAGTCAAGGAAGCTCAACAGTGGCACATTCAGGTTGTGAAACTGTTCTATGTGAGTAGTTTTTCCTTATTGGATATACTGTTTTATTTTATTAGTTTTTTTTTCTTTCTGCTCTTGGATTATACTTTTGGTTTGTGTATTGGGACTTGTTTGCTGTGGACTGCCTTTTAGACAACTCCTTTTTCTACTTAGAAAATTTTTGTTATATTTTCTTTAATTAATAGATTTTCTTCATTTGTAAAGATTTTTTGGTGGATTGGTCTTTGCACACCAATGTTATTTTACTGTTTTCTGTCACTTGCGAGCTGTTATTTAACTTTTTTTTTTTTTTTTTTTTGAGGCTTAGAAACCTTAGGCCTGCAAGGTCAAGGCAAGCCAATGGATCTAGCTAGGATTAAGCCAGCTGGGGTGAGGCTGTCTTTCACACACTGCAACATGACACTCATTGCTATTGCTATTAGTTTAGGAGGTAGATGGAGTTTTGCCATCAGGAGAGAAGTTTGTTTGCAGCAGGAAAATTTTATACACAGGTTAAAGAAATGTACCCTATAAGCTCATAAACGAATAAAGAAGCCAAGGGATAGTATATGATAATCATTGCTACAGTCAATACTTTCACTCCAGCAATACAAAATACTAGTTCAGAATTCTGAAGGATCTCTAGAGCGATTAAAATTGAAAATGCTTTTGAAAAGATCTGTGGTGATGCATGTTAGGGGTTCGTGGTAGTTTAATGAAAAAGTGTGCACTCAGGGTCCAGGTGGGCATAGATGCACACAGTAGTATGAAGAAGTGGTCCTGATTTTAGTGAGTGAAACACAGGGACTCAGAAATGATTTTAAAGAGACTAATCTTGGATGTTTTAACCTTGAGGTTTTATCTTGTTTTGATTAATTATTTATTATCACTTTTAACTTCCACTTGTTTTTTAATTAATTATGTATTTAATGCTAAATACTGCACTGCACTTTATTTGATTTGTTAAACTTTGCATGGAACAAAAACTTTTGCACATTTAAATTAATCTTGCTGTTATGTGTCCTCATTACCCAGTCCATCTTGCTTTACCATTTATACCATCAGGGGAATGATGCCAGCTGTGGCGTACATATACATCACAAGTTCTTAAATCTATTGCTCATGAGGTTTGGGAAACTAAATCTCCAGTCGAATCACATCAAATGAAACTTAGGATATAAAGAATGAATGCAATCTGACAGAATCAAGTCAGCCTTCTTTCTGACTTGTGTATGACAGCTCAGTGACAGACAACTGCCTGCTGTCTCAGAACAGGATTAAGCAAATTCAAGGAAAAGGGGATGGCCTGTTTATTTATGCAGAATATATAATTATACAGCAAGATCACATGCTCATCAGATCACACGGTTTTAAGCTAGTGATCTTACAATATAGATCATTATTCAGTTTGTTCATTATTAGATGAAACAGTTAGGAGAGATATTTATGATCATTGAAATTAATTTCTTTTTAACATGCTCAGTGGTTACTTCTTTGATTGGGTCCATACATTTTACAAACCATTGTCTGATCTTCTCCTGCTTTGCTTTTGTAGTTTAGGAACAATCATTTTCCTCTAAACCCCATCAAGTGGTGATAATGTAAAGTTGCACACAGCATTCCGGGACTTAACTATATGCATGATGGATTGTTAAAAATGCAACTCTTTAATACCAATTAAACTGTAAAACCTAATAATAAACTCACCCAGCTCAAGGAGTTTTTTCACACAATCCGGTCTCTGAAAGCTGCATGCCACATAAAGAGGAGTCCCAAGCTGGGATGTTTCTTGGTCTATATTTACTCCATGTGCAAGTAGTATTTCCATGCATTCCCTGTGTCCTGAAAAAAAGGAAAATTATTTTCAATTACGCCTCTTCTTTCTCCTTTGTGACGCACAAAGTGCCAAGAGTTGCCATTCACATTTCAGTGGAATGGTGGCACAGCCCTGTTACTTTGTTCCAATGATGAAAACTGAAAGAAGCAAATCCTCGCACAAGAAGAAGAGACTGATATTTTCTAACAGCTATAAAAGCACAGCCTGTATGAAATGGTTGAGTGGGACTAACTCCCATTCAGGGAGTCCATAAAGAAAAGGCTTCAGTTTAGACAAGCATCCTTTGACTTTCCACATGTCTTTGGCTACCCAGTTGTAGATTTTAGACATACCAATTGTTTATACTATTTACCTGACTCATATAAATGGAGATTATTCACTTTGGTTTGAAGAAACACAGGCTATTTTCCTGAGATATTTCCTTTTGAACATTTCCAGCAGTTTAATACGTAGTGTGTAAAGCAGCATAATAAATACCTTAAAGCATTCATATTTACTTGAAGTGTAGCAGCAACACTAATATGTAATACAAAATTCAGGTTCAAAAGATGGACAATTGGCTCTTGGGCTCTTTAGAATCAAATGACAAATTTCTGACGTAAGTGGACAATGAAGAAAAGTTAATGGAAGAAAAGTATAACATTAAACAAAAATAAAGAGTTGCCAGTAAATCAAACACATGCATCTTTGTAATACGGAATTAACCAAAAAATGTACAAGACCATGGGGAAAAGGCACAAATGTATTGCATGCAATGAAACTACTGAGATTTTATCCCAGGTTCCTGGAGGTGTGAGTCAGCCACACTGAAGACTGTTCCACCATTACAATTGACCATTTACCCATCAGTACAGTATATACATGTATAGTTACCAGATGTGACTTGAATTTGTGTCAATGTTCTACCCAGAGCTACAATACAAAGAGTTTATACCATATGTTGCAGAAAGACATGTTGACACCCACTGCTGTGCATGTAGTTACTGCGATTATTTGAGTAATCATTCTCTCAAGATAACACACAAAAACTGGAAACTACTTAATAAACAAAACAACAAGTGATTAATATAATGACTCAAGTTTTAAAAATGGATGGATTCTGCGTCAGGACCAGCCTTGAAAGCAACTGAGGGCGAGAATGACAAATTTAGCGTCACTGGAGGTGGTAGAGCACATACTAATCAGTATAAACTCATGGGGTATATTTACTAATTTAACAGAAGTTCTCAAGTCTTACAGGTGGCGGCAGTGAAACCTGTTGCAGGGTATGTGGCCTACTGTTCTGTAGTATGATGGCCAGGCTACCTGAAGGTTGCATGACCTTTTAGGTGTGTACTGGGAAACAGTACTGCAGGAGTACCTGGGGATGGGATGGATGTGTTTCTGGAATGAAGATCCTATGAGTCTGAGAAGGCATTCCTAACCTAGAAAGTGATTGGAAAGTATACTTACCTTGACTGGCACTTAAGATCCCTCTCAGGCCATTACTTTAATGAGCATGACGTTGGAGTGACACATCTAAACAAGAGCTTGGCTAGTAAAAGGAATTAGGGCAAAAAAAAATTATAGAATAAGATATGCAACATGAGGCCGTGTTTAGCTTGGTAAAGGTGTGGGATGAGAATCAGCCACCCAAACTAATATATAGGGAGATTAATCTAAATAATGATGACTAGTGAGGCAGTACGTATGTTTTTTTCCTATTTGCAATAATGTTACTTCTTTTGTTCATTTTGTTCCATTTTTGTTATCTCAGTTAAGATGCCCCTTTCAATATCTTTGATCCCCATTGCCTTTCACTGTGGCCTCAGGGATGGTTAAAAGCAGCCCCCTTTCCACTTGTGGAATAATCTTACCTCTTTTTGCTGCCTCGTGAATTGGAGAAGGCAACTGGCATTCAAGCTGCGGCTTTGCTTTGTACTCAAGCAACACATTGACACAGGCAGCACTTCCGGAACAACAAGCATTGTATAAGGGTGTTACACCATCAATGGTGACTGAATTCACCTGGCATAAAGGAAGAAAAGATTTGAATCATCATCTGCACAACAATCAGATCTAATATATTAATAATAGAAAAAGGTAAGAGCATAAGCTATGCTTCAATCTAAAAATGTATTTAGTGACCACACTTGTGCTTTCCTGGGGAAGTTCCCCTTTGGAACTTGCCACAGTTTTGCAAACCTACTCTGGGGAATTTATTTAATGACTTCACCATTACTCTATTCCACCCCAAGCAGCACTGGGTACCCCTGCTAGTGTCTTTCTAAAATGGTAATATGTGAATGTTAGGCCGGGTTTATACTTCATGCAACACGACGCATGCTGCAGCGGACACTCCTGCTACGCAAGCATTTTACTGTTTATACTTGCGTATTGTCTTTACGTAAATCTGGAAGAATCCACCAGGTGTCAGTGCGAGATATTATCAGGGTGAGAACAAGTTCAGCTTTGCTGTGTTGTGAATTGCCTGGAACACCCATTAAATTCCGATGAAACCTTACCTCAATATCTCTGAAAAGAATGTTTAATGATTAATTCCATCAATCCAGGGATGTGCCCATTTCAGCTAGCATTGGACATGAGGCACAAACAATCCCTAGACAGAGCATCAGCTCACCGCAAGGTGAATATAAGCACTTACATACACTAGTGTCATTTTAGTGTCACCAAATCTGCATATCTTTGGAAGGAAACCGGAGCCCACTGAGGAAACCCAAGAAGAAAACATGCAAACTCCAGGCAGGGAATACCAAAGACGTGACTCTCTGTGAGACAGCAGTGCTACCGCTCCGCCACCATGTCACCCCCATGTGTATAATTATTAACAGTATTCATTATTTAAACGAAATTAACGATTTATCATGAAAAAGATATCAAGTATAAATCTAAAGATTCTAAATTTGCAAAGAGTTGGAATATCATACATTTAATGTGTTCTGCGTGGTGATCTATTGCTGCTTGCTGCTGCTGTCAGGTCAGGAGGAAGTCCCAGAAGCTCATAGCGATTAAATACTGGGATGACATTTGAGAATCATAATGAGAAAGTAAACTACGAGGTTAAAGTGGACATTTCGAGATTAAAACCAAAATTTCCACTTTAATCACAAAATACACCTTTTCACCATGTCCTTAATTTTTTTTCTCTGTGGCTGTACATTATGGTGCTGTTGTGAAGTTTCTGTCACATGTAGATAGTAAACAGAGACTCTGACGTCACATTCCAACTTTTATCACACTGCGCCCCCCAACTTTTTGCTGGTACAGTACTGCAACTCGTGCACGTGTTGTGTTAATTTCTGAGGACCTGCTCAGAGGACGTGTCAAATAAACGCTGAAAATGCGGGGCAGCCATGATGTGTGCGCATACGCGCTCTGAGCATGAAGTATAAACAAGCCCTAAGGTTGCATCTCCATGCATGGGTGTAGCCCTTGGGTGGGTTCAGTCAGGTCCTTTGACCTACTCTAAACAAAAAAACAAAACATACTATGGGCACATGTGTTCATAAGATACCTTTTAAGTTTTATGCTGCACATACATGCCAAAAATGTGTAGTCAGTACTACTCATGGTAGTATCTTTGGAGCAACCAGCAGTTTTACATAATGGGGCAAAAGAAGCAGTAAAAAAGGATATGATTGACCCAGAATATAGAACAGCTGCTCTGAAAATCCATAACATAGGGCTTTTATCTTGACTTTTTGTGTTCTGTGATTCACTATCACTGTAGTTAAATTGTCATCTAATCAGGCAGCTCCATTGGATTGCAATGAGTCGACAAAGACACGAGATAACATCTTGTAATATTTTGAGAGTTAACATGAGTCCATTATTGTGCAGCAATATCCGCCCGCAGCAATATATATATATATAACAGAATAATTGGTAGATGACAAAACCAGGCTGATAGAAACCTTTTGAAATAAACAAGCTATTTTGAAATGTTCTGTTCAGAAAAGTCATCTTTAAAAATAACATAATTAAAAAAAAAAAACCTGCAAAAGTCAAAATAAAAGTACATTATTGAAACTGAATAACAATCTATTGATAACTAGTAGTATTAATATTTACTATTATCAAATATTGTGTTCTATTTTACAGTTATTTTACAAGATTTATGTATTAAGTTTATGTAGTTCAGTTATATTAAAAAAGGCTCACATCTCACATCACTTTACCGGTGTGATTACTTCTCCTTTCTGCCCAGGTATATACTGGTTGGTCAAAAATCTGCCAAGCTGCTTGACTTAAATAAAATACAATATCTACACCTGTGTGTAACATGCAGTTTCTTAGCAGCCTAGAGCACAGGTGTCAAACTCCAGGTCTGGAGGGCCGCAGTGGCTGCAGGTTTTCATTTTAACTATCTTCTTAATTAGTAACCAGTTTTTGCTGATAATTAACTTCTTTTGTCTTCATTTTAATTAACTTGACTCAGACCCTTTAGTATTTTCTTTGTCCTTAATTAGCAGCCAAACAATAATGAGACACAAACAAGTCGTCACATGACCAGCTCACCTGTGCCCATCACACAATATCTGAAAATAAAGAAAGGTGAAGGTCTCGGTAAGGTTAATCTGCTCAGCTCACCAAAACATTTTGATGGTGTTCATAGAAAAAACAGAAAAATCAACAGTTCTGGAAATGTCTGCTGTGGCAGAATGAAAGCAGCAACAGGCCATGGAATTAAAGAACGAGCAAGAATCAACTTCTCATTAAGAAACTGCTTGGAGTGAAATTGGTTGGAGTTTGAAGCCCCAATTTAGCTGGTCATCTGTTGGCTCATTTCATGTCTCATTTCTGTTTGGCTGTCATTTAATGAAAAAAAGAAGTCAAAGGACTGAATCCTTAAAAACAGGGCTATTAAAATGAAGGGAAAATGAATTTAATTAGCAGTGGAAACTGGTCACTGATTAGGAAAAGGGTTAGAATGAAAACCTGCAGCCACTTATTATAAGGATATTATTTCAGATGAAAGGAATAGGTCAGCCTGAGTGGATTGCCCAGAAATAATAATAATAATAATAATAATAATGCTTTGAAAGCACTTGTTCATGTGGGAAGCATCTTAAAATTTTTCTGCACTTACATTGGCTCCATTCTCCAACAACACTTTAGCACAGGCTACATGGCCTCCAAGGCAAGCTTCATGAAGAGGAGAAACTCTATCGATAGTGACAATATTCACATTAAAACCCTTTAAGGAAAGAAAATTAACATACAAGATAATTAGATGTGAAATAATACTAGTGTAGCATTAGGGCTTTATGCATCTATTTAAGTTATGATGAAGAAAAATTGTTTCTGGCTTCACTGTTTTAGTATTCAGTTCTCATTTGCTCATTTACCAATCAAATCAGTAAAGTGTCATTGATATTACTCAAATCTGCTTCTTAATATTATACATTTTGTCAACATCTTTATCCAAGGAGACAGAAAATTGACATATGAAATATAGTACAATTACTCTTACATACAGTGCCTTCAGAAAGTATTCAGACAGCTCCACCTTTTTACACATTTTGTGATATTTATTTAAATTCATGTTTTCCCTCATCAAACAACACTCGATAGCATAGAATGACAAATTGAAAAACAGGATTTAAAAATAAAAAAAATGAAATATCTCATTGAGATCAAGTATTCAGAGTCTGCTATGGCACTTGGTTTCTGACTCAGGCACATCCCACCTGTGCTCAGTTCATGTGTTTGGACAAGTTACCACTCAGGGGCATTGATAGCTTTAACACTTATTAAGGGCTTAGCGCCAGTAATGCTGTTTGTCTTACAAGTATGTACGATGAAAATGTGGGGACTTTTTCACATGTCAGAATAGAAGAATGGGGGATGGATGCCTGAAAAGACCAGTGGCATCATTAGTTGGGGCTTCTAGGGCATTAGTTCCTGATCTCAGCCCCTGATCTTCAAGAACCCAGCCCCTTTCCTTCTGTTCTGCGTTCTGTGTGAAAACTCATGGGGATCCCCTCCCCACTCTTCAAGTGTGCAGATTTCACTGGCAATGTCCTCTTTTAACTGCACAACCCAAGGGGAACTGGGAAACCACATCGCACATTTTTTAGTGCAAGGGAAACACCAATGGGGGACTCCCCTTATGCTCTTCTGGTGGAAGAAACTCCATGGGGAACCCTCCTACTTTTCCAGCCATACTTGTTAGACTAATGATAGGGTGCTAAAGCTAGCGACTCGCCTGGTAATGATGCCATTGGTCCCACAGTTGACACTGTGTATCAGAACAAAACCAAGCCATGAGGTTGATGGAATTGCCCGCAGAGTTTAGAGACAATTGTGTCAAGGAATTAATCTAGTGAAGGCTACAAAAAACTTCTGCAGCACTGGAGGTTCCCAAAAGTACAGTGGCTTCTTAAACGGAAAAAAAGTATGGAACACCCACAGCTCTTCCTAGAGGTAGCTGCTCAGCCAAACTGAGAAATCAAAGAAGAAAACCTTTAATAACAGAGGTGACAAAGAACCCAGTGGTCTATCTGGCTGAGTTCAGGAGGACCTGCGTGGAGATGGGAGAAACTTCCAAAAGGACAATCATCACTGCTTTATGACAGAGTAACTAGACAACACATGCAAGTCTGCTAAAAGGCATCTAAAAGACTCTCATACTCTGAGAAACTAGATTCTTTAGTCGGATAAAATCAAGATTAAACTGTTTGGCCTTAATTCTAAGTGTCACATCTAGAGGAAACTTGGCACTGCTCACCAACTATGTAATAGCAGTCCAATGGGGAAGCATGGAGGTGGGTACTTTTTGCTGGGTGCTGTTTTTCAGTGAGAGAGAGACTGGGAGACTAGACAGAGAAAGATGATCAGAGCAATGCACAGAAATTTCCTTAGGGGAAACCTGTTCCAGAGAACTCTGAACCTCAAACTGGGCCAAAGGTTCACCTTCAAGTAGGACAATGACCCTAATCACAAAGCACAGACAACACAGAAATGGCTTAGGGTCAACTCCTTGAATGTTCTTGATTGGCCTGGCCTGAACTGGAACCAAATCAAACATCTCTGGAGAGACCTGAAAATATCTGTCTACTGGAGATCTCCATCCAACCTGAAAAGAATAGCAGAAAAACCTTAAATCCAAGTGTGTGGAGCTTTCTGTGTCATAAACAAATTGGCTCTGGGTTGTAATCACTGTGAAAGGAGCTTCAATGAAGTAAAGTGACTAAAAACTTGTGTCAATGTGATATTACAGTTTTTATTTTGAATACATTTACAAAACCTCTAACATCCTGTTTTCACTTTGGTATTCGGGGGTATCGGGTGTTATTTGATAAGGAGAAAAATGAATTTAAATGATTTTAGCATAAGCTGCAACACAGCAAAATAGGAAAAAAAGTGAAGGGGTCTGAATATTTTCTGAAGGCCCTGTACTTTTTCTTAAAAACTAAAACACAGACAAGATTAAGTGACTTACTTAGAGTTGCAAAAAGGCATCTCTAAACAGTGTGAGAATTTCATAAGCATATATTGCATATTTTAAATGTAAATAATTTTATGTATTACATAATTACACAAAATAATATTCTCCATTGCCTTCATGAGTTTTGAGGCTTGGCTTTGCAAATACATTAATGATAACAGATGTAAGCTTAACAATGACAGTAAGTACACATGAGTCAGTTTTGCCATTGTCTTGTCTCTCTCAATTTTTTTAATAAAGGAGTTACTGGTTCAAGAAGGCAATTAAATTTAAAAAACAAAAATTACTGATTAGTGAAAGGAAACCGGTGTCCTCTATTCTACATGGTAATATTCTAAAATTCTAAATTTAAATGACGAATTTGCCATTTAAAAAACAGGAGTGGATACATTTTATAAAAATGCATATATTCAAAAGCAACTAAATGATGCAATTATAAAACCAACATTTGGAAAATAGAAGCAACTTTGCTTATGGTCATGCAGTTTATGAAAATATAATTGTTTTGGATATCTTCAGCTCTTATGTCATGAAGCCAGTTACTGTAATGAAACCATTTTTAACTGCACTGCATTCTGACTTCAGTGTCATCCAGCTCTACTTTGTGTATTCAGTTTTTGACATTTGGTATTTGTTCATTTTCTGCAGTTATATGTAGTGATTACTATTAATCAATTAATTTAATCACGTTACAAAAAATGGTACTATATAATAGTATAAGTTACTAGTAGGACAAGAATCAGAAATCATTTTTATTGTTCATGATAATTTACCAATGAGCTTAATCAGTGACTGTTTTTGGCATGAAAATTCTGGTGGGGCCATATCAGAATTTCTTTTCTGTTTGCAGACCCTAACATAAACATTAACATACTTAACTAACAATGTTTGTGTCTGTTATGCTAATGATTAGCAAGAGGTGCAAGGTAATGTGCATTTCATTAAAAAAAACAAAACAATGAAACAAAGAAATGCTGGTGCCTGCACTGTCTCCTTTGGCATTAAATCATGGAGATATTCTCTGACATCATTATTATTTGACAAACTACAGCCATATACATTTAAACAGTAATGTGAGAGCATCACAACCACCTGTTGCCCAGGAAAATCTCATGTTTAGAATCAAATGCCTATGGGTTGAAAAGGAACAAGGCCCAGTTGTTAAGGGTACTATATTGTCACCTGTAATTGTTGCAGGACTAGAAGATAAGGCAAAGGCTGAAATTGTATTTAGGCACATGCTATAATCAACATCAGAAAAAACAAAACTTAAACAAAGTAATTAAAATGAAAGGGCACAGTCAAACTTAGAAGGCAGGAATCAAAGTCATGGTCAAAAGGAGCAGGAGAACCTTACACTACTAGAATGGAAAGCAACCTAATGGTATTGTGAAAGCCAACTGCTGTGCCAGTGTTCCACAGTATATCCACTAAGGGATCCTGAACTTGCTGCATGCTGACAAACCTACACTGGAAATCCTGGGGATGCCATCAGTCATGATCCTCACAAGAAAATGAACAGGAATGTGAAAATTCACAGACATGACAGCATCAAGCAAACAAGGTGATGATTAAAAAATCACCTCAAAATGAAAACAATAGCAAAAACCGAAATCAAAAATGAAATCCCAATGTATAAAGACTCCCAATAAGATAAAGCAATATGCATAAAAGTAGTTTAATACTTCACTAACATGGTAGACTACACACACTGCCTGACTCCAAGCTTTTTACTTACTTGCACAATACCTTGTAGGGTTGTTAATGCAGAAATGCCACTGATCTTAATAATTAGCTATTGTTTCCAGAACAGGAGTCAAAGTTGCTGATGGCTTGATGGTTCACACTCAGCCATCAAACTCTGCTAAATTGGTTTAGTGTTTGTGTGTCTGGGTGTTTGCCCTGCGATGTACTAGCACACTGTCCATGGATTGTTCCTACCTTATGCTCTATGCTTGCTGGGATACGGCTCCAGCATTCCTGTGGCACTGCTGAGGATGAAGCAGCTTTTGAAGATGGATTGTTTTTGATTAGGACTTTGTACATGACTAGGCTGCCAAATATGTCTCATATTCTGGTCCCTCATTCTGTTCATTGTCCCTTACACCTTAAAGGGCTGTATGCATTATACTATAAATGGTCTACTTACACTTTCACAATATCTATAAAAATCAGACTGGAAATGCATACATATCTAGAGAAATGTTTATTGGCCAAATAAAGGTTAATTGATTGACACAACCTGGGTTTGCTTCCCGGGTCCTCCTTGTGTGGAGTTTGCATGTTCTCCCCGTGTCTGCGTGGGTTTCCTCCGGGTGCTCCTGTTTCCTCCCACAGTCCAAAGACATGCAGGTTAGGTGCATTGGCGATCCTAAATTGTCCCTAGTTTGAGCTTGGTGTGTGTGTGTCCTGCGGTGGGCTGGCACCCTGCCTTGAGCCCTGTGCTGGCTGGGATTTGCTCCAGCAGACCCTGTGTTAGGAAATAGCGGGTTGGAAAATGACTGACTGACTGAATGACTGACACAAACAATGCAGTGGTATCTCTGTACACCATTCAACATTGTGCAAAATAAGTAGTAAGCTTTTCTCAGTAATTTAATTTTATTTATAATAACACTCAGGCTTGTCTTCTTAATTATTTCTTGCCAATTTTCTATCATATGCTCAATGCAATTACATAACTAGAAAACTATTGTTTCATGTAATATGTGAAATGGTCTTTATGCCATGTGCTGCATGCCTGTTTAGACAGAAGGCCTGGACCAGTTGGCCCTGCAATGTTCTCTGTGCCCTTGGGTTTGTGTGTGTGTGTGTGTGTGTGCGCATGTGCAACCTGAACTTTCAAATTTATATCATGAGGCTTGAAAAGTCATTGCTCAGTATAACAATGAGGATCTACTGATGTTACTATACCATTTGCTTCCTTTAAGGCAGCCACAGTAATCTGACAAAAAAGAAAGGAGATCAATATCAAGTATGCAGTATAACATTCACAAGACATCATGATTCGCATCCATTGCTGGGGAGGACTGTACCAGCAGTGTGATGGTCTTCCTTCAAAGAAGCACAGAACTCTTGGTGTAGAAGTAACAGGTGTGAATTTGGTTTGAGATATTTTTTTAATTGTTTAATGGCTTCACACTGACCAGCAAACACATGGCTGCATGGCAGTTAGTGCTGCTACCGGACATACAGTGTGCAGTTTGAATCATACAGTGTGTATAGTTGGCTTGCACTTTTTCACCTCAAAGCCACTCAACTTCTAATGTTGAGATGTTGCCATTTCAATTTAGTGCAGTTCATAGCCAATTATTCCTGAGCAGTGGGTTGTTGCAAAGCTTTTTTTTTTAAATTGCATTTAAATCTATGTGGCTGTATTCTATCAGATGATGACAATGTCAGAGGATACCATGTTGACCTCAGAAGCCAATCAAGACAAGCCGGGCAACATCATGCCATTGTCTGATTTATTTTTCTTTTGTGATGTGAACATTGCATACAGTTGCATGTTGGACTATTATTGGGAAAAGAGGGACAGACATTATTAATTATGCAAATTAATGTTTAGTAAAGAGACGTCTGCACACATATTGGAAAGTTTTGGCTCAAAGAGAATTTGAATACCTAAAACACCACTCGTGCAACACACTGAAATAGTCTTATACACAAGATCAAAACATTATTAATTTTTAAATTTACCAAACAAACTGATGCATATTATACAACAGATGTTTATGAACAGTACAACATTTTTAAAACTTTACTCAAAACAATGATATGCATTACCTACAAACTCCATATGCTATATACAGATCATTTAGTATTTTATAAAATACATGCTTAAGACACAGTACAATATGTGTGAATGGGTACTGCAATGGATTTGCAGACCTCTCTCCAAGGTTGTTTCCTACCTTAGACGTGATGCTATGAGGACAGAATCTAACCCCTGAGACTCTCAATTGGAAAACATTTGGATGAGAGCGTTACTTAATGTTACCATTTAGCCATCAAACAAAGCACTCCAATTCCACACTTACACAAACCCAAGATCCCATATTAGGTTTAATTGAACATCTGGTTTGTTGAAAATATTACAACATTTTGAACCAGAAAACCCTCCATAGCCACAATCTCTTAATGTCCTGGTGCAGAACTCCAACTCCTTTTTCTACCCAAAGCCATTGTGTTAGGCTGACTGTGGGTGAGTACATGAGTGTGCCCTACAATGTGCTGGTATCCCATTTAAGACTGGTTCCTACATTTTGCTTTGTGCTATGAAGATAAAAGCTGGTTCTTCGTGTCTCTGATTTGAAAACTGGTGGATCTGTTAGTGATGACCAACACATTAGCAACTTAAAAACACTGACTACAGTATTACATACCTGGGCAATGAGGGTTTTTAAAGACAATAGACGTCCATGAAATGCAGCTTCATGTAAGGGAGATCTGTCTGCCCATGAACCTGTAATACGGACAAATATTGTAAAGTCAATAACATAAATTCAGAATAGATAACTCTCTGTTCTAAATTTGGAATCAATTTTATTCTTTCTTTGTACAGTGAATATCTAAAGTACTAAAATGTCAGATGTTACAGACTGATATTAAGACAATTGTGTCAGAACTTTTTTTTATATATTTAATGATTGCTTAACAAATTCATCTACTGCTCTATCCTGAGCAGACTCAGAGAAGGCTGGAGGCTATCCCAGCAAGCATAGCACACAAGGCAGAAACAATCCCTGGACAGGCTACCAGTCTGTCACATGGTAAAGATACAGTCAAGCACACTCTTTAGGGCCAGTCCACCTAACCTGGATGGAAGGAAGAAACCGGATCACACAAATGAAACCCACACAGACACAAGGAGAATGTGAAAACTTCATGCAGGAAGGGCATGGGACATGAACTCTGGCCTTCTTGTTGTAAGGCAGCAGCACTAACACTTTACCACCAAGACATGATGATTATATAACCATCAATATTTAAGTAAAATAAATAAACATTTTTTGGAAAAAAATAAACATGGTTAACAATATGTGGCACAAGACAGGAACTAAACATGAATGGGGCTAGAACACAATACAGGGAATAGTCACGGCCACACTCACACTCCACTAATGGATGTCCATTAACAGTTGTCAGTCAACCTAACTTGTACATCCTTAGTATTTGAGATTCAGAACTCAGGAGTCCAGGATTCAAATGTATGTTCTCATAATGTCTCCCTGGCTTTTTCCCGGTAGCCTGGTTTCCTACTGACTCCTAATGTGGATGTGTAAGAGAGTGGGCCGTATAATAGCCTGCAAAGGGTTGGTACCAGCTTTGCACCCAGCATTGTTGGTATATGTTACAATCCCTACAGAAATGCAAATGAATATAACAGAAAAAAGAACTGTTATATTGCAGTGCTAATTTATTTGAGACAATTAAACTAATAGTTCCAAAACTATCTGCACTACTAATCAATTTGCATTATAGATCCAATGTTACTGACCATCCATAACTATGTTGCTTATACTGTGTAGGTTTTGCTTATTCTGTCTGAAGTATACTGAATATCTTTATGAAATATTCAATTATTTAAATTTGATATTGCTGCACTTTTGTCTAATTTAGGGTTGGCAGATTAGAAAATTAGAAATATGGGACACTCTTAAAATCTCTCTCTGTTTTACTCTATATATAAATTTATACATGCCCCCTACACACCCAGACCAATATATTATACTAGCAGAATACCCACGCTTCGCAGCGGAGAAGTAGTGTGTTAAAGAAGTAATGAAAAAGAAAAGGAAACATTTTGAAAATAACGTAACATGATTGTCAATGTAATTGTGTTCTCATTGTCATGAGTGTTGCTGGCATATATATATATATATACACACACACACATCATATATATATACTGTATATATATATACATATACATACATATATACATATATATATATATATATACACATTGTGGTCCCCTGCCTCCTCCAGACCGTGAGGGGGCGTCTGTCCTGGTTATGTAGGGGGCCTCGGGTAAAAGGCTTGGAAGCCCAGCCCTGTAGGGACCTGTGGCCACCGCCAGGCGGCGCCCGATGCCGGAGTATCCCGTGTGGGACCCGGTCGGGGCTGGAGCCCGGCCGGGACGCCCAGGAGGACCGGAGGAGGGCTTGTGCCTCCTCCAGACCGCAAGGGGGCGATCGCCCTGGTTGTATTGGGGGCCACGGGTAGAGGGCTTGGAAGCCCAGCCCTGTAGGGACCCAGGCGGCGCCCCAGTGCCTGAGGAACCCTGGAGCCCAGCACTTCCTCCACACCAGGAAGTGCTGGGGAGAAGAAGACAGGAGACACCCGGACGGCTTCCGGGTGCACAGCCGGCACTTCCGCCACACAGGGGTGTGTCCAAGAGGGAGTGCCAGGAAGCAGCTGGAGCCCATCCGGGTTCCCATATAAGGGGCCGCCTCCTTTCAGTCGATAGTGGATGTCGGGTGGAAGAGGACAGAGCTGGCGAGAGGACGGGAGGCGGTCAAGACAGAGGCACAGTGACTGAGAGTGTGGCCTGGACTTTGGGGAATCGGTGCAAGAGGCACTGGGGTTTGTGCACATTCTAATTGTAAATATTGTAAATAAACGAATGTGTGGTGGAACTATGTTGTCCGTCTGCCTGTGTCCGGGTCCCAGTTCACAACATATACAAATATAGACATATATATACATATATACACATATATATATATATATATATACAGTACACATATATATATATATATATATACACACACACACACATATATACATACATATACATATCTACATATATACTGTATATATACATATATATACAAATCTACATATATATATCTACATATATATATAAGGGGTGGGACTCGATTAAAAAAATTAATCTAATTAATTAGAGGCTGTGTAATAATTAATCTTGATTAATTGTATGTAATCACACATGAAAATTTGCCCCAAATCACAATTTTTTTTTTTTAATTTAAAAGGATTTTAGTGGGCAACAGAATCAAATAATAGACATGGACATGAATATTGTAAACTCAAGCTCTTTTAATTTCTGAAAAAAAAAAATGCTTTTAAACTGCATTTCAATTCAAAACAGTAACAAAAATATCATCCCTGGCTAAAATTGGGCAGACTTAAAAATAAAGTGGTATTTTAATTACTTTAAGTACATTTTCAGAATGGTATTGTCTTTAAATAATAATAACCAAAATTTCAACATAAAGTGCAGTTTCTCTTCTTAAAAAAATAAGTCAGAAACATAAAAGGTAATTTGATCAGCTTAATCTTTAAACTCTGAGTAACCTTAGCCAAAATTATTTTGTACATTAAGCTAAAATAGTGTGATCAGTGAACATTTTGTAATTAGATGTAATTAGAATTACTAACGATCACGGAAGTCCAATGATCCCCAGTAAGAGCCACAAAGTCCGCTTTCTGTAATGCATCTAATTTTGCTTGCTTTTCAGTGTGCACAAAACCATTCTTTTATCAAGGCTTCTGTTGGGTAGTCTTTTGAAATGAAATTTTCCTCTGATCAGTTGTAGGAACGCGCTTTATTCCAACTCTAACATTTTTGTAGCTCTGATGTGTGCATCAGTGTAATCGATGTACCAGGAAATCACGCATTGACAAAAGTTCCCCTTTGCATGGAATTGAAAGTGTGATTAAATGCGTTATTTTTTTTAACGCGTTATGGAGTACATGCATCGAAGCTTCTCAGCTGTGCTTGTGCTAAGAAAAGGAAACATTTTAAAAATAACGTAACATGATTCTGCGTTAACTGCATATTTTTTCATACATCTCAAACCAAGGGGATGCGAGGGTAAAATGAATCGGGAAGCGCGCGTGCATACTCAGTGCATCCCCTCTCAGGAATTGAACCTCAGATGTCGGCGCTAGAAGCGAAGCCTCTACAATTGCGCCACAGCATGTGGCTTGTCTATCTGAGAGTATGTAGATCGGGGTATATATATACATATATATATATATACTGTGGACGAAATCTCAGACCTGACAGCAGGTGAAACAATAAAGCACTTTATTATTTATTAGTTAGGTGCACAGTGAGAACAGTTTCAGAAAAGCAGACAATCAATACATAAAAGTGTCAGGGCTCTTCTGAACCCCCTCTGTTAGGTGGGGTCCAGTTTTATACCCCTAGAGTGCGTGAGTTACTATCATTATAAAATACAACAGTCAACAAATTTATTATACACAATCCTTGTGCCCTTTACAAAACCTGATTTCTTGGCTCCTTTTGTTATGGCGTTCAGATGTAAGCTAAGGAACAAAATGATAAGGCAGCCTCATGTGTGGAAGGCATGGACCTTGAGTCCTTAGCACAAATATTTTTCTGTTAGCTAAAATAAAGTAGGCTTTTACAAGGTGTTGTGAAACTGACTTTTCAGAAAATGAATTACTAAAAGGGAACAAAGAAAACATTCGTCGTCCACAATACCCGCGTATCGCAGCGGAGAAGTAGTGTGTTAAAGAAGTTATGAAAAAGAAAAAGGAACATTTTAAAAATAACGTAACATGATTGTCAATATACAGTAATTGTTTTGTGAGTGTTATGAGTGTTGCTGTCATCAAGGATTTGATTATCATTATTTCATTCAATCAGGTTCGTATTTGTAGGATGTGTTGTGTTCAAGTTACATTCCGTGTTTGTCAATCGTTGTAAAGATAACAGGTTTCATTCATCGATTCATTTCTTACTGCATCAATAAACAGCTCGTCTTCTTATTTATCTGAGACCTGACACACTGCATGCACAGGTTTTTTTTTTACACTGTCTTCCTTTAGCGGGACATTGACTTTTTCCACCGTGTGCTTTGTTTCCGCAGTAGCTGCACTTATGAATATGCTTGTATGTATCAGACGCTTCATATTTTTTTGCTGCCTTCTCAATTGTGTAATTTGGTTTTTGTTCAGCACTCTTTGGAACTGTTGCTTTTGTCTGCGCACTGCGTCAGTTCACGTGAGCCGCTCGGTGTACATGCATCGAAGTTTCCCAGCTGTGCTGGTGCCATCTCCTGTGATGTCCACGGCTGTATTTAATGTTAGCTAAGACCCGGCACTTAACACTTTCTCTCGCAGTTTCGCTGAGTTTGTGCCAAACACCACCCTGACCATCACATCTTCCTCTGCCTAAGCACAGTCCTTCACCCGTGAATATTTAGCGGCAGTGTTTCTATTGGATTGCCGCTGACGGACGGCCTTATATGGGCAGGCACTAAATTACAAACTCCAGCGGCAGCCTGTCTATGAACTTAATTTAAACTTTAGGTTTACACCGTGCTTTGTTTCCGAAGTAGCAGCACTCATGAATATGGTAGTATATGTCACTCGCTCGCTTCTTATTGTTTCGCTGCCTTCTCAATTATATAATGCATGTTTTCTTCAGCGCTTTTTGGAGCTCTTCATGGTTTTCTATGTACTGTACTGCGTGATTACGTAGGAGGCGTGATGATGTCACACAAAACTCCGCACCCCACGGCTTTCGAGCTCAACTCCATTACAGTAAATGGAAAAAATAGCTTCCAGTTATGACCATTACGCGTAGAATTTCGAAATGAAACCTGCCCATCTTTTGTAAGGAAGCTGTAAGGAATGAACCTGCCAAATTTCAGCCTTCTACCTACACGGGAAGTTGGAGAATTAGTGATGAGTCAGTGAGTCAGTGAGTCAGTGAGTTTGTCAGTGAGGGCTTTGCCTTTTATTAGTATAGATAAAAGAAGAGACATAAGGTAAAAACATAAAGCAAGAACAACAAAAGGAAAATCATTTGGAAATTATTTACTGAAAGTGCAATTACATACACCACAGTTTGCTTCAAAACAGCTTCTGCCTTGATTGATAAACGTCCATTCACTGGAATATTCATCACAAAATTTACACTTAGGTTACGGCATCTTGGGATGGATGGATGGATTAGTTTTTAAGTTAGAAAAAAAATAGTGACAACACACTTTGCTGACACAGTATGTTGCAATGCAGATACAGAACTGCACAGCAGTGCAGCACAGTAACAGTGTCATTGTCCTCAGCCAACCACAGCAACTGAGCAAGTTGCAGACAAGCAGCAAACACTAGTTTCCTCATTACATTTGGGTTATTTTCATTAAGAGAATCTGAGAAAAGAAAATATAATTACATATAAAGTTCTAACTAAGTAGGTAGTAAAAATATATTTTTATTATGAAATTTGAAAATGAACTAAATATGGGACATTTGGGTGTCCCTGAAAGGTCAGTATGGGACAGGGGACAAAATGATCAAATATGGGACATGTCCCGTATATAAGGGACATCTGGCAACCATAGTCTAATTGCCATTGTTGTGTTTAGTAAATTGTGCGTACTGTGTCATTGCCTTTTGTAATGTATTGTCACTTCACGTTTCTGCATTTGGGACTAACAACAAATACTTTTTATAATGCTGTAAGACAATAATAACAAATTTAAGTGAATTTATATATAGTATGAACTAAGAGTCAACAGTGAAGAATAACATAACACATTACACCAGATTGTATTTTATATAGCACTTTCTTTTTGAAGCACATAAAAGTCACAGAGATATTGCATAGTACAATTGCTTGCATGTATCTGTCACAACTAGAGAACAGGCAAGAGAAGAGAAATCGTCAGTGTCTGTCAGAGAGTCAGAGGGGAGGACTGAATTGGCTTCCCTGTGGTTTAAAGTTCAATGCTTTCGCCACCAGATCCTGCTGCCTCCTGGCTCTACTAAACACAGTCTATGGAGCAGAATGTGGTGACACTTTATTTATGGATTATAAGCAGCCAATATTAGCAACTATCAACATCATTATCATCATCATTTTCTAACCTGTGTAGTATTGAACAGTGTTGCAGGTGGTGCTGGAGTTTATCCCAGGTAGCTTAGGGCACAAGGCAGGAATAAACCCAGGACAGGGCACCAGTCCATTACATGGAGAACACACACACACACAACTCAACCACACAATAGGGCCAATTTAACATCGACAATCCACCTAACTGAATGTCTTTGTACTGTGGGAGGGAATCAAAACACCTCAGACAGACATGGGGAGAACATACAAACTCCATGCAAGAGAGGACTCCTGTTGTGAACTCTGGTCTCCTGACTGTGAGGCAGCAGCACTACCACTGCACCACCATTTCTAAATGTAAAGGTATGATAAATAAATAATGCTATCTAATACTTGAATGTTTTATAATTAATTATACCATCAGCTCAATAAACTTGCCAGAAGTTATTGATAACACTTCAAATTCAGCAAGAAAAGCCTGTTCCATAATTAAAAAGAACAGTATTATAGAGAAATATGAGCATTTATAAAACATGCAAGCGATACATTCCATTTTAAATCTGAAAATCTATTTTTCATATATTGGTTAAAGACAAATGGCTTAAAATATATTGGTAACATTTAATATCTCAATATAGTGTTCAAGTTATTAAATGTACTTTAAACCTTGTTAACATTATTAAACAGTTCAAAATCGCAAAAACATAATTTAAAATAGCTATTTTTAAAACAATGTATTAATGTCAATAGCATAACTAAGACAATGTATATAACTTAGAATGCTTAAATATTTCAATACTTAAATGAAAACAAACATTTTAAGTTGCAGGATAGTAAAATGCAGAAATATTTTATACCACATATTATAGTGTGGAGAATTTTAAGTGAAAATACTCCATTAACAATGCTATCGTGAGTCCATCATAAAAGTGTGTGCTCTCTCCTAGCTCTGCCTTTGAACATCAGCATAGTACATCCTGCTGTGATGTTGAATGGAAACTCTCCAGTGACTAAATGTGACAACAGTTGAATTACTGTTGACAAGCAGATAGCAATACCTGGCAAACAGTGATTCATTTTTGTGGCAATACTCCTTGACTCACTGTTTTCTGGGCACAGACCAATGAGATCAAAGTAGCAATACGGCACTTCTAAAACTGCACTTGTTTACAAGGTTTTCTATCTTTCAACAGATACAGTATGTTTATTCTTTATAGCAAGCTTCCGCTAATTGGTCATTCAGAAAATATTCAAGAGACCCTTCATTCTATTTTGTAAATTAATAATCAAATGCCGTAAATTTTCTAAAGAATCTAAACATTTTAAAAATCAGGATGATTGCCTAGCTATATCACACATTATCTTCAAGGATCTTGACCCTGTTTTCTATGAACAATCTGACAAGGTAGATATTTAATAGGATATTCTTTTACAGTGCAATATTATTATAATTTTAAAGTCTTCTTACCAGCATAAAATCAGCTATCCGCTTTTCCTTCTACCTCATTTCACTCAGAATTTCACTTGTATGTCAATTTAAATTTTTTTCTTATGTAGCTCTTTTATGCAATTTTATTCAGTGGCGTGACAATAAAGAAAAAGTTTCTTTTCTGTAATTTAAAGTTGAGATCATAAATAAAGACTAGATTCATTATTTGAAAAGAAAGTGCTCCACAGTGCCAGCTGATACGTTTCAAGTTTCCCATGAGTATTACTCACTTTATCACAGTTTTGTTGCTTTTCACTTAAACTGGCATAAAACAAAAGTTTTAGTATTAGGTTAATGGAAACCTCTGACAACCTCTCTCTTCAGAGCTGTTTGTCAGTTTTCTTGACAGAATACACCAGGAGATATAATTTACTAAATATTAACAGGGGTTCACATAGATTTTGGTGTACCAAAATCTGAAAAAAGTACATTGTAAAGAGACAAATTGTTATGCAGGAACGCTGCCAGCAAATCCTTGGTCACTACAATGGAGCTTTAAATATTAATGCAGTAAAAATGACCATATGATGATAATAAACTGAACTTAATATTTAATAAATACAATAATAAAGACACAATTAAAAATCAGCGATTTTTAAAGTTTAAACTTTATCAGTTTGGTCCAAATAGAAAAAATGTCAATTTCGACAGCTACCTTAAGCAAAACTGTAAATGGTTTAAAATGATGTATTTTTCCTATTAATTCATTCTTTTCAGTTTCACTTTTTATTTTACAGTTTTAGATGAGCCAATTTTAAAGGAGATATAAAAAAGAAAAGAAAATTCAATGCCTTTAAAAAGAATGCTTATATTTATTTATCTGAAACTTAAAAATCTATATTTCCCTATATTGTGAAATTTATATCAAATTTAGATAGATAGATAGATAGATAGATAGATAGATAGATAGATAGATAGATAGATAGATAGATAGATAGATAGATAGATAGATAGGAAAAGGACTGAGACCTACCACTCATGAGTGTATTGCAAATGTATCCATTATAAATATAATTCTGTTGTGCCCGGCTTTCTTCTGAAGGTGTGAATTTAGTAAGTATTCTTTGCATCTTCCACAAAGACACTGCTCACAGACACTGCCAGTTTGACCCGACATGTCTTGACTTCCTATTTGCTTTATCTTATTTCTGACCACACCTACATGGCTATCTTGTCTTTGAAAGACAGAAGTGTTGAGAGGGGGAGGAGAACACACACAGCAGCTTTTTGGAAGATGATACACTTCAGTTATTTTGATGTTTATTTAATATTAATAGAATACATAATGAATAGGCAACACCAGTAACACAACATTGTGCATTGTCATCTTTGTAATTACAACAGCCACATTTATTATTTATTAGCATCAGTACTGAATTATTTGGCTTAAATAATTGTATTTTTATATCATTTTTTGTACTGATCTATTAATTCTCACCTTGGTGAAAAACTCACCTTGTTTAGTTCAGGGTGTTCTTCTTCTTTTCCATACTATTTTTATTATTATTATTATTTACAACTCATTTGAATTAATCATTGACAGTTATCATTTACATAAGAGTGGACCCAGCAGGTACTGTAATGGTTGAACCTACCATATGGTTTATAATCAGCAGTTTATTAAGTGATAATAATCCTACTCTCCTTTAACATCAAAAACTTTGACTGCAGTCACTTTGAAAAAAACACTTTACACATCCAAACAAGTAAAATCAATTTTCTAGAATTATGTTTTACTTTTATAATGCTTTATTTTTATAAGAGGTTAAGATAAGGGTTGGTTTAGGGTTATCCCAAAAGGGCTCAGTGGTGTAGTGGCTAACCAGACCTTAAACCGCTGTTGTTGACAATTCAACTACTGTCGCTGTCTCTCTTTATGACTGTGACAAAGTCACATAATAAACTTGGGATCCACTTTTTAAATTCAACAACAATAACAACAACATTTATTTATATAGCATATTTTCATACAAACAGTAGCTCAAAGTGCTTTACATATTAAAGAATAGAAAAATGAAAGACACAATTATAAAACAAAATAAATCAACATTAACATCGAATAAGAGTAAGTTCATGTGTAAACTACTGCACTTTATCCTGATGTTATAGATTATCCTGGATTAAGACTTTAGCTAAATACATAATAATTACATGGTAAGAATATACAGTAATTTAGTCAAAAATTAACAGTAAATTTAAACATTTCCTTGTGTACCTACAGTATCATATGTATAAAAGTTAAAAATAATAAATAAGAAGGCTTGTTAGAAATTGAAAAATGACATGCTATTGTTTGATAATATATAACAATAACACATCTTACCTCATACCATGTTACTTGTTTGAGAAACAGAGGAATATGAACAGACAATTTCAAAATTCCAAAGTCCTATACTCCATGTTAAACATTTTTTATTTTAGATTTTACTTTATTCATGTGTGCCTTATTTTGGCAAATAAGTAGACTAATGAATTATTATCCCAGACAAAATAAACAGAAGAAAATACAATTGCCAACTTTCAAGACAAGCACATACCCTTTCCTAGAAAATGCATGTAAATGCTGGGCGTAGCCTTGTCCTTTTATTCCCAAATGTGTCCCAGCCCACAGGTCAGCCAGTCAAGCCCTAATCTTAATGGATCACTGGAATTTCAAGTATTTCTTGCTCAGTTGAAGTCGTTTTTGATAAGGATAACTTGATACAGTGGGTGTAGTATTTTGTGAGGGGCACAATGGCTACTAAAATGCAGTAGTATATTTTAGAAGTGGGACTTGGTGTTATACTAAACTGCATTCTCATGTATGTGATTCTCAGTTTATGCTCATTGTATTAATTCATTAAAAAAAGAGTACTACCTGAAGTGAAAAAAATTAAGCATGATGTAATTTTGCAGGCAATAAACCATTAAATACTTTATTTCAGTGCCTGATTATTTAAAGAAACTGGTTTATTAACATAAGCTGTACCTACCAGTCTTGTCCTCATAGTGCTAAAACAGACTAATGGCAAGAAAATATAACAAGAGAACAGTTTTAAACAGAAACTTAAATTGTAAAGCTGTTTACTTTTTAGCACACTTTCTTGACAATAAAGGTCATATATGAAAGGCTATATATAATAAAATTTGATTTTGTTCTAGCCATTCATGGTAAATTGTCTTGAGACAGTGGTTTAGAATAAATTTTAAAAGGATATGGTGACACCACAAGAATCCATCATATCATATCATATCATATTACATCATTTTCAAACATGCCTACTTCCAGCAGGAAGGCAGGAAACAATGTCACACGGTATACCAGTCCATTACAGGGTCAAGTAGGAATTTCCAGTTCACCTAACCTGCACATCTTTGATGATGTGTAAGGAAAAATGAACTACCTAGAGGAAAACATTTGCAGACACACAGACAATGTGTTAACTCCTCATGGCCATCATCAGGGCAAAAGAGTCCAATTAAGATGCTGAATCTGTGAAGCAACAGTACTAACCAACGTGTGTGTAAAAATAGAAATATTTAAAACACTTAGGCTATAAATCAAAAGGGACTGCCCAATTCCCACTGGCTAGTTCTACTGCAACACAGCCCCAGAAACCTTCATTAGATTGCCCACCCAGGCTCTGTAAGTTCTTTACACATTTTCACCATGTCTATGTGGGTTTTCTCTTAGTAGTTTACAACCAACAGCATTCTAGAAAGAGAAATGGAATCTGATGATGAATGTGATACAGTAAACTAGCTAAAGTGTCAAACCCAGGAGTGTGAGATTCAAGTAGTAGGGCCCAGAGCATGAGACAAAAGTCATAGTCAATATTCAAAAAAGAGTGAAATCTAAGAATTTAAATGTAAACTGAGCCAAAACATAAAAGTCGAAGACTGTGGTCAAAAGGACAGAAAAAGTTCAGAACCAAAATTCAAATTAAGATTTAAAGAAACTAGCACTGGGTTTTTAGGATATATCCCTAAACTTGGAAGTGTCCAAGCTTTATACCTATGACCAGTGATGCCAAACATTTCATAATTCCAGTTGACCATACCTAGCAACCGTTTAGAAACAGAAACAACAAAGTGCACAAAATTGCAAGCAGGTGAAAGTCAAGTCACTTCAAGTCTAAAAATAAATTAACAGCTATATTCATTGCTCTGCAAAATCCCCAAAGCATCTCAAATATTATAGAAGCCAAGGAAGCTATATGATAAAACACTAAGGTGTGTGTGTCCATTCTCTCCAGGCAATCTGAACGATCAATTGGTTTTAGTGACGCAAGAGGAAGTGCAAGTCTGAGACACAAGTGGAGGAGTAAAGGCATGGGAGGAACACCTCCAATGATGAAAATAATGACTGAAAAGCAGGCTATATAGGAGCACACTTGAGGGAGGGATCACCGGTCAAGAGGAATTCAGACACATGAAGATTCTGAGGAAAGGCACCAAAGGTACACTTAGGGTGAGAGATATCAAAAATTTCTAAATGATTCTATTACCCTGCGGTGGGCTGGCACCTGTTCCTGCCTTGCATCCTGTGTTGAATGGGATTGACTCCAGCAGACCCCCATGACCTTATGTTAGGATATAGTGGGTTGGACAAATAGTCCCGCTATTGACCTCATTAACAGAAAGAACTGTTTTGTAACACTGGTAATCATAAACCTCTTTTACATATGGAATCCAGGAAGTTACTGGGATGACAAATCTAGATAATGTTATAAGATTTAGCTTGTTTAGACTGGTTAGCAAAACTGAGTAATTTTCCAATGTATAGGGTTACTATTGGGTACTCAGCAATGAGGATCCTACAATCTGGATCAGCCCCTGGGAATCACGCCACATGACCGTAGTGCCATAACTGATGCTCCCTCACAATGCAGGTAATGTGCTTCTTTCTGGACTCTTTGAAGAACTGCTCGTTAGACAGAAAGTCAAATTTTGGTTTGAACTTTGTGTGTGAATCGTAGAAACTTTGTAGGATGTGAAATGCAATTTATTTAGCACTTTTCACAATGAGTTTCACTGCCAATTCAGTTTCTCAAGGATCATTTCGCTCATTGTTAAACACATATGGAAAAATTACCTCAGAGTCTAGAGTTAGTTTCCACATTTTGCAAGATACTGCTGCGGTAAGTCTCGGCTCCCTGCACAACTAAGACTGAATCTTAAGTAATCTAAACTTGATTTTTTAATTAAATGGTTTGAGGGAAGAGCCTATCATGGTAGGATGAGGCTTAAGGCAGATTTCAACCCTAAAAATTAGTACAGTGAAGCACATACTGGCAGTATTTTCAGTCACTTAATTACACTAGCTAATATACAGCAATAATCTGCACATGAAAAGGAAAGTTGTGCAAGCTGCACATAAACAATGATTGAGCGCTATATTAATTAAATGCATCATTACCATTATTATCTGGGACTGGGAATTGAGTAGTAGTTCATTGTTGACTAGAGTGCCAGCAAACCGCCTAAACTTAGGCAGAAAATATTTTCAGACATCTTAGAAAAGTAAACCTTGCATTTGATTGTTCTTCAAATGACACGTTGAAGAAAGTTAACTACAGTGTAATGTCTTATAAAGTAAAAAACATCATATAGCTGACTACAAATAATGGTATATAAAACATGTTGATTAATTACTAAATGTCATCAGTTTCATATGCAGTCTAAAAACAACTTGTCTAATCCTTTCAAAAACATTATTTTCTACTGTACCTTGATTTTTTTCCCCAGTACGGATTTTGAATTCTGCTTCACAATTTTCATTTTATTCCTTGTAACTTTTCTCCTGACTCTTAGTTGTCAGTCTTTGGCCATATTGCATACATGTTTAATTTTTCATATACTTACTGCTGAGCTCAATACAATAGCTTAATGCGAAGCCATGTATATTTTCTGAATTACTTACCCCCCTGAAATGAGTAACAGATGAAGTTCCCATATATTTTATATCTTAAATCCAGGGCAAAATCAGAAATTCCTGATATATCATTTGTTTTCTTTAGGAGATTATTCACAGATAAAGCCATCTTTTCAAGCTTAAGCACATGTCCTTAAAGCTCACGGTTATATTTAACAGCAGGATGTAATTTTATCCACATATAAACACCACACCATGTGACTGCATGTTGTGAAAGAGAATCTTGGGTATTAATTAGCTTCACTCATGCAGTAGACAAGTAGCATCTTCCCTCTGTTAGGATATCACATGCATTAAGGTATAGTACATTATACACATAATGGATTTAGATATAATGGCTAGATTCACCTTCACAAATCTTCATTGTAATATTTTATCATTTGATTATTTTTTTCAACATTTTTTTCAATCATCCAAGTTAACAAGTAAAAGTACAAATTAAAAACGGTTCTGGGTATCTTGCTGTTCTTTATAGTGGAATGCTGCAAGTAACATAGCAGTTCTTAAAATGTAGTGATGAGTTACTGAATTTGATATTCAGACCAAACAGTCAATACAAGACTAGAGGAAATGTTAACACGTGAGAAAACACCACAAAGCCCTAATGCAGACTTTCCATACATCTTTTTATTAAACCTGTTTAATCCAAGTTGAGGGTTCATTCTTCTATTTACTATATTGGTATATGGATGACACACAAGACCTGTAAGTAAGGATGAATTGACTTGGATTATATTTGTCTAAACAGTATTGTTTCCTGTGTTCCAAGTCTCAGACACACTTATGATTAATATGTTTATAAATTTCATTTTTTTACAGTGATTTTGCATTTTTGCACAGTATGTATAATAGTATGCTCACCTTTCTTTAAATGTTGCTATTTATTGTTTGCCTAATACCGGTATATATAATATATTTCCCTGTTTTATATTATGGTTTTAATTTTACATACCTCTTTAATTATCTTTAATTCTTATTTTAATGAATTATAGTCTTCAAGTAATTTAACTCAAGTTTATTACTCTCCAACAAATGATATAAGGTAATACTCATAATTTAGTTATCTGTACACATAAGATTTTAAAGGTTGTGTCTGGCTGTCAGATGATTACTCACACACTACTGATCTTACTTTTTTTTTTAAATACTTTGTAATCTCTGATGTGAAATTGTCCTTTCGCATAACCTTTAGGGGTCAGAGAACAGGGTCAGCCATTGTGCAACCCCCCTGGAGCAATTTCCAGGTTAAGGGCCTTGCTCAAGTGCCCAGCAGAGTAAGATCCCTTCTGGCAGTAATGAGATTTGAACCAGCAACCTTCCAGGTACTATCCCAGATCCTTAGCTCAAGAGCCACAACTCTACCTAATCACAAGTTTAAGAAGTGATATGTTCCTGGTGAAGCAACAAATGTGGCTACTGGCAATCTCAGTGAAATTATAAGGGTTTGCATCTTTCTTATGGCAAACTGCACTGGGAAATTGAGCGAGAAGGTTGCATGGCCAGAAGAAAAAAAAAAGAGCAGCAACATCTACTGAGCAAGAAGTAAACTGCAGGTGCTGATTACGTGATAGTAAGAAAAGCAATGAGAGGTTCAACATCCACTGCAGTATGGCAACCTGCTGAATCTTGTGAACTACTGGGGCTGGAAACTTGATCTTAGGAGGATCTGCGTGTTTCTTAGTAACATACAAAATCACCATTGATTCAAGTTTACTTCCATGTATACAGTGCATAGTACAATGAAATTCTTATGATACAGAATAAATAAGTAAGTAAAAAGTACACAATATAGCATGCAGTATGGAGTAAATATCTACTAGTGCAAGTGCCAATGGCTCCGTATCATTTTCCAGAAGGAAGGAGTGAGAGAAACAGCTGGGCAGGATGGCCAAGGTTGTTAATTACCCTGTTTGCCTTTCTAAAGAAGTGAGCATTGGATATACAGTATCATGAATAGAAGTTGACTTGGTTTTGGTAATATTCTGAGCCACTTTCAACACTCTTTACAATCTTCAGTTAAGCTGGTGCTGTACCAGGATGAGATGAAGTCAGTGAGGATGGCCTCCACTGTGTACCTATAGAGGTTTATGAAAACAGATTCATGCTTCCCTGAAATAACTCAGGAAGTAAAGGTGCTGGTAAGCCATTTTGTCAGAAGCCAAAATGTGCTGTGCCCACTTCAGTTCAGTGTAGCACACTGACACTTGACAGAAAGACCCAGTACTGTAGTTTACAGGTTCTGCAAATTTATCTTGGCAGTTCCCATCTTCAGTGTTAACTTTAAGCCCATAGAAAATGTTAACTCTGCTAAAAGGTAAAAGTTATAATTGAAAACAAAACTGCAGTCTTCTTGAAGACTGTGTGGACCATCAACCTCTCATGAGAAATAAACCAGACTATGAATATTAGGTCGCCAAGTACTCTGATACTGATTCCAAAGATGATCTGACTGAGTCCTAGCAAGTCTTCAAGCACTACTTATGAGTAAAGTTTAGCTGTGGTGTTATTCTATTTCCTGCCATTCCCAAACCTCTCTTCAATTTGAAATAAAGTGTGAAAATTAGAAATTTAAAACTCATATTACATGCATGGTGGAAAATCCTGAGGAGCTCCTCAGCTAGACACAGACTCCCCTAAAATTTATGAACATTTAAGGAGACAGGGACTATGTGATAATTTAAATGTCAATGTTCATTTTTTTAAGTTTTTGACATTTTGTTTATAAATAAATAAAAGTATAATACAAATGTTTGTCCCAGATGTTCCATTATTCTGTGCTCATGTTAGCTATCAAGCCCATGAAGTGATGTCAATATCGAAAATGGTGCAAACTTTCTTTACATTTTTTTCATGAAACTATCACACATTCTTCCAAGTCAATCTTGGTTAAGTGTTTTTGGTCCACAGAAAAGTTGAAGAAAAGCAAACTTAACCAAGGCATTCATAACTGTCCATTTTCTACATGTCTTACAAGCAAAATCAATGCCAAAATAAAATACAAAAGGCATAACTGCTATTTTTGTATTTTTAAAACCTCTTAAGCAGAGTAAAGTGTTAATGGTAAACCAACAAATGATGCTACCGCAAACTTTCCAGACTGTGTCTTAGTGTCCTCTGACCTTCCAGCTTAACCTGTTTGTCAGAAGTATGTCTACCAGCCACCTAGGCTCCACGGATATATATACTGATAGAACTGTGGCTCCAGTCTGCATCGATCTACCAGCACATACAGTATTACCAGCCACCAGTGTGGAAAAAATAAATGGAGTGAAAAAAAAAAGGACAGAAAGAGTTTTATGTCATCTAAGAAAGAAGAAAGAATGAAGAAAGAATCTTCATTTTACTGAGAAGGAGAAGAGTAATGCTGAAGTAATTACAGCCATGCACAGAGGATACTGAAGGGAAGAAAATCTGTTTAAGGACCATCAGAGTGTATCACATAAAAAGGCTATTGAGATAGTAAAGAAGAATTGAAGCTTTGCCTAACAAAACAACCTCAAATTAGCAAAAATTTCCATCAAAGTATCATGGATTCTTTCTGGTATATTCTTCTTCTTCTAGATTTGCTCTGCCTCTTCATAGCTTACCTAACATTTTGATGACCTCATGCATTGTGAGCTTCTTCTTAATATATATATATACATAACATGCACTGTGGAACCTTCCTGCCCACAGGTAAACATTTATAATAATATTGTGACAGGACACGGAGTTTGCATGTTCTCCCCGTGTCTGCGTGGGTTTCCTCCGGGCGCTCCGGTTTCCTCCCACAATCCAAAGACATGCAGGTTAGGTGGATTGGCGATTCTAAATTGGCCCTAGTGTGTGCTTGGTGTGTGGGTGTGTTTGTGTGTGTCCTGCGGTGGGTTGGCACCCTGCCCAGGATTGGTTCCTGCCTTGTGCCCTGTGTTGGCTGGGATTGGCTCCAGCAGACCCCCGTGACCCTATTCGGATTCAGCGGGTTAGAAAATGGATGGATGGATGGACAGGACACAACCCACTGTGCTGCCCAAACCTGGTATAAAAATGCCAAAATGAGATATACGTATATGAAAAAATAGCTTTATTATTACACAAATGGATGTCAGAGAGGAATAAACAATGAGAGAACACAAAATACATAATGCGATTAAAATAAATTAAACCCTTGCTTCATCAATGGACCTAACTGTACAAGTTTATTACCTTGCCTATAAGGTAGGCTAACACATCACCTAGCCCACCAGCCAAAAAACAATATGTCAGCAGCACAGAACCTCCCACTCACCTTCAAGCACACTTCTGCTCTCTCTCCCAACTCTCAGACCACATTAACTTCTGCCAGCTGAGCCCTTGACAACTCACCTCTAAACTCAATTCAAATTCAAACAGCTACTGACTAAGGGCAAGGTTTCTACCTCATATGGGGCAATCCCTGGACTTACCTCTAGGGTATGGTATGCAGTCTAATATCATTGTCCCAGAGCTCTCCCAGGTGGCCAAGGGCACTCTACACTTCTAAGTTCTTATATATAGTTCATATGTTAGAAAAACCTGATCGCATAAATTTAGCCTTCCCCTCTAAGCATGAAGCAAGGCCACACATGCTCCATACTGCTGCCTCTCAACGGTCTATTACTACATTTTCAGCCTTCTGTCTATCATTTACATTAAAATTGTACCTGCAGTGCACAGAGTATCTGCACTGTGGATTCCCATTACGATGGCAGTGAGAGAGTTGCAGCCCAGTAACAGCTTTGAACCTGCACTATCCTGATAATGGCTTTTTCTTCTAAATCTGTACTGAGAGTGTCCTCCTGTAGATTGCTTACCCACACAAGCACCTAAAGATTCTTTGCTGCACACAAGTTTTGATCGTTTTCCAGGAATTTTACCCGGGTCAGTTACCCATACAGCCACTTGTCTATGCCTCTTTTAATCCTGGCACCTCCTTGTCAGTCCAACAGATTATTATTAAATATATATTTGAAGAACATTGTTATATCATTCAATAAATATTAAATACATTAAATAAAACAAATTTTAATTCAATAAATGATAAGTACTTAACCAATTAATGAACTCAAGCTAATATCTTTTCTCAATAATTTTAATTGCTTCTGCCTTTTTGCATGTGTTAACATGGAGTCTTTGTGTGGTACTGTTGTTAGATCTGCAACTTTACAGCTCCACTGACACAGGGTTGATTCTTATTTAAACACTGTACTGTATGTTCTAACAGAGTGTGTGTGTGTTTAAAGGTCTAGTAGATACAAATGTGGGGAGGACAGTTTCATTTTTAGGTCAAATCATCTCACATCTGCACTTGAAAGTATGTGAAGTATATATTTTACAGACCTTTTAGGAAGAAAATGTAGTCGTGGCCTAAATAATTATTCTGAGATGCAGAGGACAATTAAAATTAAAGAAATATTGGTAGAAAGTATCAAGTGTTACTAGTGTGTTGATGAAGATAAATAAGAGTTTAGACAGGTCTAAGATCAACAAGCTTTTTATGCTCTAAATGATTTTCTCATTTACATAAATAAGCATATATATATATATATGTGTGTGTGTGTGTGTGTGTTAATAAATGCATGCCATGCAATGTCAATAAATCAACTGTACACCCCTCCTCTTTTTGAATTTTTCATCCTGTATTCCTCGCAGAAATATGCAACTATGAACTTCTTTTGAGTTACCTGAGGTTAACTCTAAAAGAACACATAACTGTTTGCAATAACTGAGGATCCCCTGCTGCTTTTTTAAATGATGTCCTGCAATTCTCTAAATATACATATATTATTTTCCAGTGTTTGAAACCCTCAAATATGTAAAAGTCATTTTTAAATTTTCTTTGTTTTCTTTACTAACACAAACTGATCCATAGCCAAGAAACTAGTGGATGATGAATAAATGGGCTTTTCAAAACAAACTTTTATAATGCTCAAAGTATATAAGTAAATGGTACTGTGGCTTTACATCTCCCTGATGAAGGGCCACTGGATTAAGAGCTGGTGAGCTGTGTCCATGTTAAAATACAAATTTGTTCATTCAGTATGTTTTTGTATGTATACTGTGAGATTTTTGAGAACCTGATAACCCGCCAATTGTGCTGTAGGTTGAAACTCTGTTACCACAGGCAGGGATTGGTGCAACTACCAAGTTCACAGACTTAACACATAATACGTCTGTCAACCAAAGGTTGATATGAGGAACATTTAAAACCAGCCACTGACCTGACCTTGGCTTGCACTCACTTTCTTTTGATTCTCTTATGCAGGAAGGTATCTGTTTTTTCAATCTGAGAAGGGAGCAAATGCAAGACAACGTCATCATCACTGCTTGCATGCTGTGTGCTTACGTGACATCTCCTGTTTGAATAAAATGCCTTGAGAATGTTCCTGTTTTCACAACAATAAAGCTGATTTTTTTCAGAAACCTGAATTCACCTCCTTCTCTCTTTTGTAAGTCTGTGACCCACACATCACAAGTGGTACCAAAAATGGGTCACGAACAGATCAATCCCCAACAGCCACAACACGTTCCTTTTTCCCGAGATGAGGCCCCTGCAGGGGCTCCTGCCTTTAGACATCCCAGAGATGTGCTCCTGAAGATGGTTCCTTTGGACGACCCTGAGTATTTCCCATTCTGTTTTGAATGCACAGACACACTGATGTGTTTGGACAAGGGAAGCTGGGCAACTATCTTGGACCCTTTTTTGACTGGGGAGGCCCTACAGATCATGCAAAATCTCCCTTCCGAGAGACTTGATGATTATGATTTCCTGAAGCAGCAAATCCTTCTGTGTATCGCTATGATCTCCTTGGCCTGGGGGCACAGGTTCCAGCAATGGAAAATAGATTCTGATTGCCCTAACCAGGACAGGTGCAGGACTTAGTAGACCTAATCCAAAGTTAGTTACATGGAGACACTTTTGAGCACATTGTGGAAAAGCTTGAAAAGCTTTTTTGTGTTGATTGGGATAAGCTATGAACTCTTTTATGAGATGATTTGGAGCAATATCAAAACTCTGTTGGATTTGACCCACAGATTGGAAGGGGCACATGCCACGTGGAGGCAGAGGGGCTACCTTAGTCTGGCTCTGACTCCTGTAAAACTGGCACATCCCCACACCGCTGGGGAGGACCCACTGTCCAGCGACACACGCAGAAGATGCTGTCAGGGAAATTCTGCAGCCAGGACTAACGACAGATGCTTTCGCTGTGGCCAGTCTGGACATCTGGCTAGAAAGTATTGCCTCCCACCTGCTCAGTCCCTGGAGAGAGGCTGGGCTGAGGTCTGCTGCTCTTAGGCCAAGTTCTTGGAAAAAGGGTACCTTTAAGGTCTCGGTTGGCTTAGCTGGGCATGAAGTCCTGGCCCTGTTGGGCTCTGGTAGTGATATCTATGCCATCCCATGTGACGTGCTCTGGCAGATACCCTACATGAGCATGGAGCATGTAAACATTTGCTGTATTCATGCTGATATTAAGAAGTGTGAGACTGTACTACTCTCACTGAAATATAAGGGAAGAAGCTTTAAAGTTTGGAATGTTGTATCAGACTCATCACCCTAGTCTTTCTTAGTTGGGAGGAGGAATGCCCCATTCCCATCAGTCTTGGCTGCCTGCAAAGCACCTCTTTTTTTAGTAGAAAGAGTGGGACATTCTGGTAACAAGGTCAACCAGGAAGCCAACTTGGAGACTGATTTGGCCAGTTTGGACAGGATTGATCCCTCTCCTGAGATTCTGGGACAGTTGGTGGGCCTTCGCAGCAGGTGCTTGTACCTTCATCCACCACAGACGGGGCTGCTGCTTTGGGCTGTGGGGAACCATTGCATTTTGCATTTGAACAAGCACATGTTACAGATTAAAGTTACTATGAGGAGTGGGAGAGTCCTAGTTTCAAAACGTTGCACTTTTTAATTAAGAATGGCTTCTTGTATTTGGTGATTTCTGATTTCATTTGTATCAAACTGATTGAGCATTTGATGGTTCTGAGTGGTCACAGAGAGATGATAATGAAAATTGTTCACGCTCATGTCTTGGGGGGTCACCTTGGCACAGAAAAGACAAGGGATCAAATTTAGAAATCCTTTTATTGACTGAATATGGGCAGAGATGTGGGGCAGTTTTGTAAGACTTTCCCCGACTGTCAGGTTGTTTTTCCACTCATAGACCCGCTCCCCCCTGCCTATTCTGGATGTCCCATTCAAGGGAGTTGGATTAGACATTGTTGGCCCACTTCCCAAGAGTAAGAATGGTTATCAGTTTGTACTCGTGCTGTTTGAATATGCAACAAGATATCCCAAAGTGACAGCTCTGAAGTGAATGCATTTTGCATTTTGAAGTCTGTTGCAAAGGCTCTTTTGGAAGCTTTTATTCATATTGGCATTCCACGGGAGATTTTTAACTGACCAAGGTATGCCCTTAAATTCCTGTGTCATAAAACAGCTATGTGAGAGACGTACACTTAAACAATTGACAACCAAAGTTTTTCATCCTCAGACAAATGGCCTGACTGAATGATTTAACAAGACTTTAAAGCAGATGATTCAGCATGAGGCTTATGATGACCTGACCTCTTAGGACATGGTGTTGCCCTTTCTCATGTTCACTGTGCATGAATCTCCTCCGTCTACCAGCTTAAGTCCACTCAAACTGTTATTTAGTAGGCAGTCACAAGAGGTGCTGGACTTTTTTGGGGAGAAAGGATGCGGGTTCTCTCACTCACATGAGAAGATTTGTCAATTAGGTCATTTTGCTCCCTGAACAAATTTCTAAATTGTCCATGGATCTTTTGTGTTTGCCAATCATTGTGCTCTGTTTCTCTTTTGAATTAATGCATGCAACCTGCAAAATGCCATCCTCTTTGTCAGTAAACATATATGTTAGCCACCTGCCTGCTGTTTTCTCAACACAACAATGTCATGATGTCTGTGATCTAAGGTTGCAGGTGTATTACACATTATTGCCATTTTACCGGGGTGCTCTGTGATTGATGGCAGACAGTAAACTTTGTTAAAATTATATAGGAAAATGCCACTTGGTCATTTGGCGTGCTTACTATATGTTCTGTTACCAATAAATTCTTCAACAGGAGCTCATCAACAAAGAACAATGGAATATAAGATTTAGTAAAATAGTAAAATATGAATAATAATAATAATTCATTACTTGACACCCAATAACTCTGTACAAAGACATTTAAAAGACAAATCGTTAAAATAAATGTAGCAAACCACTTTCACGCTATACGTGATCCCTTGCATTTTAACATTTTGGCAGGTAGTTGTTCCAGGGCATAAACAGAGAAAAATAAATTCCAAAGCTTTGTTGTTGAACTCATATTTCACCTCTGCCATATGATTGATTAAAAATGTATGAATGAAATATTTTAAATTCTATCAAAAAATTATATATATATATATATATACCTGTCACAACCAATCCCTTCACACTTTTAAATTGTGGAGGGATCTCATTTTCACAGTAGGCGTCATTATTCTATAAAATTTCATTTTCTCATATATTGCATGCACAATTGTTCATGACAGATTAAAACTGAACAAACTGCTGCTTTCCTGGACTAAATTAAACAAGACGTGCATAGATAGTCTACCCTCCATCTTACTTTAGCAAAGAGAATTAACACTATTAAAAAGAATATCCCACCCTAAGCTTCTGTTTCTATTTCAGAACATTCCCATTTATATTAACAAATCATTTTTTAAGACATTAGATTCAATCATGACCTCATTTATTTGGAATTTGAAATATCCAGGCATCCAAAGAGTGATCCCACAATGACCAAATCAGAAGATGGCATGGCTCTACCTAATTTTCAGTTTTATTACTGGGTGGCAAATATACAAGCTATAAAAACCTGGACATGGACACAAACAGATGAACATACACTAGCTTGGTCTGCAATAGAAATGAAATCCTGCAGTACCTCTTCATATTTCTTGCTTTGTACACCACTAAATACAAGGTATTGTCAATATACTAACAACCCAATTGTCCTGCATTCACTCAGAATATGGAACCAATCTAGGAAGCACTTCAAGTTAGAGAATATTTTATCTGTGGCACCTGTACGTGATAAACACCTTTTTCCACCTTCTCAAACTTACACAGTTTTGGAAAATGTATGGGATTATATCATTTAGGGACTTGTATATAAATAATGTCTTTGCATCGTATGACCAATTACACTCTAAATTTAGTTTCCCATTAATACAGTTTTTCCACTATGTCCAAATTAGAAACTTTGCTAAACAAAATCTGCCCAATTTTCTTCAAACCCCACCTATTAGAAGAGATATTGATTAGTGTCGAAGACTCAGACAGCATTTCTATAATATATAAAACCATAAGTCCCTTCCTTTTAAAGATCCCAGCGTACAGTGGGAAAAGAATCTGTTACTTAACATTTCTGAAAAGGAGTGGCAGGTAGCCGTGCACAGAATTCACTCTTGTTTCATATGCTCAAAGCATTCAATTATTCAACTTAAAATTTTTTATTGAGCACATCTGTCTCATTTAAAATTGTTCTAAATGTTTCCAGGACAAGATCCAAGCTGTGATTGAGCTCCATCTTCACTAGGCCACATGTTTTGGGCATGTACCAAATTAACATCATTCTGGACCAAAATTTTTAAATCCCTACCAGACAGCCTTGATGTCACAATCACTCCTAATCCATTAATAGCTGTGCTTGGAGTACTCCCAGATGGGCTTAAAGTGGAGAAGGACAAACAAACTGTAACTGCCTTTACTACAATATTGGCAAGTAGACTTATCTTGCTCAACTGGAAGAAGCCTAACCCACTTCTGTTAAGTCATTGGGTAACTGATGTTATATATTATCTGAAATTGGAAAAAATTTAATTCTCTCTTAGAGGATCTGTTCAAAACATTTTTTAAAACCTGGCAGGATCTAATCAATAATATTTTAGAATAAGCACTTATATTGGGGAGAAAGACTCCTTTCTCTCTATACTACACTCAGATATTTTACTCTGGCTGTTGGCCTTTCTCTCTTTCTCATGGATGAGTTTGAATTGAATTTAGTTTTGTTAAGTTTGACTTGATTGTATGGAATGTTACATGCTTTAAATAAATTCAATAATAGATTTTAAAAAAACTGATCAAATGTATTTAAAAAAACTTGCAGGAAGTAGTATATGCCATTTCTTATCTACTGGGCTCTCTTGCAAAATGAACACCAGGGGCCTCATGTATAAACAGTGCGCATGCACAAAAATGTTGCGTTCACCCATTTCCACACTCACATCGCAATGTATAAAAACTAAACTTGGTGTAAAGCCAATCCATTGCGTATGCACATTTTTGGCTCAGTGTCAAAGCAGTGCTACTGTTCTTGTGTGGTTTCCCTTTCTTTTTTAGATTTACATCCTTGACGCGGCTTTATCAAACACAATGAAATTAACCGGATATCGTTTATTAGTTTGTGGCATATGATTGTAATCAAGCTGTAACAATATAATGGTCCACAGAATTGTCAAATTATTCAACATACCATAGCTGCTTTAATGTTGTTACTCTCAATGTACCACTCAGAGTATTTGAACCCACTGTATCTGAGTGTGGAATCACAGCTGTACAGCAGTTGATCGGAAAGAGGATTATTGGGATACAGCACCTAGCACACACTGCCTCAGCCATGCGCACAGTCTACCTGAATTTCACCCATATGACAAACGCTTCAGAGCTTTTCCTGTAGGGACCTCGAGGTTCAGAAACAGTTTCGTCATAAAAGCTCTAAACACATTCAATCAGTTCATCAAGTGCTCCTGGTAGAACTGTTTGTACTTTTAATTTTTTTATAAACTTCCACTAGATAGCTATTAGGGCTTGCTGCATCCCTACTTTGAAGTGACCTTATAGTGTCTAGTAATTCTGAGAATGTCAGAGGTTTATCTATTTCCACAGTACTAGGAGTATTTAGCTATGGTATCTGTAATGAATCAAAAAACTCATTAGATCGTGCGCTGTCATGTTTAAACTGAGTAGAATATAAAGACTTAGAATACTCTCTAAATATGTGGGTTATATTTTTGTGGTCAATGATTTTATCTGCGTTCTGTGTTGGTAATTAATGTTATTGCATTGTAGACTTCCTGCTTATGGATTTGTTAAGATAAAATCTTATTAGCCTTCTATCCATGTTCATAATAATGATGTTGCTATTTAAAGATGAGTCATTCTGTTTCCTTATTTGTCAAGAAGCTAAATTCTGATTACAAAACCTGTCTTTTCCTATAAAGTGCCTCATTTGTAGACCTGGCGTGTTCTTTATATGTTCTGGTAATTTTACTGCTTAATTCTTATGCCTTCTTGCTTTCTAATTTATTTGTGAGAGAAAGATTTGTAATAATCTATCTTCTTAATAATGCATTCATAGTGTCCCACAGTATTCCTGCAGAGACTTCTGAGAATGCATTTGTCTCTAGAAAATAATCAATTTGCTTAGATGTAAATTCTACACAGTTCTCATCAGCTACAAGGGGTTAAGATGCCAACTAGGACATGAGTGTGTCAGGCATAGTGATTTAAGCTCCATGATCAGAGGGGCATGGTTGGAGATAACAATAGTTTTGGTTTGATGGTGGCCAAAAATTATCATCTGTGAAGAAATAATCAACTATTGAGAAACAATGATGTACTGGTAGGAAGAAGAAATATGTTCTTAAATTTGGATTTAAAAATCTCCATGGGTCTGATAAGTCATGATCCATTACAAACTGTGCAATTATTTTTGCAGTATTAGATGTAACTGAAGGTCTACCCAGGTCTGGATTTAAAACACAAGTCTCCAGCCATTGTAATTTTATGAGTGTTCATATTGGGAATTGATGCAAATATATTTTGGACGAAATCTAGGTCATCCTCATTTGGTGCATATATATTTATCATAATTACTTTAGCATTAAATAAATTACCCATCACAATGACATATTGCCCTTCAGGATCAGATACTACATCTGATACTACAAATGGAATTGTTCAGTGTATTATGATTCCCACACCCCTAGTTTTCTTTGCATAGCTGGAATGAAAATTTTGGACAATCCAACCTCTTTGTAACCGAAACTGGTCCTTACTTATTAAGTGAGCCTCCTGTAAAAGCACTATTATGGCATTTACTGTATACCTGTTAGGTGAGAGACAACTTTTTTTTTCTCTTTACTTCGTGATTGAGACCTTCACAAAGTTCACTGGTCATAGAGACATTGCTTCTGAACCTTTGTTGACATTTTGTAGTCTTATGATAGTATATTGTTACATGATAGCTTTGACCTAGATTTCATATTATTGCCAGGTGTTGGCTATGGAGCATATTGTTGTATTGGCACAGTTATTTGGGGTCTCCTTCTTTCCTCCAAACCGCCCATCAACACCACCACCTTTTTCATCCCCAAATGAGGCCTCCCGGTCCTCTGACGTGCCAAGAGACAGAGGATGTCCAAAACAAATGAACCCTCCCAGCAGCGGTGCAGAAAAGATTAAATTTGAGATATGTTATGATAGTACAGTCCAAATACACTAAGCCCAGGATATGATCTTAAACATTTCCAATACAATAAACCTAGAGAATGAGGTTAAGCAATTCCCATGGAAACTGAGATAACATATGGTAGAACATTTCTGATAAAATAAACCAAGGGTTTTATATTTTAAAAAAACACACACACACACTCTGTACATAACTAGTTACTTTGAGGTTACAAAAATGTACATATATTCAATGAATATAACTAGTTTAACAAAAAAAAAGTATCCGACACCAAGTTGCAAGAAGAATTTTCTTTGCCTTGCTAGGACATGATATGGCTAATAATGATGTTAAAAAGGATGTCGGGATCAATCTTCTTAGCTCTTTTTCTGTTTCATCTGGAGAACTAAAACTGTAAAGGTGACCTTCAATGAACACTTTCATTTTGGCTGGAAATAAGAAACTGTATCTGATTTTTGCTTTGCGTAATTCCTGTTTAATGCTATTGAATGTGACGCATTTAGTAGCTGTTGAAGGGGAGAAATGGGAAAATGCGAATGCAGTTATTTTCAAATATAACTAGGGGGCTTTGCCCCCTGCTCGCTTCGTTGCCAACCCCCCTGTCTGCACTACGCATCAACAACTTTGCATCTCTGCAGCTCGCGTATGTGGATTTCACTTTCTCCAAACAACAAAACTTTTAATTGTCGTGGATATGCCACTTCATTTGGAAGAAACACTACTTTTCGCTGATGGATACAACAAATTAGACGATCTACAAGTCTCCGACTAAAGGTTTAATCCCAAACAATATCTACATACTTCAGTCATATCACCTATGTCCATATATTTGATCTCTTTTCGCTTTTACCTTTTCGTCAATATCGCATTGAATTTTGATTCCATATTTGGAATTACATCATGACAACCCAACATATAACTGCCGGTGAGTGAATATTGTTTCTTTCTCTCTACATGAACTGTGTCTGACAATAGCATTCACACAAATGAGAGATGATTGAACTGTGTGCGTGGTTGTAAATGTTTTAGATGTCGGGAGGACTTTTCCAAATCTCTTTGCATAATGTCTTCTCTCGCAGGATTTCACTTTCACCAAACAACAAATGTTTTAATTCTTGTGGATAATCCTCTTCATTGGGAAGAAATGCTACGTTTCCCTAATGGCAACACTAATTAGATGATCTACAAGTCTCTGACTTAAAGTTTAAATCCGAACAATATATTCAATCTCTTTTTGCTGTTCCATTATTTTACTGAGTAATAATTTCCATTTGTTTGCACTAATGCGATCTTTGCTATTATTTTTTTGAAACTTTCAAATTTTCTTACTTCCATTATCTCTAATCTGCTCTGCATGTGTATTGCGCCAATATTTCTGAATTCTTTACGACGTTTTACTTTGTCATCTAATCTTTGTCTTTAATTTCCGGCCCTGGGCATGGTTGAATCTCTTGGCACAAAGTCTTGTCTTGCAGGATGTGAAAGTGTCTCTCTGACAAAGTCATGTCTCGTCTCTCTTCCCAAGATTTTTTTTATTGTAATAGAGAGATATCCTCTTTTGCTCTCAGAAATTACATCAAGTTTTCTTTAACCTGTAGTTTCTTGAAATGGACAATTTTTTTTTTTCAGTTTTGAGGGATTCAATCCACATATATGGTAAGCTGCTGAGATCTCTGTGTCCAATTTGAAGTCCTCTCCAGTTATTTTAGAGTATAGCTCAGAGTTTGGACTTTCACATTTTTCAAGGAGACTTTTTAATTTTGAAGTTTTTCCTTCTATATCTGTCCTCCAGCACAGCCAGTTTGCCACTGAACACTTTGCATTCTGATTTCGTAGCTATTGCTTTTCCATCAGTGGCGAATGTCAACTGTTCAACTATTTCAATACGAGTCATAAGCATTTGCCTAAGATCTTCAAGCTGAGCACTAAGTACTATAAATTTAGTCTCAATTTACATTGAAATTTTAAGCTGTAGTAGTGTGAGAAAGAGTGAGTGTGGCAAGCACTAGACCAGTGGTTCTGAATCTGTGGGGCAGGCCCCCCTAGGGGGGAGCGGAATAACAAAAAGAGGGGTGCGAAGATGTGAAAAAAAGAAAACAAGAATCGAAAATATGAAAATATGAAAATATCTATTGAAACCAAAACAAATTAACTTAAACTACATTCCGATAGTAGAAAAATAAATATAGAGTTAATATATAGATAAATTTTGATAAAAGTTAAGTATGTATAATAAAATATGTATCTATGATATATCATTAATTAAAAAAGAACAAATTGGTAATAGTGGGCTCCTTTCAAACAAACGTTTGGGGGGCACAATTAAAACTGTTATGAAAACTCAGGTCCCAAATACTTAAAGGTTGAGAAACGCTGCACTAGACTGACATTTCTTCCAGTCTTCGTTTTTGTCTTCTGGACCTTGTCTGTAAAAATCTTTTGCAAAACAAGGGCTTGGATAGAGGATGGATACTACCAATTTTCAAGGCAACTTCAAACAAGCTACTGAAAATATTTGTGTATGTGTTCTGTAGTGTTTTATGTTGTAAGCTTTGGATCCATTGAGGAAGTCAACTTAAATAAAGAAAACGTTCATTTGGTGGTTTGTTTAAAGTGTTTTACATCGCACCATATTATCGATTGCTGTGTGAATATAATTTTTCAAGGGGATAGCCTGTACTAGTTCAAAATAGACAAGTAATGCAACAAGAGGAATATGAAAGTTATTTGTTCAGTTTAGGAGACAAAGGATACTTAGAAAGAAGTTAATGCCAGTGCTATTGGTGCACATTCTGGAATTTACTGTATAAAACTACTGATATTAGTGGCCTGGTTTATATGTTGACATTAAAAATGGCCAAGTTTTCTGTTAATTATAATCATTGTTTTTAATTAACAGACTATAATAACAAAACACGTTCAATAAAATGTTTAACATCTGGATTGCTGTTTGTCTATGGGCTCTTATGTTGACTTGTCATAGAAATGCATACTCATGTGTATCAGTGGATAATTGGTACATCATTTGACAAATAAAATGAATCGTTCAAAGCCTCATACAGTTTATTTCTGCTATCTACTTGTAGATAGAATCCTTAAAGGGAAATTTTTCTTTTTTTACAGAAACTCAATAAATAAATAAATATTATATAATAAAGAACAACAACAAACAATCCAACAACCATTTTAGCTGTCTAGTGTTACTTTATTTTGTAAGCAGCAATCAGCTCTAGAAATGAGTGTCCCTTCAAGTAAAGAGGACAATGGCTCATAGTGTACTTGAAAGTGATGTAGAAGACTTTCATCAGTCTTTTAACATGGATTTAGATAATGCTACTTATCCAGGGATCATTTGGAAAAGCAGCAGACATGGTGCACACAGGTCAATGGCTTTGCTCCAGCCATGGAAATGAGTGTTCCCTCCTTTGGATGAGATGCAGTGCCTTAGTGGAAGCGAAATTGATAAAGAAGACTACCTACTCCTACAATCTTTTAAAATCAATTTTGCATAATCTTGTCTCTGTAATGTTCATTTTGTAAGCAGCAGTCAAGGGGTATGCAATTTTACAGCTCTGCTCCAGCAATGGAAATGAGTGTCCCCACCAGTGGATGAGACATAGGGGCAAAGTAGACATGAAAATGATATAGAAAGGTTTCAGCAATCTTTTAAAATACATTTTGATCAATTTCATAATTTCAGTATTCATTTTGAAAGCAGAAGACAGGGGGCATGCATTTCTATGCCAAAGGCCCAACCAAGGAAATAGGTGTTCCCTCGAGCAGAAGGAATAAAAGGGCGCAATAGACAGAAAATGATATAGAAGACTTCCTGCAGTCTTTTTAAATCAATTTTGTACATTATTATTATTTCTGTATTTATCGTGCAAGCAGCAGTCAGGGGGTATTCAATTCTGTAATTCTACTCCACTGGATGGGATAGAGGGCCACGGAAGACACGGAAGTGATGTAGAGGACTTCATACAATCACTTTAACTAGATCTGGCACAATTTTAGCTGTCCAGTGTTATTTTGCAAGCAGCAGACTGGGGACATACAATTCTATGGCCTGGCTGTGATCCAGCCATGGAAATGAGTGTCCCCTCCAGTGGAAAGGATAGAAAGCCACATTAGACATGAAAGTGATTTAAAAGACTTTCTGCAACATTTGAAAATATGTTTGGAAGAATTTTAGTTGTCTGGTGATAATTTTGTAAACAGAAGAGAGGGGGCACACATTTGTACGGTTTTGCTTTAGCCATGGAAATGAGTGTCCCCTCCAGTGGATGGGATGCAGTGGCATGGTAGAGAAAAGAATGATACAGAAGACTACCTACAATCTTTTAAAGCAATTTTGCATAATTTTACCTCTCTAGTGTTTATTTTCTAAGCAGCAGTCAGAGGGCACACTACTGTTTTGCTCTAGCCATGGAAAAGAGTGTTCCCCACAATGGATGGAATGGAGGGGCACATTAAACATTAAATTTATACAAAAAAAAAAAAAAAAAGGCTTTGAACAATCTCTTAAAACAAATTTTGAACAATTTTTGCTGTCTAGTGTTCACCAAAAGACAGGGGACGCATATGTCTACAGCAAGGACCAAGGTACAGAAATGTGTGTTCACTCTGGTGGAAAAGATAATGGGGCACAATAGATATGAAAGTGGTATAGAAGACTTCCTGATAGGATTATTACAGAAACTGTGCACAACTTTAACTACCTGGAGTTCATTTTGTAAGAGAGCCCATTAGATAAGGAATGCCATAGACTGCTCCCTGCAAGTTTTTTTAAATACATTTAATATGTTTTAATCTCCCATAAACAACTGTGCAAGTAATTTATAGGATAATGACACCTGCTATGAAAATGAGATTCATCCCCTTTGATGCTCGATTTGAAGAATTTATTGGGAACAGAACATATAGTAATCATGCCAAAATGACAGAAAATGAAACTAACAAGTGGCCTTTTTCAAAACCATTTTAACAAAGTTTTCTGTCCGCCGTCAATCACAGAGCACCCTGGTAAAACGACCATAACTTGTAACACACCTACAACTTTAGAACGCAGACATCATGACGTCGCTGTGTGTGAGGAAACAGCTGGCAGACGGCTGCGCATGCATGTTTACAGACAGACAGGATGGCATTCTGCATGCATTAATTCAAAATAGAAACTCCTGCTCAATGATGCACAAACACAAGAAGATCAGTAACAATCACACCTTAGGGTGCTTGCACCAAATGTAAAGGGACAGACACTGAATTCCATGGAGCACAGATATCTTCCTAACACCTGTTCATAGATATATACTGTATACACCAATTTGGATATTTAGCCATTAAGGATAGACCGGTTTAAATATATACAAATCAGTTCAGATACACCACTTTAGATATTCTGTACTTGTACATCAGTGCGTAAATGTGCAAGTGCTTACACCTAAAAAGAAGATTGTCCTTTCAGATTACGAGACTATTAATCTTCCTGATGTAGACCACCTTTAAATGAAACACTACCAATAAGGAATAACCAAGAGTGGTGTTTGTGGGGTGGCAAGTCAGGAGACCGCCCCAGGCCATGTGCCTAAGGGGGCCCTTAGGTCTTTTTAGGTCTGCGTGTCCTGTTCGAGCAGATTTGTCAAGTTATATTATCCAGGATATACAGTATAGTATAGTATAGATATACAGTATAGATATACAGTATAGTGTACTTGCAATTTGGGTACTTTTCTAGAAGAGGCCCTGCTAATTTCCGCATGACACCGCATCGCATTTTGCACTGTCGTGCTATTGTCATGAATTATGAATTGCACTTTTTTAATAGATTATATTGTTATATTTTGATAAAGTCTGCGTGTTATCTTGCAAAAATTTTGCTGAATACTGTAGTGAGAAAATCTGGTGTATGTTAACATTATTTTTATTAAATTCGTGTGCAACTTTATACAGTCCACACATACAAGCACCAGAGTTTGACGTAACTGGCCTGCGTGGGGTTCGTCAGCCCTAGGTCCCGCACACCCCTAAGGCCGCCTCTGGGAATAACAGAAATCACTGTGCTGCTTTCTATCAGCGATGAACTAAAGTTTTATGGGTCGTTGCTTACAGATATGCTTAATCAGTAGTGTGTGTGACCAACATTGTGTGATTTTGAGTGTGTGTGTGTGGTTTTGTCAGTTTTACTATAAAAAGTGTTAAACACCAGTTATTTGTGAAGCAGGAATATTCTGATCATTCTGATCCCTCATCACCAATCAACATTCAGAAGAAACAATGCAAGAGGATCTTTCTTTCAGCAAACAGGACTCTTATTGTTCCTAATGTAGATCATCAAGGTGCTGCTTTCGGTCAATGATAAACAAAAGTTTCATGAAGTGAAGAAATGTGGCTGTGATCAAAGCTTTCTGATAACTTGGATTTTGAAAAGAATCTATCATGGGAGAGAAAAGTGGGAGCAAGAGAGGAAGCACAATGAGCTGGAGCAGGATGTAGTGGGGCAAGGAGGCAGGTATCTATGTGAGTGTTTTAAATAAATCCTGCAAAACTGCTTCTCAGACTCGGTCATTATTTTTGTGGGGCATTTCTTGCCTCCAGTCCAGTTTTATACTTTCTGTCTTTGATGGTGACTCTCAGTGTAAGCCTTTACTCCTCCTCACATTTTCTCTTTTGTCGCGTCACAAACCTAGACATGACAAACAGACCTTAGAGTTTGATTATATATATACAGTATCTCACAAAAGCGAGTACACCCCTCACATTTTTGTAAATATTTTATTATATCTTTTCATGGGACAACACTGAAGTAGTCAGTGTACAGCTTGTATAACAGTGTAAATTTGCTGTCCCCTCAAAATAACTCAGCACACAGCCATTAATGTGTAAACCGCTGGCAACAAAAGTGAGTACACCCCTAAGTGAAAAATGTCTAAATTGTGCCCAAAGTGTCAGTATTTTGTGTGGCCACCATTATTTTCCAGCACTGCCTTAACTCTCTTGGGCATGGAGTTCACTAGAGCTTCACAGGTTGCCACTGGAATCCTCTTTCACTCCTCCATGATGACATCACGGAGCTGGTGGATGTTAGAGACCTTGTACTCCTCCACCTTCCGTTTGAGGATGCCCCACAGTTGCTCAATAGGGTTTAGGTCTGGAGACATGCTTGGCCAGTCCAGCACCTTTACCTCAGTTTCTTTAGCTTTCTTTTGGGGTTGTTATCATGTTGGAATACTGCTCTGCAGCCCAGTTTCCAAAAGGAGGGGATCATTGTCTGCTTCAGTATGTCACAGTACATGTTGGCATTCATGGTTCCCTTAATGAACTGTAGCTCCCCAGTGCCGGCAGCACTCATGGTGCCCCAAACCATGACAATCCCAACACCATGCTTGACTGTAGGCAAGACACACCTGTCTTTGTACTCCTCACCTGGTTGTCACCACACATGCTTGACACCATCTGAACCAAATAAGTTTATCTTGGTCTCATCAGACCACAGCACATGGTTCCAGTAATCCATGTCCTTAGTCTGCTTGTCTTCAGCAAACTGTTTGTGGGCTTTCTTGTGCATCATCTTTAGAAGAGGCACGCATACCAATTTGATGCAGTGTGCGGCGTATGGTCTCAGCACTGACAGGTTGACCTCCCCCCACCCCACCCCTTCAACCTCTGCAGCAATGCTGGCAGCACTCATATGTCTATTTTCAAAAGGCAACCTCTGGATATGATGCTGAGCACGTGCACTCAGTTTCTTTGGTCGACCATGGCGAGGCCTGTTCTGAGTGGAACCTGTCCTATTAAAGTGCTGTATGGTCTTAGCCACCGTGCAGCAGCTCAGTTTCAGGGTGTTGGCAATCTTCTTATAGCCTAGGCCATCTTTATGTAGAGGAACCATTCTTTTTTCAGATCCTCAGAGAGTTCTTTGCCATGAGGTGCCATGTTGAACTTCCAGTAACCAGTATGAGAGAATGTGAGAGCGATAACACCAAATTTAACACACCTGCTCCCCATTCATACCTGAGACCTTGTAACACTAACGAGTCACATGACACCGGGGAGGGAAAATGGCTAATTGGGCACAATTTGGACATTTTTCACTTAGGGGTGTACTCACCCCTGTTGCCAGCGGTTTAGACATTAATGGCTGTGTGTTGAGTTATTTTGAGGTGACAGCAAATTTACACTGTTATACAAGCTGTACACTGACTACTTTACATTGTATATATTGTATATACTTAGTATATACAGGTAGTTGTCGACTTACAAACTATGCATGTGTCATACATGTGCGCATAGTAGGAAGCTGAATGGACTAAATGATGGTAATTCTGTGCCAGGCCAGGGGTGACAAGGTGCACTAAACCTTCCTCTGTTATTTCTGCAGACCAAATACGGAAAATTCTGCATGATTCAGCCATAAAGACACCACTTCCGACTCCAGCTCCAAGGATGATGTCACTTCCGGATCCGGCCCCTAAGAATATAACTTCTAGTGCTGTCCCCAAGAAGGATGTCATTTCCAGTTCCGGGCCCAGGGATTACATAATTTCCGGTTCCTTCCCCAAGAACATCAGTTCTGGTTCCAGATCTTGCCTTAAAAAGCCAGTCAAATTCCATGTACCTCATTTCAGTCTGGAACTCCAACCTATGCACATCAGTGTCAATTTTCATACCTTTTTGCAGCAAGGGACGATATATGGGTAGCTGCCCCAAACCTTTTTGTGTTTGTTGAGGCTGGTTCTTTCACATGAGTAATGACCATTCAACTTACGATCTCTATCGCGACTCACAGGCAAACAGCATTTTTGCCACACCAGCTTCATATGCCATGACTCATTCATCTCAATCTCATTTTATTACCTGCAGCGATTTCGACTATGTTCAGTTACATTTGTCTTACAATTACAGGAGAAAAAGCAATTGATCTCGACACAAAAATGAAGGTGGTCAAGCACTATGATGGAAGAAAGAAAGTGATAACATAAGTTATCCCATTGTAACTGGTGTTCAACGCACATAATGCACTTTGGCTTTGAATCCAGTTAACCTCCGAAGCTTCTGCGTTGTGACTCACGATGTTCATACTGTATGTAAACACATAAAAAATGCTTTTACTACAACTGCATTATTTGCTACTAGCAAAATACCCGCGCTTGGCAGCGTAGAAGTAGTGTGTTAAAGAAGTTAGGAAAAAGAAAGGGAAACATTTTAAAAATAAAGTAACATGATTGTCAATGTAATTGTTTTGTGACTGTTATGAGTGTTGCTGTCATCAAGGATTTGATTATCATTATTTCTTTCAATCAGGTTCGTATTTGGAGGATGTGTTGGGTTCAAGTTATATTCCGTGTTTCTCAACCGTTATAAAGATAACTGTATCTCACGAATATTGTATTCGTCTTAGGCGTGATATGCCAGCAGCAGTGTGTCTATGAACCTAATTTAAAGTTAAGCTTTACACCTTGCTTTCCTATTCGTTTGCATAAGCACAGTCCTTCACCAGCAATTTTAACTTCGTTACAAAGTGATCAAAAGTCTCGTTTATACCCTGTGTCTTCTCATTAAACTTGTATCTCGCCAATATCATATTTGTCGTAGGCATGACAAACGCCAGCGGCAGCCTGTCTATGAACTTAATTTAAACTTAAGGTTTACAACCTGCTTTGTTTCCGCAGTAGCTGCACTTATGAATATGCTTGTATGCCTCACTCGCTTCATATTCTTTTGCTGCCTTCTCAATTGTGTAATGCGTTTTTTGTTCAGCGCTCTTTGGAGCTCTTCCTTGTTCTCTGCATACTGTGTTCACAGTTAGTTCACGTGAGCCGCTCGGAGTACATGCATTGAAGGTTCTCAGCTGTGCTTATGCTATCTCGTGCGATCTTGCCATGTCCAAGACTTTATTTAATGTTAGCTAAGACTCGGCACTTAAAAGTTTCTCTCGCACTTTCGCTGAGTTTGCGTCAAACACTAGTCTATCCCTGACTATCTCATCTTCGTTTGCATAAGCACAGTCAATATATATATTATATATATATTATATATATATATTATATGATATACTGTATATATATATCAACATTATGTAATCTAATCTAAAAGAACTTGTAACAAAGTAGGGAGCCACCCAGGACAGCATACTAGTACATCACAGATGTACTTTTGCACATATCTATCCTAAGTCATAATGCTGGTAAATTTAGAGACAGCATATACCATACCATGTACTGTATATATCAGGAAGAAACTGCAGAAAGCCCACTTTAGCTCTCGAAAGAGACAATGACTTGGCCAGGCAACAAACCTAGGTCAGTGATCATTAATCATTATTAACCTCTACTTTTCTCTGCTTTCGTTTCTGTTTTTCTGTTGCCACCACCATGTGATCAAAGTTTTGTGCACCCTTCTATAATGCTGGACTACTGCAACTGTCGATGAGACTCACTGTATCAAATCCTCTAGGACAAAATTTTAAAGTAATAAGAACTACTTCAGCACATTTATGTTAGGTAGTATGCCCAATGGGTGTTGGTAAGCTTTTCCCCGGAAGCCCTGCAAATTATGTTGTTTTTTTTAATAAAACATCTCGCACCAGAACATTTTTTTAAACTTGTTTCTGTTCTCCCTTGTGATTCCACCATAGCATTGGACTTAGAGACTTAAAATCGTATTTATAAATAAGGACTCTATCTATTAATTGTAAACCTGTGTTATGTACTGTAAATACATATTGATTTATTTTTATTTACTATTTTTGGTATCACATTTATACATTAACTAGCCATGTGCGCCCAACTACGTTGCGCGTGTTAAAGTTGTCTGTGAGGGGCTCCCTGTTTAAACGCTGCCAGTCGTGAACTGGGCCCTTCGTCGCACAGCATTATGATTTTTTATAAGGGAAACAAAATTACAAAAGAAAACCCTTGGACATTGATTCGACAGGAACGGTCTAGTCGGAATCACTGTCCGAATAGTAATTATGTGGTGGTGTAGGTGCATTTCTGCTTCTGTCCGTTCACAGTCCGTCTCGTTTTCACGACGCTGTCGTTTCCTCTCACGATGTCTTCTCAACCTTTCTCCAATCTCGCATTTTGCTTTGTGGCAATCAAAGAGTAAGGCAATATACACAGAGCAATGGTTATAAAAGGGGGACACATAGGTATCCAGGCTAGGGATCACTTCACTGACATGTGAGCAAGCCACGATACAACTGTGAGATGCGCAGCACTCGCCGGCTACAACGTAACAATAATAATTTCCGGAACATGCTGTTACGTTGTCATTCATTTTACCCACTGTCTTTCTTTCATTCATATGTTACGTAGGCATGTACATTTTATCTTCGGCAATCTCATTCTCTAACCAGGCCTCAGGAGCTAACCAGCGTAACACTGTCCACCACCCCTTTCGTTATTCCGGCACATTGTTGACATCTGTGAGTAACAACAACGTACTAAACTGGAAGGTGGTCTACGCGTGCATGGAATTCGCGGACAAACAAAGATCAAGATCTAAATTAAGATCTCTTTAGTTAATTTAAAGCACAACAATTTGTTTAGTTTGGATGTCTGTGTTTTGAGGTGTGACTGGAGTACTACAGTCTTCAGTAGTATAAGCCTGGAGGAGATTCTTAATGCAATGCCTATGTTTTAGCTGTCTCTCTACTGCCATCTAGTGCTTCTTCTTCTAATTAATTCGCGGACAAACAAAGATCAAGATCCAAATGAAGATTATATATAGAGATATTCTTATCTATTTGTAATTTGCTTTTTCTTTTCCTGCAGTTTATTCTTTGGCATCTTATAAAACACTATGAGCTAAAAGTTGTGCTTGAAAATATACAATAAAAATAAATGTTGATGTTTCTGTTGTGATTTGTAGAGTTCCTTGCGGCGCAGCTGCACTACATGGGATTGGACCCAGGCCTAGTTACTGTTTAAATTTTCTTTTGAGCCATGTGTTATTCTCCTGCTAATCCAATTTTAGTCCCACGTCCCAAAGACATGTATGATAACTGATGACTCTAAAGTAACCCAATAAATGATGGTTTCTGCCTGCATTGGAGGCTGCAGAAATGGACTCCAACCTTCCTTTTAATGTCTTCCATATTAGGATGAACTGATTCTGAAAAGTGTAAAATTGTAAAGGGTAAGTACCCTGACTCAGTCACTTTACCTCTATTATTGGTTCTGATGTATACTTTAAATGCAGGCTAGTATGCCTCAGTGGGCAAATAAAGTTTAGGGTCACAGGTATTCTTTCAATTTAACAGTTTAAAGTGTAAAATTGTATATATATATATATATATATATATATAGTGGCCGTAGGGGGCAGTAGTGCACCCTTGAACCCTCAGGTACAACTCCAGACAAGAGGTAAAGGTCCACAACCTTTTTATTTTCTTTTAACAAAGTGCACCAAGCACCTTCCACACTACTCATAAATAACCAATAAACCAAGTACTCTCTCCTCCTCGCCCAGACACTTTGCTCCTCTCCCACCCAGCACAACTCAGTGTCTGGACTGAGGCACCGTCCTTTTATAGTCCCTGACCCGGAGGTGTTCCTGTCCCAACAGTCCACAGTTCCTTATTCCTTCCGGGTCAGGGCAAACAGTCCTTTTCTTCAACCCGGGAGCACGTCGTTCCTTCCAATCAAGTGACCGTGACGTAATCCCGGTTCATAGGGCACAAAAGAGCCCATAAGCCCCCACAGCGACTCCTGGTGGCCCCCAAGGTATCCAGCAGGGCTGTGTATAAACACTACAAGGTTCCTAAGGCCCTGCTGGACCTCGGGGCACGATCCTGCTGTCGGGAGAGCTCCTCCTGGCGGCCTGGGGGTGCGGACCGGCATGGAAAGCCGGCAATCCTCCACAATATATATACTAGCAAAAATTAAGTATTGGCTTAAAATTTTTATTAAGAAGAAAATTAAGGGAAAATATACCAATAATTATTTGTTAAGGATCTCTTTGTATACCACATTGTGAGTTCGGCCCTCTGGTTGTAATATGACCAAGCTGTGCGATGAGCTTACTCTTAAGCATGCAACGTACAGTTGGCCATGTGAACAGTAATCGTGTTTCAAATCTCACAGCTTGGATTGCTGCTGTCATAATCGGTTTGAGTTTCATGGTTTGTTTCAATTACGACAGTATTTGCAGGAGATGTGTTGAAGTGACATTCAGCATCTGTCAAGCGTTGTAAGCATACAACCGGTTTCATCAATAACTTAACATCCAGCTTTTGAGAGTTTAAACATTCATAAACATCAAAGTGTTTACCACTGAAATCGTCACCTGTGAGTCTAAGATGTTTAAGAGGCATTGACGGTTGTCCAAAGGTGTAAAATATTTGGCCATTTCGGTACACTTGAAAGTGACAACCGAACAATTCAGCGGCAGCAATCAACTCACATGCAGAACCATAGGTGAAGGGCTTAAGCATTTCACTCTTCTAGTGCTCCTGTGTAGTATAATTATCTCCTGTACCGTCATCAGTCCACACCTTGAACCTGTCCCAGTCATTCAATACATAAGACACAATGTTCCTCCGGATATCAAGAGTGAGCCTGATATGGCCGTGCAATATGTAACACAGAGAATGGAAAAGGCAGGTGCCATCTCCGAGCATGGAAACCACTTGGTAAGTGACAGTTCTTTGATCGATGGTGATCACCTCGATAGACATGTTAATGGGGGTACGGTTGGAATGATAAAGGAAATGGCTACCTGAACAATGTAAAGTAAGTCTAAAATACCTAAACAATAACTATAATCGTAATAAACGAACAATAAAACAGCGGAGAAGCCGTGGATTAAATAAAAAGGCTGTAGTTATCAGCAGGGAGATGTGAATCCTGTGGCGAAGCAAAGAAGGGAATGTAGAGACCGGAGCGACTGACGGCCTTATATAGGCAGGCAGCCAACAACGTGGGAGGCGTTGGGATGGGGGACCCAACGCCGCCTCACACGGTGACTGAGCTGCAGGCTATGGACGTATATATGTACGTAAGTAGGATTCAGTTGGGAATTGGGAATCCGCGTACCAAATTTCTTGAAGATGGGCCCATAAGTAACAAAGACCGTTGAAAAGTTCAATATGGCGGCCGACAGTGGCATCATACCACCAAAATAAGTATGTACATTGGTTTCGGTTAGCGCAGGGAAGCCACCTACCAAATTTCATGATGATGGGGCCATAAATAAGAAAGTTCAACATGGTGGACGTTGTCGACCATTATGACCATTACGCGTAGTATTTTGAAATGAAACCTGCTTAACTTGTGTAAGTAAGCTGTAAGGAATGAGCCTGCCAAATTTCAGCCTTCTACCTACACAGGAAGTTGTAAAATTAGTGACATTGGAAAGTTCAATATGGCGGCCGATAGTGGCATCATACCAATGAAATAAGTACGTACATCGGTTTTGGTTAGCAATGGGAAGCCACCTACCAAATTTCGTGAAGATGGGGCCATAAATAAGAAAGTTCAACATGGCGGACGTTGTCGACCGTTATGACCGTTATGCGAAGAATTTTGAAATGAAACCTGCTTAACTTTTGTAAGTAAGCTGTAAGGAATGAGCCTGCCAAATTTCAGCCTTCTACCTACACGGGAAGTTGGAGAATTAGTGATGTTGGAAAGTTCAATATGGCGGCCGACAGTGGTGCCATACCATCGAAATAAGTATGTACATCAGTTTTGGTTAGCGCAGGGAAGCCGCCTACCAAATTTCGTGAAGATGGGGCCGTAAATAAGAAAGTTCAACATGGCGGATGTTGTCTACTGTTATCGACCATTATGACCGTTACTTGTAGAATTTCGAAATGAGACCTGCTTAACTTTTGTAAGTAAGCTGCAAGGAATAAGCCTGCCAAATTTCAGCCTTCTATCTACACGGGAAGTTGCAGAATTAGTAATGAGTGAGTCAGTCAGTCAGTGAGTGAGTGAGTGAGTGAGTCAGTGAATACAGTATATATTAGTATATATATACAATTTTACACTTTAAACTGTCAAACTGAAAGAATACCTGTGACCCTAAACTTTATTTGCCCACTGAGGCATACTAGCCTGCATTTAAAGTATATATCAGAACCAATAATAGAGGTAAAGTGACTGAGTCAGGATACTTACCCTTTCCATCCATCCATCCATTATCTAATCCGCTATATCCTAACTACAGGGTCACGGGGGTCTGCTGGAGCCAATCCCAGCAAATACAGGTTGCAAGGCAGGAAACAAACCCTGGGCAGGGCGCCAGCCCACCGCAGACTTACCTTTTCCTTTTACAACAAATAACAAATTAACTGAGATCTCATCATGAAGTCCCAACTCTTTTGCATTCGTTCTATTAATTTCTTTCACAACTGTACCCCCAAAGACGTCTATTTTAGGTTATTTGGGGATTTGAAATTGGCCTCATGTTAATGTAAATGTGTGCGTACATGGGTCTGTCGTGTACTTTCACTCTGTCAAGGATTGTTTTTTAACCATGTGCCAGTGATGATGGCCTTCTGCAATGTAAATCTGCACAAAACTCGTTTGGAAATTATTGCATGAATGTATATAAATATATATAAATACAGTATGTTTACAGACATGGACAAATTTGTTGGCACTCTTACAGCTCATTGAAAATGTGCTGTATGCCTCATGAAAAGTGATTAAATGAAAAGCAGTTGTTCTCTGCATACCTGCATGCCTTTGACATGTCATCAAATAAAGCAAACCAAATGTTAAAAGAGATAAAGTATTGCATATTCTACAAAGATATTCCAGAATGGCCCAGACACATTTGTTTTGTACCCCTAAAAAAGATCATAAGTAATTGGATTTGAGTGATTTTTTAAACTAGCTGTTTTCTTTAATTAGCTTCGCACATCTCTCCAATCGTGCAATCAGTTATTTAGTCTATTTAAATGGAGTAAACTGTAGTCACTCTGTGGTTTGGCATCTTTGTGTGTCTCACACTGAAAATGGACCTGAGACAGCAAAGGAGAGAGTTGTTTAAGGAGATCAGAAAGAAAGTTATAGACATACATGTTAAAGACAATAGCAGTAAGCCTACCTCCAAGCAGTTTGATGTGACAACAGTGGCAAATACGTATTATTAAGAAGTTTAAGATCCGTAGGACTCCGTCCAATCTCCCTGTACACATCCACAAGAGGAAAATAAACCCCAGGATGGGCAGAAAGATAGTGAGAATACTAGAGAAAAAGTCAAGGACAACTTCCAAAGAGATTCAAGCTAAACTTCCATCAGTATAAGTATCAGTACATCAGTATCCTCCAAGCTAAATTTCCATCAGAGTCTGATCACACCATCCTGCAGATTTTGAGTGACATTGGTCTCAATGAAAGAAGACCCAGGAGAACTTCATGTAACAAAGACAGACTGGAATTTGCCAAAATGCATATTGGCAACCCACAGTACTTCTAGGAGAATGTTCATTGAGACAGATGAGACAAAACTGGCGCTTTTTGGCAAGTCACGTCAATTCTATGTCCACAGATAAAAATATGAAACTTTAAAAGTAAAGAACACTATTCCTACTTTGAAACACGTAGGAGGCTCTGTTATGTTTTGGGGCTTGCTGTGCAGCATCTGGCAAAAGATACCTTCAGTCTGTGCACGAAACAACGAAATGTCAAGACTATTAAGACATTCCAAAGCAAAACATACAGTGTCAGAAAGCTTCAACAGGATAATGACCCAGCTAAAGGTACCTAAGAATGGCAAAGAACAAAGTATCGGTCTATTCTGAAGTTGCCCTTCTAAGAGCCCTGATTTTAATCCTATAAAACATCTATGGAAAAGAGCTGAAACATGCAGAACACACACTTCCAACCTGACAGAACTGGAGCAGTTTGCTTAGGAAGATTGAGCCAAACTACCTGTTGACAGGTGCAGAAGTCTCACTGAGAGCTACAGGAATAGCTTGTTTGCAGTGATTGCCTCTAAACATGGTGCAACAAAATATTGGGTTAAGGGTCCCATTTTTTGTCTATGTTTTTTTTTTCATTTGTGTTATTATTTGAAATCTTTCTTTGAATCAAAACTCTAAAGCAAAATCTGATTTTTGTTCAATACGGAATGAACAAAAATGAGTGCCAATTATGCCAATCAGTTTCAAGTTATTTCAGAAACAATTGTTTTTTTTTTTTGTAGAGGGGTAAGAACAAATTTGTTCATGTCTGTATATGATATTCATATACTGTATATAAACAAGGAAATTGTTCAATGAATGAAAAAAAATGTTTTCAGGCTTATTAGGAACCACTGGACTATATTATGTATCAGCAAACCAAAACCAGGAAATGATGATATCTACTTTGTTGCTGGACTACTCACAGATTGAGCTTTCTCCTTGAACCCTGCGGGTATTTATTCTGATATATTAAGTCCAAGTTATTTGTAATACAATGATCAAGTTTAATTTGTCTTTACCCTGTAGAACTGGACATGTCTCAAAAATCTCTTTTAATAGAAGATGAGAATTTGGATAATCTCTTGTTTTATTGTTTTCAATTAAAATGCTGCCAACATTTTTTAAACGCTGCAGCTGCTTTGCAACATAAATTGTATTTTTATTTCCTTCTTTCTCTCTCTCACTAGATTACAGTTTTCTTTCAGTAGTGCCATTGTAGAGTTAAGATAATTATTTGAAATTAAAAGGCAAAATGGGAGGTGTGAAATAAAGGGGACATCCCTCCTCCTTTGACTGATTTCAGAATATACAAAGAGCTGCCTGCCTCCCAAACAAATTGAATGAAAGTTACCTCACATTCACTGAACCTGAGATCACTGGGTTTTCCATGAGCAATCATTTAAAATTAAACTATTTAGCGCTGTTAAATTCCTAATCTACTTATTACTAGAAATCCACGTGATAAAGGCCAACATGAGCATAAAAAAGTGTACAGAGATCTGACATGACCTCACATCAATGCAGGAAATGAATCTAGAGTCGTTACCTGGAGTTATTCCATAGATCTCCTCTGCAATTCTTGCTGCTTCCTTCTTATTGCCCTGGACGATGTAAAAGTGGGTCAGCAGAGCCAGACTGATTTTTATTAAAAGTTTGAAGCAGAACAATGCAAAAATTGTGACATAAATATTTGAGAAAGCAGCTAGTATAGAGCTGTCCTCCATGCTGTCAGTAGCTGATAGTAAAATGAGGCTGCAACTTTTTGTCATTCTATTCTTGGTATCATATGACTTCTATTTTAAATCTTGCTAGAGTCAGTGTGGCTGTCTGTTGCTAAGAATATAATTGGTTCATACATTTTTAATGGCATCACAAAGTTTCCTTTTTGGTGATGCATTGTGACAAAGGGGAGGCAGTGGAATTTAAAGCTCATGGTTGGGTATTTTTAGAGTTTTAATACAAAGGGAGATCAATGTTTAAATATAAATATATGCACCAAGGGACCTGCCAGAAAGCCTTTTGTGTTTCCACTTTAGCCCCAGAGTCTTACTATGTGATGCATTTGTTTCCATTTTACAGTACTTAATAACATGCTTCATGGAAGTGGCCCAGTATAAAAGCATGTTTTAAAATCCAGTGCTAAACGTAATTAAATAACCCGTTACATGAAAGAAAAATATAATGAAGTCTGTTCAGTTAGTAAACACACTATATTAACAATATATTTATAGTGATTCCATTAGCAGTAATTTGTGTTCTCTTCTTAAGTTATGTTATCTTAGTGGGTATCATGACTGACCCACTATAGGAATGCACATTGGAAGAGGAGCAGGCTGATGCCATATTTTAAAGTGGCAGTGGAGCTAGTGGTACAAAAATGTAATTAAGAAGGAGTATTCGAGGGCACAAACAGTAATTATTAACTTTATCAAGATAAAAAGAGTATCTTGTCTGTTAATGGGGGGAGTATCCAGCTGCTGGGCCTGCCACAGTGTCAAGCATAGCCCAAACCTAAAACAAGGGACTGCCCTCCTGTGGGCCCACCACCTGCAGGAGGAATAGGAGTTGAGTAAAATGTGTCCTGGGCAGCAGATGGAGGCAGATGTCTTGGTTGACTGGAACCAAGACATATAAACTGACTCTTGGGACATGGAATGTAACCTCATTTGAGGGAAGGAGCTAGAGATGGTGGTTGAAGCAGAGCATTACCAAATAGATATAGCTGGGCTCACATCCACCCACTCACTTGGTTCTGGAAGCTTCTCGAAGGAGGCTGGACTCTCTTTTACTCTGGAGTTACCAAGGGGAATGGTGTCAGGTGGGAACAGGCTTCTCTTTGAGCTACTACCCAAGAATGACAGGGCTGCCTCTATGGGGATGAAGGTCACGGAGAGGAGACCTCTGACTACCATTTGTGCTTATGCACCTAATGGCAGCTTGGAGTACCAGGACTTCTTGGAGTGCTTGGAGTGGATCCTGGAAAGGGTTCCAGCTGGGGACTCCATAGTTCTACTGGGTAGCTTCAACGCCCAAATGGGTAACGATGGAGAAACCTCGAGAAGCATGATTGGGAGGTATGGCATTCCAAATCTAAACCAAGCAGTGTTTTGTTACTGGACTTCTGTGCTAGGCATAGTTTGTTCATAACAAGCACCATTTTCAATCATAAGGTAGCTCTTAAATGTTTTTCATACCAGAGCACTTTAGCCCAAAGATCTATGATTGAATTTATAATTGTATCATTAGATTTGTGGACGTATGTTCAATGATCACCACCTGTTGGCGAGTTTTGTCAGATAGTGAGGGTGGCGCCTGAACAGACATGGAAAGCACAAACGAGTAGTGAGTGTGGACTGGGAATGCCTGGGAAAGAACCCTGTCCAGGAGACTTTCAAATCACACCTCCAAAAGAGATTTTCATAAATCCAAAGGGCCAAGAGCTGTGGCTTGATGGCCTTAAGTGCCTCTTGAGTTGGCAACCAGAGAACTCAATAGTAGACACAAGATATAAGTGATGCCATCAGGCTGAAGAAGAATGCTTTCTGTGTATAGTTTGCATAGAAGACTTTCAAAACAGCAGAGGGGTACGGACCATTCGAAAACCACTGAGGCCATGGTGGTCAAGGAAGGAAAAACCAAGGTGTGGGAGGAGTTAGGAGAGATCACACAAAGTGACTATCGCTTCAGGTCAAAGAATTTCTAGGAAACCATCAGGCAACTCAGAAGGGCAGGGCTTCGCCCAGGCTACTCCCAGCAAGAGTTGAGTGCTGCTAACCTGGACAGAAGATGTAGTCTGGCAGTGGATGGAACAATTTGAGGAGGCACAGCCAGAAGTCCTGAGGAAGGTCTCTGAGGTAGTTAAGCAAATCTGCAGTAGCAAGGCACTGGAGGTGGATGAGATCTGCCTAGAAGTGCTAAAGGCTCTAAACATTGTTAGGCTGTCATGGCTGACACTCCTTTTCAGAGTTGCTAGGTAGTCAGGGGCAGTGCCTCTGGAGTGGGCGACCGGTTTCCAACTATCAGGAGATCACACTCTTCAGCATTCCTGGAAAAGAGACTCTTCCTAGTTGTGGAACCTCAGGTCTAGGATAGTGAACCTGCCCAGAGGGGACTGGGCGGTCTCATGGTCTGGAATCCCTACAGATTTTATTTTTTCTCCAGCCGTCTGGAGTTTTTGTTTTTTCTGTCCCCCCTGGCCATTGAACCTTACTCTTATTCGATGTTAATTAATGTTGATTTATTTTGTTTTATAATTGTGTCTTTCATTTTTCTATTCTTTAATATGTAAAGCACTTTGAGCTACTGTTTGTATGAAAATGTGCTATATAAATAAATGTTGTTGTTGTTGTTGTTGAACCAGCCTTCTATCCTCATGAGGATCTTGGAGGAAGCGTGGGGGACGACCAATTAGTCTACGTGTGTTTTGTGTACTTGGAGAAGGCCTATGACTGTGTTCTTTAAATGATTCTGTATGGGAGTGCTTAATAAGGGCTATTTGGTCCCAGCATAATCACAGTAAGAATTGTGTCCACATACTGTACTTGGAAAAATATTAGTATCATTCTCAGTGGGTGTGGGATTCCATCAGGGTTGTGCTTTGTACCCTATCCAGTTTGTGATTTTCATAGACAGGAGGTCAAGGCACAGCTGGGGAGGGGAGGGTGGCTTTAGAAATGCATCACTGCTTTTAGGAGACAATGTGGTCCTGTTGTCTTTATCGGGCTGTAAACTCCAGGACACATTGGGATGGATTGCAAGTGGCACGGAAGAGAATCAGCACCTCCAAATATGAGGCCATAGTCCTCTGAAGGAGTTTATGTATCTCAGGTTCTTGTTCACAAATGAGGGGAAAAGGGATAGTGAGACTGGCAGACAGATAGCGGCAGGTAGTGCAGTTTTGCAGTTACTACACCAATCTGTAGTAATAAAAAAGGAGCTGAGCCAGAAGGCAAAGCTCTCAATTTACCAGTTGATCTATGTCCCAGCTTTGGTTAATGACAGAAAAGATGAGATCACAAGTAAAATTATCCAAAATGAGCTTTCTCCACAGGGTGGCTGAGTTCTCCCTTAGACGTAGGGTGAGAGATGCAGACATCTGGGAGAGGATAGGAGTAGAACTACTGACCCTCTATAGAGAGAGGAGCCAATTGATACCTCCAGGACAACTCCTTGTGGAGCTTTTATGGGAAAGATGAGCTGAGAGGAGATGTTGGTAAAGACCTAGGGCTCACTGGGAGGATTATATTGTCTGGGCTGGGAACTCCTTGGGATCTCACAGTATGAGAAGGCAAGTTTGGCCGACAAGATTGTTGTTCCAGTGACCAGGGGGCTCATTTATAAACGGTGCATACGCACAAAATTGTTGTATAGTCCCATTTACACGCACACTTTTGAGATGTATAAAAGCTAAACTTGGTGTAAAGCCATGCACATTTTCAGGGCAGCATTCCCCCTTGCGCACGCAAATTTCTGCTTGGTTTTGCAAATTGGCGACACCCAGCATCAAAGCAGTGCTACTGTTTCTGGGTGGTCTCCCTTTTTTCATTTTCACATCAATAATGCAGGATTTATTAAATATATTGAAACTAATTGCATATTGTTTACAAATTTAAGGCACTTGATTGTAATTATTCTATAACAATATAATGGTGCAAGTAATGGCTAAACTATTCCAAATACCACAGCTGTTACTCTCAGTGCACCACTCACAGTACTTTAACACATTGTATCTGTGTGTGGAATCACATGTGTACAGCAGCTGATCAGAAAGCCCGAAAGGATATTTATAGCACACGCTGCCTCAGGAAAGCCACCAGCATCTTCATGAATTCCACTCAGCCATGCACACAATCCATCTGAAATTCTCCCATCCAGCAAACACTTCAGAGCTTTTTCTGCATGGACCTCGAGGCTCAGAAACAGTTTCATCCCAAGAGCTATAAACGCACTCTATCAGTCCATCAAGTGCTCCCGGTAGAACCGTTTGTACTTATAATTACAATTACTTCACTCTAAACTTGCACAACAACTGTAATAATGCACAACCTGTGCCACTTTATGAACCATTTCACTATCTGCACATGTATATTGTACTTATGCTTTCATAATATATATTTTTATTGTTTTTTTATTATTATTATAATTATTGTTATATCATTTTATAGGAAAATAGGTTTATGAAGGATTTGGATATAGAATCTTGTTGTATCATACAATGACAATAAAGGAATTTGATTCAATTTAATAGAAGAGAGCGATTATTTACAGATGATGATGAATGGCTTCTAAGTTGATTTAGATTTCCAAGAGCTATCGTCTTGGCACTGTGTGCTGTTAGAATACTAGGATGTATACTGTACTTAATGTCATTTGTTATGATGGATTGCATTAAAGTATAAATATTACATTTTACAGATAAATTGTTAACTTCATTTAAATAATGTATACTGTAAATACCTAAACATGTGGGGGCACAGTGCCACAGTGGTAGCAATGAGCTGGTGCTCTGTCCAGGGATTGTTCCTGCCTTGTGCTATATGCTTGCTGGGACTGATGCAACACTGGATGAATAGATGGATGGAATAATTAAACATGGATTTTGAAGATTGTTCAATGTTCCTTAAATGTTTTAGTGAATCAGCATTCTAAACTTTACAGCTGGTTTTACATTTATTACAGAACTTATATTGTAGTGATTGGTTACATGGAGAAAGAAAATGGAAGGACAGAAATACGGGGTTCTTACATTTAACAGACACAGTACTGCTACAAGAAATTATTTCATCGAGGGTCACAGGTGTCCCAGCAAACATCTTGTGGGAGGCAGAAGCAATCCCTGGACGGGGCATCAGGCCCATGTAACACCTGGTTGCAGTAGATAGATGGTCATTTCTGGAGGGGGGTACTTGACCACGTCTACTTGGGGGCTTGCCAGCCAGAATCCCAAGCTGTTCGGTTGTGAGCTGAGTGCTGCAATGTGCTATACCAGTGCATGCTCCCAAAACCTCACCTAGCCTAACCTGGCAGTTTTCTTCACAACATCAGAGATGCCAAACGTGTTGGCACAGCAATTGCAAAAAATATGCCTAAGTTTGAAGTGGTGTCTGCACACACACACATGCACAAATGCACAAGCCATCTACCTGAGGCAAAGATAAATGACCACCATCAAAGAGAAATTTCAGAGTCGCGGGTTGGGCAATCAGATTTAAATACTGTAACTGAAACATTTGTAAGTGATAAGAACTTATATAATACACTCTCTGGAGGTAGAAGCTGACCACTTTCATCCCTTCTTTAGACTCTCAGGCCTTTTAAAGATACACCTCTGAAGACTCTCCTACTTGGCGAATACCAATGTTTACTAATAATTTCAATTCAGGGTTCTGTAATAGAACAAGTCAACAATATTCTTTGGCATTTTATTGTAGTTTATGGCTGATGGCTTTTATGAATGAAGCACAAGCATGTATATTAAATACCCAGTACAAATATCAATATGTTCTCTTATTCATTCTTAAAAACTATGAGATGCCACTTACATAATTACAATAGAAAAGTTGAGGCCAAATATCCAGGGTCTCGGGTATAACCAGGGTAACTAGTAACTGCCAGTCACCAGTTGTAGATTTGTCAATGAAAATCTTTATGTTTGTATTCTTTTGTCATGTAATTACTGGATGATATAGGATTCAGTGTAGACTGAACAACATTCAATGTCTCTCACGGTGACAATTAGAACAACTATATCTACGCTTAAAACTTTATGTCATAGATCTTAACATTTTTTTGACGATATTAATATTACAAAAATGGAATACAATACTTTATTTTAACGGCACATAACATTTTAAATAGAATAATACTGTCAGGAGTACATTCTGCACAATGTAACAATTTACCAAACAATTAACTGATTAACCATTTTTACAAAGTCTTGTTAGTGATATTCATCCACATCATCTTCCTTTCACTGCCTACTACTGCTATGTGGCTCATCTTTTGGAGGGTATGCTTATAATTGTCATGCACTGTCACCAACACCTCTTGCTCTGCTGGCAAGAAGGTTGTTCCCACTGTAGTTTATGGTTGATTGGCTGTTCAGTGCTGGTAAATTTTGCTATGAACATGCTTAAATCCAGATTAACCAATCTGGAGTTGTAGGATCTGACTGATATCCAGTGTTTTGGAACCGTCTAAATCACTGGTATGAAACTGCGCTATAACAAACTGGGATTCATTCTAAACTCCAAGATTATATAATCTCACTTTCTGGAACAGATCCCAGGTGCTCAGGATATGTTCTGAATCACAGATAATGTTATTTATTCAGGATTTTCTTGTAATGTTTTAAATATTTTGTATTTTTTGTTCTGGTTTGTTATCTCTTATTCTAACTCAAAACACTGCATTTCCTGTGTTTACCTTTATTTGGTGTTGAAGGTGATTGTTATTTGCATCCAAAGTTATAAAGCACTTTGACCCTATAAAAGACACTATATATACACAATACATATATATATATATATATATATATAAATGGTATTATTTATTAGTATTATTATTATTATTATTATTATAAAATCAGAGGATTTATGTAAATACATATTGTGACATAGAGATAACCATTAATTTGTTTTATCTGCAAGAACACTTTGAGCAAATTTTCTGAAATCTGTGCACGTCTGAAGTAGCAGGTTGACCAATCTGAGGACCACACTGCTAGACACATAGTAATAAGCTTTAACAAATAGCCTTTATTCACATTATGAAATCTCTCACCTGTTACAGGAGAATTCAGTGGAGTTCACAGGATTCTTTTCCTGCAAACAAATCCCAAGACACCAAATAAACCTAGAAGCAGAAAGCCAAACCCCTGTTGTTTATAAACAAACAGATGAAATGCACAATTAAAAGGTGACCAACAATGAATATATATAAAATTTGTTAATGTTAGTTTTGCATTAAAATAAAAAAAACGGCAATTTTAAAAACACATTGTGTAATAAAAATTTCACGGCATACTTTATAATACAAAATACAGATTTGAAATTTCATGAAGTAAAATCAGTACAGATTAATTTTTCAATAAATGAAACAAAGTGCAGTACAGGTCTTAAATCAAATATATTGATATAACAATAGTAGTATTTAAGTATTAAACTACAATTATTAGTAATAACAGAGAAACCAAAGAACCAATTATGATTAAAAAGGATAATATAAAAAATCAACAAGAATATTCAGATTAAGACATTTGTTGCAATGAGTTCTTTATTTCAATAAAAAATGCTTGTGTCAAATTCTCAAATTTATACTTTAGCTTTCAATTAATTTTTGAGAATGTTTACAAACTCGGAATTAGGTTTATTATGCAGAAACCAGTTTCATCATTAGCATTTTTAAAATACACTTAATGGTCAATATTTTTAACCATATCATTTACCAAATGAGATATATCAGCAAAAACTGGTAAGACAAATTTGGCAAACTATTTTACAGGCTTACAGAAAATAAACAGAACTGAAGTTGCATGATTGGTTTTAAAACCAATTATTTATCCATACTCATTTTGAATACTACAAATTATGGTGAAATTTTGACATTAGACATTTGCAAGTTCCCAGGACAATACTCCTCTGTCAAATATTAACAATTTGCAATTTATCCTATAAAAGTTAGTTCATCATTTATTTTTTTACGTGTCGTAAACTAATCTGCTACGCTTTCACAATGTTAGCTATTTTTGCACAGTACCACATAAACAGCAAAAATGAAATTCTAATAATCATACATCTGAGTTAAACACTGAACAAAAATCAGTGCAACATAACACATTCAATCCAGCAAATTCAGTGCAATAATATAAGACTAACAGTTGGCAAAGTAACGTATAAAAGACAATATAGAATTTTACATTTATAAAGCACAAAAAATATTTCTTTGGAGTGTAAACAATTTTCACTTTAGCATAATTTGCAATTATTAAATCACTATGTCACACTAACAACTACATAAACCTTTTCCCTCAGAGATGCAGTCAGTTTGCGTTTCAAATTCAAACACAATTAATTTTACACATATATAGTTTTGATTTCTGCAGTTAATTTAAATACATAATGTGTTTTTATAGTTTTAAGAACAGTTCAGTTAAACTTGGGATTCCTGACACTACCATTTCTGCAACTATGGTGGAAGACAAGAGTGCAAGGACATACACTATTGAAACATAAGGACATAGTCACATTACAAATGTCTTTGCACAGCTGAGTAATACAAATTAGTTGCAACATGTGAAGGCAAAGTTTTTTCCCCCTAAGTTGCTTGCATATATTGTAATATAAGAAGATTAAAAGGGACTGAAAGATTAATAGCTATATAAATTTGGAAAATTAAAAAAAGCTTTTTACTCTTTTATTAAAATGACTGATATTCACATAATCTTTCTGGAAATTCAGAATAACCCAATAAATGCTTTTTAAATAGTATGTAAAATAAAAACAATGATATCTATGAAAGTATGCATATGACTGTTTTTAATTAATATATTAATAATCATATGATGTTAATATATTTATGTTAATATATTTCTGAAAAAGAAAGTTAAAAAATGTCATTTTTAGCCCTTTTTACAAAGTATGTTTTGTACATAATTTAGATTTGCATCTGTTTATACATATTCCAAATACTTTACAGTATATAGAGGGCTACATTAAAAAAAAAGGAGAAAAAGAAAATCACACACACACACAACTCATTTTACAGTATTAAAAAAAGCTAAGCTGAAATTGTTTAACACAGTGTTTATACTATAATCAGCAATTGGCATCATTTAACAATTCAACTGAGGAGTGACTTAAGTGGCAGTTTGATTTTTGTTCACCATTTGGACTTGCTCTTGGCAAGCTCCATTGTCTCCATAACCCGTAAGGACCTGTGGCATCTACAGCTCTGTCCATATTGGACTCTGGCACAAGCCATTTCAAAAGTAACAAGAGCAGAAAATCCAGCACTGCAAGAAATGCAAAAATGCATCCAGCAACAGGACCACAGCTGAACATTAGTCTGTGAAGTCTTTCATCAATAGTGAGGACAACTTCTTCAGCAACTCTGTCATAAACCTAAAAAAATTAAAAAGCTTTTGTCAATTAAAATACACACTCTCATACAGATGTGGAAAAATCTGCTGGTACCCCACTACACGTTCAAAAAACCAACAACTGTCTCTGAAATAACTTGAAACAGACAAAAGTAATTGGCACCCATCGTTTTTTATTCGGTATTTATCAAAAATCAGCCATTGGTTTAGAGTTTTGATTAAAGAGGATATTTCATACAATAACACAAATAAAAATGACATTGACGAAAATTATGGGACCCTTAACCTAATATTTTGTTGCACAATCTGCACACAAGTGCCTCCTGTAGCTCTCAGCAAGACTTCTTCACCTGTCGACAGGTAGTTTGGCCCTGAGGAAACTGCTCCAGCTACATGAGGTTTGAAGGGTGCCTTCACCAAACTGTATGTTTCAGTTCTTTCCTCAGATGCTTGATTAGATTCAAATCAGACCTCACTGAAGACCACTTTAGAATAGTCCAATGTTTTGTTTTTAGCCACTCATGGATGCTTTGTGTGTTTTGAGTCATTATCCTTGGATCCAAGACAGGAAGAGAGCTTTCTAACACTGGGTAAAATGTTTCACTCCAGAATATCTTGATAGATTTCATTGTTCCCTGCACAGACTGAAACCACTCTGAGTAAGAAATAGCAAAATAACCCCCAAATTACAGTTGAGCCTCCTCCATGTTTCACAGAAGGGTATTGTGTTCTTTTCTTGAAAAGCTTCATTTTTTTTGTCTGTGGGCATATAGCTGATATGACTTGACAAAAAGTTCCAGTTTTGCTTTATCTGTCCAAAGGACATTCTCACAGAAACACTGTGGTTGGTCAATAACCAAATGGAAATTCCAGTCTGGCTTTTTGTTGTTTCCATTTCAACAGTGGAGTCAACCTGGATCTTCTTCTATTGAGCACACTGTCACTCAAAAAGAGATGGATGGTGCAATCAGACTCTGATAGACCTTGGAGTTTAACTTGTATGTTTTTGGAAGTTGTCCCTGTCTGTTTGCCTACCATTCTCACTATCCTTCTGTCGATTTTTCTCTTGCAGCCATCCAAAGTGGGTGGCTACAATCCCATGGACCTTAAATTTCTTAATAATATTTGGAGCTGTTGTCACAGGAACATCAAGCTACTTGGAGATGGTCTAACAAACTTTGCCCTTAACATGCTTGTCTATAACTTTCTTTCTGATCTCCTTAGACAACTCTCTCCTTAGCTTTCTCTGGTTCGTGTTCAGTGTGAGACACACAATGATGCCAAACTTTACTCCATTTAAATATCCAATTATTTATGATCTTTTCTAGGAGTTCAAAACAAATGTGGTCAGGCCATTTTAGAATATCACTGAAGAATAAGCAAAACTTGATCTGTTTTCACATTTGCTTTGCTTTACTTGATGACATATTAAAGGCATGCAGTTATATATGGGACAACTGCTTTTCATTTTATCACTTTACAGGAGGTATACGGCACATTTTCAGTTAGCTATAAAGGTACCAAGCTATAAGGGTACCAATTAATTTGTCCATGTCTGCATAAAAAAATTAAAAGACCATATTTAACAAAGATACTTCAATGATATTTCGCAAAATTAAACGTTCATAAGAATATTTTAAACAGCAAATCAGACAAACGTCTGCAGAATCCTCATCAGATCCTCAATAATATTAATAATCCTGGGCACCAAACCTTTCTGTGCGTTAGTTAACAAATGCTAAAAATCTTGCAAAAAATGTAATGTAGGTGATGATCTGTATTTTTAGCAATTAAGCTGCTTACTACTAAAGGGCAGTTCAATAATAACTGTGACACATTCTACTTAAACCCCAAAATCACAACACATATGATCAGCTGAATTTCCCATTCAAGAATAATAAAGTTCACCATAACCCTGCTCACACATTCCACTAATTATTCAATACACCTTTCTGTTTATAAAATAGTCAGCAGATTGTTAATGAACCCAAATTTGAATATAATGTATTGCTATGCATTGGTAGGATGGATTTAACAGAAAAATATGGTAAGGTATGGTGAGAATAAGTAAAACATTCCTAAATGTGCAAGCTATAAATTAAACAAATGCACAATACGCATTCATTGTTGTTTCTTAAGTACTACAATGAAACTGGGTGTTTTGCTTTTGAAATGCTCACTTTTGCTTCATTAGTAGTGGCTTTTGATATTTTTCAAGTAATTTCTTTAAAAATACAGCGAGGAAGCCACAGTAGGAATAGTTGCTAATTATCAGGTGCAAACTCTTCAGTTTATAATTATGATGTTTATGACTGTGGGCTGGCGCCCAGCCCTGTGTTGGGTGGGATTGGTTCCGGCAGACCCCCGTAACCCTGTAGTTAGGATAGAGCGGGTTGGATAATGGATGGATGACTGTTGCAATAACAACTTAAATGGACTGTACAAACATAAAGGACTAAAGGTTTAACTTTATTGTAATGTCTCACCTTTTCTTCAAAAATATATAGAAGACAGGAGCAACTTTTCAACTTGAAATATTTCAAATTTGGAAAGTTTAAATATAAATGTATTTTTCTATCAGGAATAAGAAACAACTCATATGCAAATGTGGAGGCTTTAACTTTGCTTCAATGCTCAATCAGGTTACTTATCTTCATTTTGGCTAGAGTCTCTCAAACTGTTTATCACTGAGATAAGTGGTAAAATTGACCAAGTCTGGAAAAAGTTACCAGTATTTGGACTTGCCAAATGTCAATACTTACAAGGAAAAATCAATTTAAGCATAGGTCTGGAGTACTTCTATATAGAATGCCAAAATCGAGAAAGCTGGAACAGTATGGAAAAATGTAAATTAAGTTTGACTTATATTTAAACAAAAACAGCACAAAGACAAGGTTAATAAAGCTTTACCTAATCAACTGCACTGTTTTTTGAATATTCATTTATTCTGAAATTGATACTGGCAACTTGTTCTTGTTCCAAAAAAGTTGTGACAGGTTAGGTCTTGGACTATTAAAAATGTTGATTGAGGCTTGCCAGTTTACCAAAAGATGAATCAGCAAATAATCCAGTACTTTGAAGGACAACATTCGCCAAAACCAAATCAGTAGGATGTTGGACATTTGACCCTCTACAATTTAATTAAAAGATTCAGGGAATCCAGTCAAATCTCATTGTGTAAAGGACAAGGTCGAAAATCACTTCTGAAAACATTTGATCTTCGATCTTCCAGATCCTCTCTTAAAAACCGTTTACATCCACAATGGATATCATGATATCCAGTAATACTTTGGTAAACCTCTGTCAATCAACATCCGTCACCGAATCATCCACATGAATAAGTTAAGACTTTACCATGCAAAGCAGAAGCCATACCTCAACTCTGTCTAGAAGTGCCACCATTTTAGTTTGAGTTTCCGACTCATCATTTCAAACAGTTCTTGAAAAAAACAGTCATTATGTTCTCTGGGCCAAAGATGAATAGGATCGTACAAGCTATTATCAGCATCAGGTCCAAAAGCCAGCATTTGCCATGGTATGGGGGTGGGTCAGTGTCCATGGCATGAGTAAATTGCACAACTGTGAGGCATCACTTTTTCCACATTTTATGTTACAGCCTTATTCCAAAATGGATTAAATTAATTTTTTTCCTCAGAATTCTACACACAACACCCCATAATGACAACGTGAAGAAAGTTTACTTGAGGTTTTTGCAAATTTAATAAAAATAAAAAAAAACTGAGAAAGCACATGTATATAAGTATTCACAGCCTTTGCCATGAAGCTCAAAATTGAGCTCAGGTGCATCCTGTTTCCCCTGATCATCCTTGAGATGTTTCTGCAGCTTAATTTTAGTCCACCTGTGGTAAATTCAGTTGATTGGACATGATTTGGAAAGGCACACACCTGTCTATATAAGGTCCCACAGTTGACAGTTCATGTCAGAGCACAAACCAAGCACTGTAGACTTCCGAGACAGGATTGTCTCGAGGTACAAATCTGGGGAATGTTACAGAGAAATTTCTGCTGCTTTGAAGGTACCAATGAGCACAGTGGCCTCCATCATCCGTAAGTGGAAGAAGTTCGAAACCACCAAGACTCTTCCTAGAGCTGGCTGGCCACCTAAACTGAGCGATCAGGGGAGAAGGGCCTTAGTGACCAAGAACCCGATGGTCACTCTGTCAGAGCTCCATATGTCCTCTGTGGAGAGAGGAGAACCTTCCAGAAGGACAACCATCTCTGCAGCAATCCACCAATCAGGCCTGTATGGTAGAGTGGCCAGACTGAAGCCACTCCTTAGTAAAAGGCACATGGCAGCCTGCCTGGAGTTTGCCAAAAGGCACCTGAAGAACTCTCAGACCATGAGAAATAAAAGTCTCTGGTCTGATGAGACAAAGATTGAACTCTCTGATGTGAATGCCAGGTGTCACGTTTGGAGGAAACCAGGCACCGCTCATCACTAGGCCAATACCATCCCTACAGTGAAGCATGGTGGTGGCAGCATGATGCTGTGGGGATGTTTTTCAGAAGCAGGAACTGGGAGACTAGTCAGGATAAAGGGAAAGATGACTGCAGCAATGTACAGAGACATCCTGGATGAAAACCTGCTACAGAGCGCTCTTGAGCTCAGACTGGGGCGACGGTTCATCTTTCAGCAGGACAACGACCCTAAACACATAGCCAAGATATCAAAGGAGTGGCTTCAGGACAACTCTGTAAATGTCCTTGAGTGGCCCAGCCAGAGCCCAGACTTGAATCCAATTGAACATCTCTGGAGAGATCTTAAAATGGCTGTGAATCGACACTTCCCATCCAACCGGATGGAGCTTGAGAGGTGCTGCAAAGAGGAATGGGCGAAACTGGCCATAGATAGGTGTGTCAAGCTTGTGGCATCATATTCAAAAAGACTCAAGGCTGTAATTGCTCCCAAAGGTGCATCGACAAAGTATTGAGAAAAGGCTGTGAATACTTATGTACATGTGATTTCTTTTCTTTTTTTTTTTAAATAAATCTGCAAAAACCTCAAGTAAACTTTTTTCATGTTCTCATTATGGGTTGTTGTGTGTAAAATTCTGAGGAAAAAAATGAATTTAATCCATTTTGGAATAAGGCTGTAAAATAACAAAATGTGGAAAAAGTGATGCGCTGTGAATACTTTCCGGATGCACCGTATGTTTGCCAGGTCACTAAAGAAGTCAGAATTAGTTTTGTATCAATCTGCAATATGATTGATGGCAAAGCGGAGACTATAACCAACACACTGAGTGAGACAATGGACACTCTAGGCTTGAAAACTGCTAATCTGGTTGGACTAGGGTCAGATGGAGTGGCTGTTATGATTGGGAAACAGAAAGGTGTGGCACAACTGTTTAAAGGTAAAACATCTGTACTCGGTCAACTGCCACTGTGTAAACCACCGATTGGCCCTTGCAAGTGCCCAAGCAGCAGCTGCTGTACCTTATTTAACAAAACTGAATGACATCTTAAGGCAGCTGTTCTATTTCTTCCAAAACTCTTCAGTTAGGATGGCTGGTTTAATGAAAATTCAAAATATTCTGAACATTCCCCAGATTAAGCTGAAAATGGCCAGCGACACTATGACATTGTATGATGAGTGTCATAGCTGCGCTGGAAAGAGAGGCCACTGAACGAAATTACATCATGGCTGAAGGTTTAAGCAGATGTATTAAAAAGTACAATTTTGTTTCCTCTTTGATGATGCTTTCAGATGTATTACCTTTGTTGTCCAACTTATCTAAGGCTTGGCAAAGGCAAGATGTCAATCTTACCGAAATTGAGCCAATTTTGCTCGCCACAAAATTGTCCATCATGGAGTTGAAAGACACTCCTGGGAGATATTTTCAAAGCCTTCATCATTGTCTGGCAGAAGAATGGTCAGATCTCCACATTGCTTATACACAGAGTGATGTAATGTCATTCAAAACTGCAATATATGATAAATACCTAGAGACAATTGTCAGGCACCTAAATGCAAGATTCCCTGACATGCCAATTATTTCCAGCTTTTCAAAAGTTTTCAATGCAGAAACTCACGATTCAAGCAAGTCTGCTAAAATTCTTTTCGATCATTACTCCAAAAATGGTAACCCTCAAATTTAAAAATCTGAAAGTAGCAGGCAAGAATGGACAGTTGCGTCAAAAATTATCAGAAGTCAATCATACAAAGACTTCAGTCTAAAACAGATTTTACTAAAAATGGCAATGACATCAGAGCTTAAAGAGTCGTTTCCAAATTTAGCCAGATTAGCTCATATTGGGCTAGTGATCCCAGTAAGCACAGCTGAATGTGAAAGGGGGTTTTCTGCCCTTAAAATGATCAAAACATGTTTGAGAAATCGCACAAAACAAAGCACGCTAAATAATCTTATGCTGATCTCCTTGGAGGGCCCAGATCCTGGAGACGTTGATTATGGGAAAGCTGTAGACAACTAGGCCTCTAGAAAGAAATGAAGAATAAATATTTAACTGAAGACACCTTCTGCATATGCAAGTTGGCTTTGAAGAATATTTTTAAATTTTTCTTCATTAGGTTTCCCATACTTTTTTTCATTGTTTTCACTTTTCTTCCTGACAGCGACAATACTTGTGCCTTTTGTATTGTCATAACAATTGTTATTTAACATTTTTGTTAGGGTTGCAGGATCCTGAATTGGATACTTCTTAAATTTAATAAAAATATTCTGGCACAGGTGTCAAACCTTAAAAAAGCAGGGCTGTGGAGTCGGAGTCGGAGACAATTTTGGGTACATGGAGTCGGAGTCGGCAAAAAGTTAACCGACTCCGACTCCTACTAAATTTAAATGGGAATTAAAAAAGTAAGTTGAAATGTCCCAATTCACAAACAGTCATAATGAACTACTTCTCTGCTGTAAGAATAAAGCCCAATGCATGGAGTGCATAATGTTACCACAAAACGAACATGTCAAGTAACCATGAAGCATGCTTTTCATTGACTGTATGCGTCACTATATGGGATGTAATGCACAGGTAAGGTGCGGCACCGCTTTCCATTGTGTCGTGTTCCACTGTTACAGGGAACTGTGAACCTAGCCTAAAGCCCCCATACATTTACAGATGCACTGCCGATTTTTCGGCCGTTTAACGAGTCATCACGCATCAAACGCCTGAAAAATCATCTGGTGTGTTCTCAGCTCTGTTGGCTCCCCTTCGCTATGCGCTAGTGAAGGGGGCCGAAGGAGCCGAGAACACAGATCTCCCTACCTGTCTCCAGCAGAGGCTCGTTCTGCTGATCAGCTGGCCGGTGAGTGACACAATGCACTAAACTTCCGGCTGGCTGACAGAGGAGACAGCTACTGCAGCAGACAGAGGCATCACATTACTTTGGATGGGGGCGGTGGTCGAGATTTTCGGCAAGCTGGATCTGCCTGTCCATGTGGACACCAGCAATCTGCGGCCACCAATCAATTGTGTTTGTCTTTAATCTGGCATTATAGTAGAGTGTTGGCTTCCTAGCCAGTAGTTCTGTGGTGAAATGACATGTATGTTGACTTCCTTTCCTTCAATGGATGTAGAAAATACATTAGCATAGTATATACATACAGAGGAGTCGGAAGATTTAGAAACTGAGGAGTCGGAGTCGGAGCATTTATCTACCGACTCCACAGCCCTGTAAAAAAGGAAGTCATATTAAGGATTGGAAAAATAATTAATAATAATTAACTAATAAAAAGAGTGCAAATTTCCCCATCCGGCCCCACCCAGCTACCTTTTCATGCCACCCGGCTGGAAAAAATTTCTGGGGAGAACACGGTTGTTGTACCATGTCAGCCATTATGAATGTAGAGAAAAGCCAAGCAAAATGTCACCTTTTATTGGCTAACTAAAAAGATTACAATATGCAAGCTTTCGAGGCAACTCAGGCCCCTTCTTCAGGCAAGAACACTGAAAGGATTTGAGCACACATGGATCCAGGGCTCTCAGCGCATATAAAACGTATAAGGACAGTACGTTATAAATGAAACGTCAACGAAAAAGTGAAGAAGAAAGCAGCACGAGAAAAGAGACTCAAAAGGATTGGAGAGAAAAAAAGAGCAAAAAAGAATAATCTAGGAGCAAATTCAGAAAATAAGGAAAGTAATTATCTGCCCGGAACAAGTGGAATTGGAAAAAAAAAAACACGTCCAATCCGGACGTGTTTTTAAAATACAAAGTAGAACTTCATAGAGACGTTCAAAAACATTGCCGCTATACACATGCAGAGCAGGTTAGAGATTATGAAAGCAGTGGAATTCGAAAGGCTCAAAAAAAAAAAAAAAAGACATACACATATGGAGAAAGTTAAAGGCTATGAAAGTAGGAAAATTAGAAAGTATAAAAGAAAAGACAGTAAAGATTGCAATAGCGCAAACAAACTGCCTCATTTAAGTATGCACCTGTCTTAACTTTGGTTTTGCACAATAATCACTGCACTATTGCACCTTAACACTTAATTCTACTTTATTCACATAATTTTACTTATTTATTATGTTCTACTACACTGTTATCTTTCAATCTATGACTTTTTGTTAATCTAACTGATATTCTTCTAACTTTGCACAGTTTTTGATAAGTGGATCAGGATGCATTTCACTGCGTGTTGTCCTGTATAACTATGCATGTGACAAATAAAGAATCTTGAGAATTTCAAAAACAGAGTTTACCGCACATGCATTTATTGGTTTCTTTGAAAAAAAAATTATTAACTGCTGATGATGTAGATCGTTTTGTCTGTGCTGAAATTTCAAACAGAGAAACCTATCCTGAATTATGGTACAAAGTCATTAAACACACATCTCACTGAACTTATTAAAAAGATTCAGCATATTGGGACTCACAAGATTCCAAATATTGTTTTTACAGAAGTTCTGAAATAAAAGTGAAGCTAATGAAATAGCAACAATTCAAAGAAAAAAAAAATCTTAAAACTGTGTATCCAGAAAACCAAACACAGTGGTTGGCGAGCGAAACAAGCAGTGGGCGAAGCCCCTTAGTTATAAAAAAAATTCAGACATTAGAGTCAGTAGGCTTTGCGCCCTAGGAACCAAGTTACCCAAACTATTCTATAACATTTCAGTAACTGTTTACCACTCTGATGCTGATCTTTCTGAACATAATATCAACTGACAAGAAGAATTCATAATTAATTGAAGAATTATGGTATTTGAGGGGTTTCTCTAGAGTGCCTCTTTCTCTTTCACAATTTGGCTCAAAAACAAATCAGCATATTGTCATCTCAGAACAAGCTTCAGTTTTAAGTTTGGTATTTTTCCGTCCAGTAATTTTAGCTATAGACCATCCTCAAGAGACTGTGACACACAGGCAGACACATACTGTACCTATCATACCATTTTTTGGTATCAGGGACCCTAAAACATTGAGTTCTATCGAAAACGGGAGACTGAAATTTTTGACTAATCTAAAGCTTTCACTCCTCTCCCACAGACAATAAGTTAGGGTGGGGGAGGGCAGAAAGCAAAAATTGTGATGTTACACATTGATAAACACTTCACTGTCCCAACTTTTTTGGAGAGTATTGCACTCATCAGTTTTGACAGGAGTGTACATTAAAAAAAAATCAAATTAAATTAACAAGGGTAACCAAAAAAAAATGCGTTTTTGTAGTGTTTTCAATAGAGTACTGGGAAAAAGAATTTACAAATCCCTCCCTTCTCTTTTAATTTTCATTTTCCATACTGTCATAACATTTTTGGCACTGAAGTTGTTGATGAAAGACAGAGCTTAGGTCAGCAAAAGAAAGAATAATATTGAGTTAGCATACAAAACAATGAGAATCTAGTACAGGTAAAGAAATGGCAGATATAAACACAAAAGATACTCTTAAAATATTAGTTATTGAGTGTCTGGAGAATGTTGCAACTAAGCCTTAGTGTTAGTTTAGACTATTTATATAGGTCTCAATTAACTTTTTTGAAGAAAAACAAAAGAGCAGAAGAAATGAAATATAAAACAATGGGATCTGAGTAGTTCTGGAAATGCTACGACAGAGCCAAATAATATCCACTTTCATGACAGAAAAAGGTAATACTTTTATGCTGAAAATAATTATACACACATGCCTTTTCTGTTCTCTTGGCTACATTCCTCCAAGTGTACAGTGTCTTCACTCTGTTGTGAATGGCAGCAGGTGACAGAAGATTTCCTGCCCTTTGCTTGGCAATCACCATCTCTAGACCTTCACACAAGGATTTAACCGTGGGTTCACAAAGGATAATGAGGTCTTCAGGAAGCACCTCTGGGATGCCACCCACTTTTGTACTAACAACCTGGGGAAAAATACATATGGTTAATTGTGCATTATTATTAAAGCATAATGATTATTTTGCAATAACAAAGCTAAAAATAAACCCCTTAATAATGAGGGTCTTCACTACAAGTGACCAATGAAACAGTCAGCAGAAAGTGTCAAACACAATAGGTAATGAATATGTGTAAGGCAAGCCTATTAAAACTAAACCTGCAAATTAAAAATGTCTTGTAGAATGCTGACAGTTCCTTCAGTGGAAAGGAGTGAGTGTGAAAGAGTGAAAAGTCCCTGTTAGAAATAGATGGGCTCACCTTTGCACACCGTGTTGGCACTGGAACCAGACTAATTTATTGGAGACAATATGTCTACTTCTCAGCTGCAGCTGCCTCATAAGAAGTATCATGGGCTGGTGTGAATGTACACGGAAGCCCCAGGATTTATGCTATGCAGTTGGAGTCTGGCCAGTAGCACAAGACAGCCACTGCAAAGTGAGCTGCAGAGCAGAAACTGCATTGTCTTATTATTGTACGTAGGCATAAAATAAGAACCAATACTGCACTCAAAAGAGAACCACCTACAGACTTAAGAAGCCAACTTGGCAGACTTTACTTCTTACTTAGAAAATGGTTAACTGATGGAACAGCCCACATGATACATATTTTAGTGGTAAACTGTTATTGTATTATGGCAGGGGTCCTCCATCACAGTCCTGGAGGGTTGCAGTGGCTGCAGGTTTTTGTTCTAACTCGGTTGCTTAATTAGAAAGCAATTCTTGCCAACAATTTAATTTCATGGCTTGTTAGTGCTTTAACTCTATGTCAGGTCATTCTCATATCCTAGATTTTCTTCCCCTTTCTAAGGATATCATCCAAGTGATTTGAAGGCTAAAATGGATGAGTAATTCAGTCCTTCACTTTCCTTCAAGGTATTTCATTAAACCCAATAGTGCATCATAAATACACACAAGAGTAAATGGTAACTAGCTAAATGGAGAAATGCTGGTCTCTTTTGTCATTTGCATGTTATTGCTAATAAGGAGCATTTAAAAACCAAGAATACAGCTGTTTAAGAATAAAATATGCAATAAGGGTTCAAAATCTTAAGGAGCAAGACAACTAAAGTGAAGCAGAAGTGTTATTTGTGCAATAAGTGCTTCTTATTAAGCAACTGGGTTGGAGCAAAAACCTGAAGCCACTGTGGCCCTCCAGAAAAGTGATTGAGTACCCCTGTATTATGTTGTCAAGCAACTTTTGAGGTTGAGCTTGAAGTACTGTAATTTAAGATTTATAAATAGGTAAAATTAAATTTCAAAAGATTTTTCCCTAGTTATCAGTTTGACTATGTTGATACAATTTTAATACATCTTGCTGTTGTAGTCTTTGACAAGAAAATTAAAGCTTTACATGTTATAGTAGTTGTTTTTCTTATTAAAAAGATGTGGAAAATCAGAGCATCAGGTATAGAGTTGCAACCAAGAACAAAATAGGTATCTCTACATTGCAGGGCACTCTCACATTTACATATAATTTCACACTAGCTCAATTCAGAGATACCGTGGGAGGAAGCTATTGTAGTTGTGAAAACTCAACACAGATACAGGGAGAACATGCAAAGTTCACACAGAAAAACAGTGGACAAGTTAATCAAACCTGGGATTCTGGAAATTTTAGTAAGTAACACTAGGAACTAAGCCATCATACAATCCAAATTTCAACATGAAGCTGTATAAAGTGTTACGTTTCTTTATACTAGGACTGAGTGGGAAAACAAAAACAAATCTGTGCAACAACTTCATCAACATTTGGAGGAAGAGGTGCCAATCGACACTTATAGGGTGAAAACATTGTGTTTTTGTGGTCCACATCACCAAGGACCTCTTATGGTCACTTAATACCATATATAGTTAAGAAGGATCCACAGAATCTTCACTTTCTGATTAAGGTTAGGCTCTTTTCTAGGATCCATCGTAACATCTACATATACAAAGTTGAGAGCATAATGACTAACATCATTACAGTCTGATATGGGAAAGGTTACTATGCAGACTGCAGGGTCCTTGAATGGGTGATTCAAATGGCTAAGTTCATCATTAGGGCAATGTAACAAAGTGATGGCATTCCTTAACAATCTAGTAGGGCATTAAACTTGATCAAGATCCAGTTATAGTTATGTAAGCACCAGCACCATCAATCACATTGTGCTACTGATCATTCTGAAGCTCATTAATTAGCTTGTATTAACAGATTGTTAATTACTCTAACACATGCTGTATCTTTATACCTAACGTGTTTTTACTTTTTACTATGATTATTGGTATTTCTTGCTACTGTCTATTGTCACTCCTTTGTTTACTAATCTTTGCCTACTGCACTCTGCTACTATACTATGAATTGTAGCACTGAACTTTAGATATTAATGATGTGCCAAGAGCTACAACAAATACTTTTTTAATTGTACTGTAAGGTATAGTAACAAAAAATTGAAATAGATATTCATATCACATAAAGATCATTCCCATCTGCTTACATGCTCTAATCACCTTCAGCTATATTGTGAATTACTCCTCTACTAAAGTAAAGTGAACAGAATAAGCAATTGTTTAAAGTTCATTGCTTTTTTATTTCAGTACTTCATCATATCAGACTGCTGCCTTTCAAAGTCTGTAGATATCAAATATTATTACAGTTTCCAATATTACTATTAAACAGAATGTCTGCTTGCAATGAGACCATGCTTTTGTTCACATTTCCATTTCGATTTTACTTGGACTATTAGTTTGTGGTGTCAAACAAACAAAACCTCACAAAAAAAAAAAAAATCTTTCAATTAACGATACAGTCATCTTTTGTTTTATTCTAAGTAACTAACTAAATAAAAACACATAACTTAAGTATTTTACCATTTAAAGATCAGTATCTACCAAACAGCTAAATATCACATATTGCCTAATTTTACTTCAAGGTGATTGCTTTTAATTTTTTTACGTCTACTGGAAACTCACCTGCAATCCACAGCTTGCGCCTTCCACAATTGCCATGCAAAAAGCCTCTGTGAGGGACGTATTGAGGAATATGTGGCCCTGCACCAAAACATTTCTCACTTCTCTGTGCTCTAAGGCTCCTAAAAGACGAACTCTACAACAATAAACAATTTTAAGATTGTTTTTCAAATGTATTTCAAGGTTTTGTTTTTGTCAACAGTGCACATACTGCCACAATAGAAACTGTCATAATAATTAAAAAAAACAAAACCCTTTTATTAAAATTTTACCGTTCGTGAAGTTGGTATTTTTCTCTGACTTCTTCAATCACAAGGCGTTTAGGTCCTTCTCCACCAATTATAAAATTCAAATCTGGGTGTTTTAGGCAAAGTTTTGGAATTATCCCAGCAAGTAAATCTATGCCTTTGAAAATAAATGACAAAAAAATGAATTCATAACTTTATTAAGCTATGCCATAAACAACATAATAAACAATTGCTAGTCACAAATTTTCAAATGATATATTTTTAGGCACAACTATTTTTTTACCTAGCCCCACCCCATACAAGGTCATTTTAAATATCTTTACATTTTATGTAACTGAATAAAGGCACAGGGCAGCAATTTTCCAATATACACTGCAAAACCTTAAGGTCAAGACAGAATAATATAAGGGTTGTTAACATTTACCTTTTCTGTACACAAGTCGGCTAATCACTACAATAGTTATTTTCCCATCTTCCCGCCTGGATGGATCAGGAGTGAAGTCAGTTGGATCAACAGCATTAGGAATAACAGAGACGATTTCAGGATTGAGTGCACCTCTCAGGACTGTGTTCTCCTTGCTTGTAAAGGACACACAGATAATATGATTGGTGTCGCAGAGAGAAACCGTCAAGAGTTTATTCGTTAGCACTGAGCTAACATCAGCAAATCCAAAAAGTGAATGGTCTGTGAAAACAGTGTGCAGTCCCATTGTCTTGGCGTGGAACAAAGCATCATGGGCAAGGACTGAAAAAGAGCTATGAGAATGAACAATTGTTATACACTCCCGTACAAAAATGCACCTGAGGAGAGGTAGGCTATGGAAGATTGTTGTTGCAGTGGACTGGTTGTACATGACCTTCAGAGGCAAATAGTAAACTTTGAGGCCTTTTGTGAGGTAGCGAATGCCTTTCCTGTTTCCGTAAGCATGGGTAACAATGATGACTTTGTGTCCTCGTTCAATCAAGCACTGGGACAACTGGTAAATATGGCTTTCTACTCCTCCCATATTTGGGTAGAAGAAATCGGAAACCATGCATATTTTGTGCTTCTGAGAGATGCAATTGTTTAAAGTGGGTGTGGTCCCATCCAACGTTTTTTGGAAGAGGGTTTTCTTCCGACATTTTTCCTTCTTCTTACCCATACTGTGGATTATATCCAACTGGTCAGAGTTCCTGCCATTCCAAAAATTAATCTTTGTATACCAACAAAAGTGTCCTGTTCTCAAAAGTGCTTTGTATGCAGTTCAGTGCCATATATTTAATTATTGCAATAATTCTGAAATAAACTAAACATATACAAAATCTCATAGTCTATTAATATTCTGATAATAATAATTGATATTCTAATAATCTGCAGTAAATAAATGCACAATGAAGATCACATAGACAATAGTAGACTTCCGTGATTTATCTGACAGCTTTGGGTGTATTATTAATTTGAAAAAACATTATCTAACTGCACAAAAACGACCGTCAATTAAGCTGCATTTTACTGAACCTACACATCATCAGCCGTACGTTGTCAATCGAGCGTTCTATGAAGAAACATCATAATATCCATAATTGTAAAATAATTAAAAAAAAAACAACTTTAAAATCAATTTCGGTCGCACTCTTCGCTTTATTTTCATTACATAAAATACAATCCTGGCAGAGTTACGATTTTACAGCGCATAAGGCAGCACGTCGAAATTAACAAGGCAACAGTACAACAAAATTTCGAATATCCTACGCCTTATAATCTCTCAAGACAATCGCGTTTCCGAAGTCAGCGCACAGATTTTCAAGAAGACAAGTTAAAATAAAGCAGTAATACTCAACGGTAACAATTCGCCAAGACACGGCTCATTCAATTCGATAAAGCTCTCCTCCTTCCGGGTTGCTTGTCCTGCGCTTCCGCTTCCGCTAACGAAGTTGTTACTATAGAAACAGAAAGCATGTTTACAGTAATGAACGGGCATGAAGTGATTACGTTTGCTTCTTTTTACCTTTTCTTTTTTGCTTTTTTAACATTTCTTAAAAGAATTTTTATTCCGTATCATTAAAATAACGTTTTTTTACTGTTGTGAAGATACTTTTACATTGATAAGAAATATTATATTAACTTCCCTGGTGGTCTAGTGGTTAGGATTCGGCGCTCTCACCGCCGCGGCCCGGGTTCGATTCCCGGTCAGGGAATGGTAATTTTTCACTTGGTAAATATTGCGTGTAGTTAATATTCAGTGTAGAATACCATTTACAAATATACACTCACGAAAGAAATTATCAGGCACACCTCTTCGTCTTCTAATATATTAAATAACCTAATTAGCAAAACTTGCAGCAATGCTACACATAAAATCATGCCGATACAGGTCAGAGGCATCAGTTAATGTTCGCATCAAACACCAGAATGGGGGTAAAATGTAATCTCTATGACTTCGACCATGGCGTGATTGTTGCTGCCAGACGAGCTGGCTGGAGTTTTTGTGGAACTGCTGATCTCCTGGGATTTTCACACACAACAGTCTCTAAAGTTTACTCGGAATGGTGTAACAAATAAAAAAACATCCATTGAGCCGCAGTTCCCAGGACAGAAACGCCTTGTTGATAGTTGGTCAGACGAGAATGACCAGACTGCTTTGCGCTGACAGCTGGGCAACAGTCACTCAGAAAACAACTCTGTAAAACTGTGGTGGGCACAAAAAACATCTTGGAATACACATCACATGAACCTTGAGACTGATGGGCTACAACAGCAGAAGGCCATGATGCCAGACAAGACCAGAAAGCTGAGGCTGCAGTGGGCACAGGCTCACCAAACTTGGGCAGTTAAAGACCACAAAAAAGTCGCCTGGCCTAATGAATAGTGGGCAGTGTAGCACAGAAGTTAAGGCTTAGGTTTAGAGTTGGCAACCTACGGCAAGCGGAACGATTTTTAATGGCACTCTGATGGATTTGAAATATAGTAAAAAAATACATATTTTAATTACAGCGCACTCATTCGCGCCCTCACCTACGTTTAACGTATGCGGCACACGTGCAAATAGAAAGCATGTGTGCAATGCAGGATGTGGATCATTAAAACTAACCTCCTATTATATTTTAATTACAGCGCATGCAATCGCGCAACGTACCCCCTACCCCCACCCCCATCCCCATCCTCCATGCCCCACCTGCGTTTTGCGCATGCGACTCATATGTAAAGGAAAATCATGTGTTAAGTGTAGGATGTGGTATATTAAAACAAACCTCGTTATTATTAAGTAATATATTGCCCAAAAATGTCTCATAAAAGACAAAAATTTGATATCCGCCCTTTTCAGGAGACTCTTAGACGAACTAATATGGATTTGTACAACAAAAAGATCGTACTGTGTGTGCGTTATGCTGTGAAAGTGTCGTGTGTCGTACCTCAAGTGTACAAATACATTATCAAACTAAACATTAGTCCACGTTTAAAAACTCTGATGAGAAAAGTGAAGCTATAAAAAGAGTTGTTTCTGGCTTTAAGAAACAAACTACTGTACTTATTTTAGTTAAATAATTGGAACCAAAAATAAAGCCACCGAATGTAGTTATAAAAAAAATTGACAAAACATTCTTTTCACATATGATACAATGTAAACTGCTCAAAAAATTAAAGGAACACTTTGAAAACACATCATCATCATGTTGGATATCTATACTGATATGGAGTGGGTAATGTGTTAGGAATGAAAGGATGCCACATTGTTTGATGGAAATGGAAACTATCAACCTACAGAGGGCTGAATTCAAAGACACCCCAAAAATCAGAGTGAAAAAATGATGCGGCAGGCTAGTCCATTTTGCTGAAATTTCATTGCACCAGCTCCAAATTGTACTCAGTAGTTTGTATGGCCCCCACGTGCTTGTATGCATGCCTGACAACGACTGGGTATGCTCCAAATGAGACGACGGATGGTGTTGTGGGGAATCTCCTCCCAGATCTGGAACAGGGCATCACTGAGCTCCTGGACAGTCTGAGGTACAACCTGGTGGCGTCAGATGGACTGAAACATAATGTCCCAGAGGTGTTCTATTGGATTTAGGTCAGGTGATTGTGGGGGCCAATAAATGGTATCAACTCCTTCATCTTCCAGGCTCCTGGTGCACGACAATTCCTGGCCTCGTGGTGAGAGTATACAGGCAGTACCTGGAGTATGAAGGAATTGATACCATTGACTGGCCACCACACTTTCCTGACCTAAATCCAATAGAACACCTCTGGGACATTATGTTTTGGTCCATCCAATGCCACCAGGTTGCACCTCAGATTGTCCAGGAGCTCAGTGATGCCCTGGTCCAGATCTTGGAGGAGATTCCCCACAACACCATCTGTCATTTCATTAGAAGCATGCACCGATGTTGTCAGGCATGTATACAAGAACACAGGGGCCATACAAAGTGCTGCGTACAATTTTGAGTTGCTGCAATTAAATTTTGGCAAAATGGACTAGCCTGCCACATAATATTTTCACTCTGATTTTTGGGGCGTCTTTGAATTCAGGGCTCTGTAGCTTGATCATTTTCATTTCCGTCAAACGATGTGGCATCCTTTCGTTCCTAACACATTACCCAGTCTATATCAGTATAGATATCCAGAAGGATTTCTTTTTCCCATTGAGATCTGATGTGTTTTCAAAGTGTTCCTTTAATTTTTTTGAGCAGTTTATATTGTAAGAGACAGCTGGCAGATCAACCTGGCCGGGACACCCCTGAGATGGAAGGATGGGGGAAGGCAGCTTTTCTAGGACACTGCCTAACCCAAGAAGCTAGATGGCAGCTTCACTGGACTGCAGCGGTGCCCCGGATTCCTGCAGGGCACTATGGGACATGGAGTTCGGTAACACCGCCCTGCTGAGTACCATGGATGCTACCAGGGGACGCTACAAGAAGGTCGTGGGAGAGGAAGGAAACCCCAAAGTACTTCTGGGCTGATTAAAAACTTGAAGTCTCCATGTGACCCGAAAGTGCTGGGACTTCTGGGTCAACAGCTATATAAAGGACTCCAAAACACCCAGCAGGCGAGCCAGAGTCGAGCCAGAGCCAGAGGTGGACAGTGCTTGCTGGGAGGTGTGGAGGAGAAGAGAATTGTTATTGTGTGTTATTTTGATTATTTGCCTGTTATTTGTGGCTGTGGTGCTTAGGGGCACTGTTTATAGAAGAAGAAAGGCATTCAAAATGTTCTTGGTGCTTTTAACCTGTGTTCTGCGTGTCTGTCTGTTGGGTTTAAGAAGCAACAGTGATCTCCAGCATCCACAATACATATATAGATGCAGACACACTAGACAAACATATAACATATAGGAGCCATTGGAGTGCCATTGGAGTGCACTCTTTCTCTTTGCTTCATGATCCTTGTCAGTGCTGTGCTGCTGCTTCCTCAGCTTGCCTTCTGCTGTCTTTTGCAACTACATAGGGAAAATGCACCACTCATTCTGGCCCAAGAGTTTAGACACTTCTTCAAGTAAAAATTGCTCTTAAACAGACAGTGCTTAGCTTGGCAGACTGGATCCCAGCTCACAGACTCACAAAGAGAAAAGTTTCTCAGCTTTGGAACTCCAAGCAAGAGGTTCATCATTTTTAATTTGAGAGAAGAGTTTAGAAAGTCATTTTGGAGAGTTCTCCTTTCCTGAGAGAATCTCTGTCCGGGTGCCCTGAGAGAATCCCAGGGAGTTCAGGGAGTGTCCAGCAACTATTCCAGAGAAATATTCGTCTTCTACCTCACAATATTGGGTGCATGTGGTTTTAAAGAAAAGTTGAACTGTTTCCTAAATGGATTAAAGTCACTTCCAGCTACAAAATCAGTATCTTCTAACAGGTGGATTGTTCTGTCCATCTTAGTTGTCATCTCTTATTATAGGTCCTTATCATTGTACTCATTTTTAGAAACTTAGGATATGAGTCTAATATTATAGAGTAGACTCTACTTTTTTACCAATTATATTTTTTATGTTATGTAAGCATGTATTGATTTTTTTTGTTATTCATTATTGTTCTTGCTTAATTTAAGTTGCCTTTCTTTCCTTGTAATAATTTCTTTGACAAATATTGTAAAGCACCCTGCATATGAAAATGAGCTATAGAAATAAATGCTATTGTTGCTGTACAGCAACAAATTCTTTTTTAAGAAGTTGCACTCAGTTTTACCATCAATTATCAGGAACTTGAAATGGCCATACAGTAGTGTCAGCACCATGTGCCGCAATGAATGCTTTCTCTGCTTTTTACATGGTTCTTTCAGGTGGCTTGCTATCCGTAAAATGACTTCTTGCCCTTTGCTGCACTAGTTAGAAAGCATGAGACTTTTCAGGCTTGCAATTTATATTGGCACCCCTCCCACTGGTGATGTAATGCCAGCTCATACTTGGGTGATTCATCCCTGGCTGATGTAAATTTTCAGTGCCCTTACATAGCCCTCCCATTGAAGGTGCTGTCCCCAGTGACCAGTTCCAACTCCCTGGAACAGCGTACAAAGTCATTGAAATCGCAGTGTGGTCCTCTTTCTTGTTTCAGTCAAGTAGCTGGTGATGAGTGCACATCAGCAGGGATCATGAGCGTTGCATTATCAAAAGGCACAGCTGGCATGTTGAGTGCTGTCATGTGGTACAGCAGAGGCGTTCAGTGCTGGTCAGTTGTAAACAAACAGGCAAACCTCCTGGTGTGGAGATGCAGATGTAATGGTCTGTTTTCTGTTTTCCTTCATTGGACAAGGGAGGCTGCAGGGAAACAAGAGAGGAAGGGTGTTGTGCTATTGGTTAATTCCCTATAATTCCCTTGTACAAGAGTGGTAATCTAATATGGGCATAAGGTATTGGCCCTAATGGATTCCAGCAGCAACATTTCAATTTTTAACTTGCCACTTTGTATTGACGCAACAATGGCTAAAAGTTAAGACTAGTCTGACCTGCAGTCACGGAGATACCCGTCAGTACTTGTCCCCCTCATGCTTCATCAGTTATGAGGAATTGCTGAAAAAATTATTTGTACTGGTACTCCGAAACCTTTCATTTCCTGTGATACTAAAGTGAGATTGGTATAATAATAAAAGCAGTTTAACACTAACCACTGTTAAACAAAAATTGGGCCTAGTGATGGACAGAGGAAATGCACCACAAGCTCCCTCCACGCCGTGTGCAGAACCGGATGAGAGGGGAGATGTGGCTCCTCAGAGTGACATGGCAATTCCTGGGATGTCATGCGATAAAATGTCATTATCAGGCTCTGCGGCAGCCCAGGATGAAACCACGTCCATTAAAGTATTTGCAGACCCTCTCTTGTAGCTCCACTTCCAGTTTAAGCAGACTCCATCTCATTTTTATAAGGGAACAATGGAACAACAATTCCCTTAAATTTGTAAAAAATGCAGTCATTCTGGTTATTAGCCATCACACTAAGCATCCTATCCCACAGGACCCTCACTTTGTCTTAAATTCCATTAATATCCAATGCCACAAATGGACGACCTCCTCGAGGAGGTAGAACAGGCTGAATTCTTGACCACACTTGACATGACAAAAGGGTACTGACAGGTTCCTTTAATGAACTCCGCAAAGGCTAAGACTGTGTTTAGCACCCCTAGAGGTCACTGGCAGTATTGTGTCCTTCCATTTGGGTTACATGGGGCACCTGTGACATTCCAATGTCTGGTGGATAAAGTACTCTGTCCTCATAACTCCTATAGTGCTGCCTACCTGGATGACGTCATCTATTCCAGGACATGGAAGGAACATCTAATGTCGGTCCGAGTGGTATTGCAGGCATTAGGTGAAGCCAGCATTTGAATTAATCCAAAGAAATATTTCTTTGGGTTAAACAAAGCCAGATATTTTGGCTACGTGGTGGGTGGAGGCACTGCGAAGCCACAGTGCTCCAAAGTTGATGCCACATTAAAATGTCCCCATCTAAAGACCAAGAGGCAAGTCCAAGCATTTCTCAGCTTAGCAGGCTACTATCGTCAGTTTGTACCCTGATTTTCTGAGAGACCCTTGACTAACCTAACAAAGAAGAGTTCCCCCGAACAATGTGGTGTGGGATGTCAATGCAGAAACTGCATTTAGTTACTTAAAACAGACCCTTACATTGGCACTGGTCTTGAAACACCTAACTTCTTTTTGCCTTTCATCCTCCAGCCGGACACTTTGGACACAGGTCTTGGTACTGTGCTGAGCCAAGGTGTCGATGGTGTCGAGCACCCTGCCATGTTTCTGAACCAGAAACTGCTAGAACAGGAAATCAGGTATGCGCCGGTGGAATGGGAGGACTTGGTGATCAAATAGGAAATTACACAGCTGAAGTATTACCTCTTAGGCCATGAGTTCACCTTTGTTACAGATCATGCACCTTTACAGTGGATGGCTTTACACAAGGAGTCAAACCCGTGTGTCACAAGGTGATTTTTAGACATAGAGACTTTTAAGTTTTCACTGCTTTTTCTCAGGTTCATGACCTCTCTGTCAGGAATGCCTGACCCGAAGGGTCTGGGCTGAGGCGAAGGGGGGGCATTAGGGCTCAAACGTGCGCATGGGAGGCAGCTAAAGGGCTCAAAAGAGGGTAATTCCATGCCGGACCAGGGGGTGGCAGAATGCATTAAACCTTTCTCTTTTTTCACTGCAGACCAAACACGGGAAATTCTGCCTGGGCCCGATGGCATTATGTCTGTTTCTGGGCCCGATGATGTAATTTCCCCTGTCTGGCTTTAAAACCACCATGCTTTTCTGCTACCTCAGTTCTGTTTTGGACTCAAGTCTATAAAGACCTGTTTCTCATATTTTGCCTTTTTTTCAAATCAACTTTCAAGTATACGGGGTGGCTGACCCAAACATTTTTGTGGTGTCTTTTGCATCCTTTCACAATGTTTTTTTTCCTTTAAAAGGTGCTTTTGATATTTGCAACACATAAGTTTATTTCTGAGGCCTAAATCTCTTTCGGGTCTGTAAACCCTGTAGCAGGCCAGTGGAGTTGAATTAAACCCATTGGGGTGAGGCCTTTTCCAGGCAAGCAAAAGAGGCCTGACCTGGTCAGTGAAGCCTTTTGGAGGTCTCACCCCATTGTCGTTATTGTTCAGACTCCAACTCGTAACACCCAGTGGTTCACAATTTACATTGATCCAATGTAGGGTACATTTTAAACAGAGTAACTCCTATGGTTAACTCATATTGTACATGATAATTATGTGTTTCAAACTTCTTCAACCTAATGTATACAATATCAAATCTATGGAAGGTGTAGGAATTGTGGCATTTATAGCTTGCTATATCGATAATGTGTTTGCATCTTTCGAACTATTAGGTTTTAAATTAAAAACTCTGTTAAACTTACCATGGCTGGCATTCCTTAATGTTTCACCTATATCTATCACCAAGATGATATTGAATAATGAATGGTCAGTGCTATGAGTATGTAGAAAAGTAAGAGCTAAGCTTTGTAATCTTGGCATCAAAGGATCACGGCTGACCACTAGATGTTACCATAGTGTAAAATATGTGAGCTAGGATGGATTGAGGTGTGATTCAACAGCAAAAGACTGTAGTGTGGATGAAGATTCAGAGAGCATCTCCAGAGCATATCAAAATAAATTTAGGGAACTTACTACTTTAATGGTAATAGGGAATGATGGGAAAGGAATACCTCAATTACAATTTCAGAAAAGGGAGAGAATTCAGCCATTTATAAAATACTATCCAGTCCCATAGGAGTCAAGCTCACCCTAATTCAACCGAAAAAAAACTTATTTTGCTTAACTTGAAAAATCCCAATTTACCACCTTTAATTCAGTGGAACAGTGATGTACTGTACAGGGTGGTCCAGATCTAATTATGCAGATCCAGATCGTTTGGATGAGTTTGATTTATACGGGGACGATTCCAGTTTGCCGCACAGACAATTCTTCATGTCATCAGTTCGCACACTTCTCAATGGTCCGGGATTTTTCGGGTGATTTTCTATGTAATAAACTTAATAAGTTATAGCGTAATGAAAATTACATTATTAGATCTGGACCACCCTATATTATCTCTAGTTAGAAAAAAACAATATACTGTTTACGAGAATCTGTAGGCAAGAACTTATTAATGTAATCCTAAAGTAGATATGACCAGCCTGTGCTCAGCTTTCTATTGTATTTGCTGTTTTATCCTATGCAAAGAATCTTTTTAGATGAGACTGACCAGTCCTGAAGCTATATTATTGTCATTTGGTCAATTGTTATGTTCTGTTATAATGTTTTGTTTCCATCCATCCATCCATTATCCAACCCACTATATCCTAACTACAGGGTCACGGGGGTCTGCTGGAGCCAATCCCAGCCAAAACAGGGCGCAAGGCACAAAACAAACCTTTTCTAAATAAAATAAATTAAATTTAACTATAAAACTGTAAATATTAATTGTACGTTGGCCAGTGTGCTAGCCATGTTTCAGCTCCTTTCATCTTGTACAGTTTATACTTTGCCATAGTTTTCCATTAAATTAACTAAATTTCTGCAACAATAAAAGCACAGAACACTGTATAAACAGTATACAAGATTCAAGGCTAAGTAACTCATTTTCCCTGCTTCTGCATAATCCACTTTGATAAAGATGATGTTATTTTATATAAAGGCCAGATATTATTAATGAAAATAAAACATGACGTACAAATATTTTATTTTTCATATATACAATTTAAATATTATATACATAGAATTGAATTAAAATATATAAAAATATCAAAAATAGCACAATAGTGGATTACATTTTCAGTGCTAAAAAGCTCTCTCATACTGATAAATGAGTGAGTGGATTATGCATTACACAGCATATAAGAATATATCTTTAAAAAAATACATTATTATGGTAACAGTAAAAAATGTCAATAAATTAAAGAAATTATATTTTTCATAGTGACAGAGAGAGACAGAAAAGAGAGTGAGGGAGAAAGTATGTGAAAGAGATTATTCTTTACTACTGTAGGTTTAAGGAGAGGAGTGTAACTTTCTTTCTTTGACACAGTGGCAGTTTTTCATTTTGTTGAGGCGTCCGGACAGGCATGTTTTTGCTGAACATTCTCGCTCTGGCTTACAGCTACAAAGAAAGAAAAAACAAAAATAAAAGACATACCGTAAATATTTTGAAGACTAATTAATAAAATAATTGCATTTTACTGTACAAATGCTGACATGCAAAGCACACATATACTTACATAGATAAAATATAAAGTATTCCACATGTCAAGGCAGACCAGAATGACCATCACTGGTGACCTAACTTCTTAAGTGGGCACAACCACAGCTTTGATTTTTCCACTCTACAGTTACCAGGCCCTAATACTTTGATCTTGTGTGCTTTATACTTTATGACCTACAATGCCTTCCATATATTTCCATTGGCAAAGCTGTTTCAAACAACAGATATATTTTATAAATATTATTTAAGTTTTGTGGATCTCTGTAATCACCTTCCCTTGTATACATTAGTATTTCAATTTTGTATTCAGCAAAACTGGGATTTTTATAGGCCTTTTCTTTAATTTTCACATTTTTATAATATTCATAGAAATAATACATTAATATGAAAAAGTGTTTAAAAAAAGTTTCTTAAAATCATTTTGAGAACATATTACTGAAAAAAAAATCAGTTTTTTCTATGCCTAAAAACTAAAGGTACCCCATATCACAGTTAAACAATACTGTGGGGGTTCTTCAAATTTATATGTTTTAGTAAAAGTGTATGGCCGATATTTCATTCAGATGACTAGGATTTAGAACAGTGCCACATTTTATGCAATGCTCTTTTGTCAAATGAAAAATAACAACACAACTATGCTCTGTATTTTATGATGCAGACTTTATCATTTGAATTATGGATAATTAGTTCTGATGAGTTACAGAATGTACAACAGTCAACTTTCAATGTCATAACTTCTTTGTACTTCTCTATTTCACTTATTCAGTTCTTTTGATTAAGCAAGAAATAAAGCATTCTCAAAAATAAAAAAAAGTGAATTTGCTTATTCAATGAACTGTTATTAGGGCTGTATTATTCTTTAATTAGCTCCTACTAAACTGACATCTTTCTGTCGATTTTTTTGTTTTTTGAACTTGACATCAACTAATCATATTCTTTATGCTGCCTGGTAACATACTGTAAATTACTTTTTAATCAACTAGTCCAGCGTTTCTCAACCTTTAAGTATTTGTGACCCGAGTTTTCATAACAGTTTTAATCGCTCCCCCCCAACATTTTTTTGAAATGTAGATGCATATTTTATTATACCTACTTAACTTTTATCGACCTTTATCTAACTCTATATTTATTGTTATAGTATCAGAATGTAGTTTAAGTTAATTTGTTTTGGTTTCAACAAATGGTTTTTTTTCATATTTTTGATTCTTGTTTTCTTTTTTTCACATCTTCGCGCCCCCTTTTTTGTTACTTCACGCCCCCCTAGGGGGGCCCACCCCACAGGTTGAGAACCACTGAACTATAACATTAGAGAATTTTGTCACTGAGCACATTTTCAGACAGCAAATCTTACAGTACGACTAAAACATTTTTACCTATATAAAGTATAACATTACATGCTAAGGACAGAGTTGTACAGTGTTTAGTCAGTCTGATCCATATTAAGCTATGCTTTTTATAGATGGCAGACAAATGTAAATCACCTGCAGGAATCTGGATCAAATGTTTTTTGATTCTTGGCACAGGTCTCAAAGTTTTCAGAACACTGACAGGTACAGTTCCCTGGATTTACGGACTGATTTGCCGGGCAATCCCTTCTGCAAACACATTCGCACTGATCTTCATCAAAGACCATATAGGGCCCACAGACTGCCAACTCAGCAATTGGAGACAGGTCTACAACAGAAGGAAATAGACATTCTTTTAGAGATTCAGTTTTTAGGTAATTTGATTAAGGTCTCATTTTGCAATTGTAATCTTCTTCTTCTTCTTTCGGCTGCACCTGTTAGGGGTTGCCACAGTGGATCATGTTCTTCCATATCTTTCTGTCCTCTGCATCTTGTTCTGTTACACCCACCACCTTCATGTCCTCTCTCACCACATCAATAAACCTTCTCTTAGGCCTTCCTCTTTTTCTCTTGCCTGGCAGCTCTATCCTTAACATCCTTCTCCCAATATACTCAGTATCTCTCCTCTGCACATGACCAAACCAACACAATCTTGCCTCTCCGACTTTGTCTCCCAACCGTCCAACTTGAGCTGACCTTCTAATGTACTCATTTCTAATCCTGTCCAGCCTTGTCACACCCAGTGCAAATCTTAGCATCTTTAACTCTGCTAACTCCAGCTCTTTCTCCTGCTTTCTGGTCAGTGCCACCGTCTCCAACCCATATAACATAGCTGGTCTCATAACCATCCCGTAGACCTTCCCTTTCACTCTTGCTGATATCCGTCTGTCACAAATTACTCCTGACACTCTTCTCCACCCGTTCTACCCTGCCTGCACTCTCTTCTTCACCTCTCTTCCACACTCCCCATTACTCTGTACTGTTGATCCCAAGTATTTAAACTCATCCACCTTTGCCAACTGTACTCCCTGCATCCTCACCATTACAATGAAATCCCTCTCATTTACACACATCTATTCTGTTTTGTTCCTACTGACCTTCATTCCTCTCCTCTCCAGAACATATCTTCACCTCTCCAGTGTCTTCTCAACCTGCTCCCTACTATCGCTACATATTACAATGTCATCAGCAAACATCATAGTTCACGGGGACTCCTGTCTAATCTTGCCTGTCAACCTGTCCATCACCATTGCAAATAAGAAAGGATTCAGAGCCAATCCCTGATGTAATCCCACCTCTACCTTGAATGCATCCGTCACTTCTACCGCAGACCTCACCACTGTCACACTTCCCTCATACATATCCTGTACAACTCTTACATACTTTTCTGTCACTCCCAACTTCCTCATATAATACCACAGCTCCTCTCGAGGTACCCTGTCATATGCTTTCTCCTGGTCCACAAAGACGCAATGCAACTCCTTCTGGCCTTCTCTATACTTCTCCATCAACATACTCAGAGCAAACATTGCATCTATGGTGCTCTTGCTTGGCATGAAACCATACTGCTGCTCACTAATCATCACCTCACTTCTTAACATAGGTTCCACTACTCTTTCTCATAACTTCATGCTGTGGCTCATCAATTTTATTCCCCTGTAGTTACTACAGTCCTGCACATCCCCCTTATTTTTAAATATCAGCACCAGTACACTTCTTCTCCACTCCTCATGCATCCTCTCACTTTCCAAGATTCAATTAAACAATCTGGTTAAACGCCTCCGTGCTTCCATAGGTATGTCACCTGGACCAACTGCCTTTCCATTTTTCATCCTCTTCATAGCTGTCCTTCCTTGCTAATCCATTGCACTTCCTGATTCACTATCTTCACATCATCCAACCTTCTCTCTCTCTCATTCTCTTCATTCATCAACCTCTCAAAGTAATATAAAGATTAAAAGAATTGCTGCTTAAAAGTATGTTTGCTTTACAATACTGGTGATGGAAAAATAGTTTCTTTAAATATCAGGTACGACAGGAGTCATCAACTAAATTGAAATGGGGCCAAATTCTTGCAGAGCAAATACCCTTTGGGTCACAGCCTAATCCCCAACCTGCCTCACATCCTTTAACAGGCACACTCCTTTATTCATTCCTGCATATTCACATCCATTCCTGCACTCATTCAAATCACACACATGTGAAGTGTATATATAATAAGGGATGAGTGTATTTCAGCATAATTTTTATAAAGAATGATATGATCACTATGGATCTTATTTATTTTACCATGTAGATACACTCAATTTATTATCTGATATTATCTGTTCAGTGCCAAAAAAGTAAATATAGCACTGTGTAAAATCATGCTAAAAACAAAACATCAAACATTATAATACTAGTACTACATAAATTACTCAGAATATTTTCATTTACACAAGCTCTCCTGTAAAAAAATAAAATTTGTCAGCAAGTAACTATGCCAGGTTTGTGATAGTTGTTGTGAGATGTATGCCTCCGTTTAGTATAAGAGGGAAACATTAGCTGTATAATAACATTTACTGAAGGGTAATATTTAATGAACAAGTCAGATGTGGTCCCCATTGGAGGCTGCAGTGCCCCAAACTTTCAACACAACAGGACTGGACACAAGTTCAGCAATGAATAAAGGTTTATTAGTGTGAAACTCTTACAATAAAAGTTTCCCACACCACAACCACAATTCTCACAATCAGCACTCTCTGCCATCTCTGTCTTCCTCCGCCCCTCTCTTTGTCCCAACTCTGGCTTCCAGATTGAAGCAGGGATGCGCCTTTTACGTAATACCCAGAAGCACTTCTGGTGTCTCGAAGCTGTGGCTCAGAAGCACTTCCGAGTAAGGTTGGAGCCCATCAAAGTAGGGATCATTAGGGTCCTCAGTGCCCCTTAGCGGCACCCACGGAACCCAACATTGCTGAGCCAATGAACTCCAATTTCCAACGTGCTCTGTTGGAATCTGGGAATGATACCACAACCTGGGGGGCTGCCAACTAGCATTCCAGGGGAGACAATTTCCTGTGCAAGCTATCACCTCCTGTCCTTCCATGCTTTGGGCGTCCCGGCTGGGCAAGTTTCCCAGTACAGCTCCAGCTGAGTTGCCAGTCCCCATGTGCCGTCCCTCACACAGAATAATTCAAATGTCACAAACTACTGAGGCTTTAATGTTCCAACTCTCTCCCTCCTTTATATGTTTCATATTTGTTTACATTTTATATTTGTTCTAGCTTTAACGCTACTTCTGTGAAATCAAACTTATTAGTTAAAGATTAATCCCTCATTTCAGAATTCCTGTAAAAAGGTGCCTTTGCTGTTCTGTTTTTTGAAAGTGCTGCATTTAAGTGATTAGATCTTGTTATTGCTTAGCCTGTGTACTAAATTAGAATTAGCCATTAAAGTGGACTGATAATAACTACGATAATTACTGATAACAATTGGCAGCAATCCATTTTCTCCATCCAAATGAAAAAAGATTAGATTTAAACAATATATTTCACAAAAATTTTGAATTAGTGTAAGCCTCCCCAATTCGGGATGTTCAAAAGAAATGTAATGATTTACTGTATGAGATAGAAGTGCAAAATAAACAAGTGTCCTAAGAACGATTTTGGGAAATAGAGACCCAGAAATTAGCAAAGAACCCAAAAATGTCTTGCATAACTAAACATCAAGACATAGCAAATGACATCCCATATGTGGGGATTTTCTTGTTCTGGTGAATCAGAAGGTGCCATACAAAAAAAAAAAAGAAAAAAAAAAGTGATTTCAAAGCTTCAGAAGTAATTCTTAAAAGAACACAAATATACAAACAATAAAAATATATAATGTAAATTTGAATGCGAAAAAAAACCTGGCTGTTTTACTCCTATTTCTCTAAGTACCTTGGTAATTTCAAACTCTTTAATTTTAAAAACTTTAATTTTTTAACAAAATACATGAGGTGCAAACTTGGGAGATGTTTAGTAGACATTGTACATGTGACTGACACTTTACGCAATCCAGAAATTTTTAAAAATAATTTACAAAAATGGCATAATCAATATATAAAGAATACAATACAACAAATACAGTGTCCCATTTTGATTTTACCTCCTACTTACTATTTATTTAGCACTTTTTTCAGTTTACTTAAGTTTATTTTATATAATAACCTTATGTGCTATTGGGCCATTTTTACTTTTGTAGGCTTGACCCAGTGTTTATTTCCATTTTTTTTCATCTTGAGCTGTACTTTACTTTGTTGCTTTAAGCAGTTTTGTGGCTTGGTCTGTAAAGCACCTTGTTATAGTGTGGTCCTAAAGGTTTACTATATAAAATAAATCATTAATAGACTCTGGCTCTGTATTGGACTAGGCAGATGAAGAAAATTAATTGATGAATGAATAATGATGAAGTTAACTTCTTATACTCTTGCAAAATTTTTAGATGTAGTTGCTTTATTTATGACAGTTTTCAACCTATGGACAATGGAACTATGAGGGAAATTGTTTTGTAAATAGAAATTTAAAAATAAAAAGACAATATTGTCATAGTTAATGCAATTTTTCTGTGTATCCATGCAGCAAACTTTGTATATTTTAATTACTTAGGTCAGAAAATTACATTATTTCACTTAATTTCATGTTCCAAAAGGTCACGTAGATTTTTGAGGATTTGTGGTCCTTCATTTATGTAGGCCACAAGCTGTAAAATAATGGAAACTTCTGACTTATTCCATATCAAAAACTATACATGTAAAATTAATTTATGCTGTACAACTTAAAATGATTTTTTTATTAATGTTTTATATTTATCTGTCATATTTAAACATTGAATAGCATTCTCATGTATAGAATGTCCAGTCTTTATTGTGGGCTTGTACAGTAGGCTTAGAAGTCTATTTTTAATTAAATCTTTAGATTTAAATATCATTCTTGACTTGCTCTGTGTCTCTGGATGAAGGATCCATATGCATTTCAAAATAGTAAAAGTGTTAATATTTCCTATTATGATATTTTGTTCCTGTTAAGCAAATTGAAGGGATATTTACCATTGGATAAGGTGAAATGACAGAACATTGTCATAAGCAAGTTAATTTTAAATTTTTGGGGTCAAGAAGCAATTTCCCTGCAACTTTTGTCCTGTTATGGAAGATTTCACTACTAAATAATATGAAAAAATGCAGTGTGAGTCTGCAGAGGCCAAATGATCATTCCCCCACTTTGGACTTTAAAATAAAATTATTATATGAATGCTTACCTTCACGGATTCTCCTCTGTGGATGTGGCAGACATTGACAGGCTTCACTATGCCAGATCTGACCATGTGGACAGGGCTTTGGGGATTGACTGCAACTGAAATACAAAATAAAATATTATTTCAGACAGATTGTCATTTTCAACTGTGATTGATGATTTGTCAATGCAGTAAATACAAAGTCCATAGGTAAGATGTAACTGTGAACAACCTCAGTCTAAAATCTTTAATGTGACAGGCTGTATTATAAGCATAACTAATGCAATTTGATAGAGAGTTTGTAGGAATCCACTTGACAGATATGGAGTCCTTCAAAGGATGAAAATATTTAGCAAGTACTCCTACTGTATCAGCAGAAATGTCCTTCAGTCCTATGGTTTGCATATTTTCCATATAATTCAAGGTTCTGTAGGATCAGGCAGAATGATAGCCAAAACAGTATTAAAAAACTCTTTAAAAATAAATAAATAAATAATGTGAAACAGCCTCTGACAGGTTTAAATGTGAATTGTAATTCAGGTATGCAGTATGTCAGGGTACCAGAACAACAATACTATTCCCAATAGCCCCAGGGTGGGAGGAGTGACATAGCAAGGTATCTTTCACTTCAGAAAATTATTGACCAGAAATTCTGCACTGCTACTGCTATAAGTAATCCAAAATAAATAATTGAAACTTCAGTAATAAATGGTAGAGAGAAATTATTATCCAACGTTAATTTAATTTTGAAAGCATAAAATTAAATATCAAATATCTAAATATGCAAAGTATTTTAACTATAACCATAACTCCCTAGATAGAAGTAAGAGCAACCCATCAATACTGCCATATTCAGTTTGCTAGACAATATTTCCATTGCTAATACTACAAACAGAGGTAAATCTTCAGACATGTGAGTGGTTTCATGCTATTTTACATGTTTACATGAAAAATTCACTTGAAATGCTAGCTGTTTGTAAATAACCAAAATGTCCAATATTAGTGACAAACTGTTTTACTTCCAAATTTCCTTTAGTTATCATAAATATTACTCAGAAATGTGGAACGCATATTTTCTGAAATTAAAACCTTTGTTGCTTCAAAGTGAATGTATTTGGGAAGTTATAAGGTTTTCCTCATGTCTGAACTGATGCCCTGCATTTATAAATAAATATAAATTTCTAACAATATTGAACTTAAAAACACAATTTCCCTTTTCAGGTTAATGTATTCCGTAATTGTGAAAAACTGGTTTGACTTGGAAAATACTGAGTTTTCCTTTAAAACCATCACAACCTTAGCTAAAACTATTAAATAAACTTACCAAATATATAATCTATGTAAACTCAGAGTTTAAAAAAAAAGTCAACTGATTATGCAGAGTACTACATACTTCTTAAAATGAAAGCCAGAGTTCAGATGTTGCACAGTAACTATGAAGTGCGCAATATTAATGAAGAACATAAAGAGCAACCCAGCAGATTTCTGATACTAAACTTTAGCCTGTTCCAGGTTGTAGTGTTTTTTTTCATATATATATATATATATATTTGCATTTTAGGAGTTTATTTTTTTTTATTTTTTTCTACTTGGTTAATTTGTTCATTTGGTTGTGCTCCAGTTCACTTATATTTTTTCTTTGTTGAAACCCAAACTGCAGACTTGTTGAAACAAACACTGGAACATAATAATAATAAAAGAGACCTAACACAATGAAACCCCATACTATGACCTGTCACAAACACACCCAAATTAGCATTTGTCCCTGGGCATTTTGGCATCTACATCTAAAGATACTAAAGCGTTCAGGCTTACAATTAAATGGAGTCTAAAATAATGAGATAATGATAGATAAGGAGGAAGAGAATTGTAAGAAAAGGACAGGAGACAAGAGAGAAGTGAATTCTGAAACAGGCCGAGGTCGAAACCAGAAATGCAACATGCTTAAAGCACTATTCAGTGTCACAAAACTCAGTAAGATATGATATCAAAAACACAAAAACCATTAAAACACAGTTAAATAAATTTGTTATTCATCCAGAAACTTTAATAATGCAGATAGAGAATTAGACAATTTATGTCATATCTTGCCGACACCCACTCAAGAGGTTTTTCATCCATTAACATGGTTATAAAGGCACCATAATTGGTCAGTGTGATAGGACAGCACCGATGTAAAAATCACATGATCCCCAGAAAATCTACCTGAGTGAGGAACCTGAGGCTCTCTAGCCCTACCACCACCAAGGGCAGTAGTGGGGTTGCTCAATGTATCAAAATGTTTTTGGGTTTGAGCGAATTCCAACAGTATTTGCTGAAGAGAGGCAAATTACATTACATTGCATTACTGACCTACTGTTTTATTATCATAACCTCTTTTTGAATTTGTTTAATCTCCCCAAAACTCTTTTCATTTAGAGGTCCCACATTTTTCATCCAGACTATTATTATACCCGATTTAAAGAGGCAGCGAATTGTAAGAAAATTACTGTAGAGAATGAGAGAAGCAAATACCGAAACAGGCTGAAGTCAAAACCAGAAAAGCAACAAAATCTTAATCCCAAAGCCCAACACCACATTCATTGTGAAAAAAACTCACTAATGTGATACCAAAAAAAATCAAAAAAGGTTTGATTAAAACACAGAAAAAATATTTTGTTATTCATTCACAAAATTCGACAACGCAGTGCAATAACATATTAAATAGTAATGACATCCTGAAATCACTGCTGTTAGCTGATGCATTAGCACCCTGGATTGTTGCTAACCACAAAGGAAAAAAGAATTTTCAAAAAATGAACATGATGTGCTGTGGCAACCCTTAACGGGAGCAGCCGAATGAAGAAGTAGAAAAAATATTGATTAAATTGTAACACACTGGGGCGGCACAGTGGCGCAGTGGGTAGCGCTACTGCCTCGCAGTTAGGAGACCCGGGCTTGCTTCCCGGGTCCTCCCTGCGTGGAGTTTGCATGTTCTCCCCGTGTCTGCGTGGTTTCCTCCAGGTATTCCGGTTTCTACCCACAGTTCAATGACATGCAGGTTAGGTGCCTTAGGGATTCTAAAATTGTCCTGTGTTTGTGCGCACCCTGCGGTGGGCTGGCACCCTGCCTGGGGTTTGTTTCCTGTCTTGTGACATGTGTTGGCTGGGATTGGCTCCAGCAGACACCCGTGACCCTGTAGTTGGATAATGGGTAACACACTGAGAGAGGTTTCAAGACCAAAAAACACAGCAGAAACCAGTGCTACACTGTGAAATGTAATTATTGCTTAAAAACATTTTTACTGGTTTCATTAATAAATGACAATGCTACCTTTATTTGAAAAAAAAAAACTAGCAAAGTTTGGAGATCCTGCCTAGGTCGTCATCAGTGGTAGATACAGTAGTATAGTGTCCAACTCTGCTATTGAGAGAAGTTTAGGAAAGTTGACCATTTCTTTCAGAAAGTCTCTAACTCTTATATAGTAAATGAACTGTGTGGATGTAAAGTTATATTTGATTTCCAGTCAATCAGAGAATGCAAACATACTGTGAATATAAAAATCTCTAATGGTCCCAATACCAAGTGCCAACCAAGAATTCAAGGAAGAGTTATGACAGGATTCCCTCGTCATGGCTAACTACACTAGCAGTTCATTAGGATTCGTAGTTTCATAGCATATACATTTACTACCTTGTAATATAGTTTAGGTTAGATAGCACCAGGCTCTCCACTCTGTATAATACAATCATGAAAAGAAGAAGGAAAGTATGGCAGGTACATAAAATATGGAAAAGAAAACTGTTATGTATAAAACTTCTTACCTGTCCACTGCTTGGTGTGGAGCATGCCGCCGGATAACGGAGGGTGACATACATTTGCAGGATGTGTGATTAGCGATCCTTACATAGACAGGCTGTGGAATATACGTCACTGACAACGCAATTTCAAATACCTGTAATTGAAAAATTATTATATCATTTGTGAAAATTATGCTCATATGGGGAAATACTAACAGATAATGAATTTTTTTGGTTAAAAACCAACATCAGGAAAGTGCTTTAAAACTGTAAATTATGTCTGCCATTTTACAATTTAAATATACTTCAGTTTTCTGAATTAATGATGTCCAAACCAAACAAGAAACTAACTGCAACAACTGCAACTATAATTTAAAGTATATGTAGAAAATATTTATTATTTCTTTTAAGAAATACAAATACTATGACTATGGAAACAGAGCAAGGCTCACAAAGACTGATTTGGATTTTATATATTGAAATCATTATTAACAAGAAATTTGTTTTCTTCTTCAACATGTTGAAGAGTGTTTATTAAATATGCACAAAACATGCTTTTGAACAGCATAATCACAAATATCTTTAAACCTTTTTAAAGGCTAAGTTTGTATTTTTCAAGTCAAAGTTATTTTATCAAAATCATGGTGAACATTAATTTGCCATTGCAAATTTTGTTCTAAAGTAAACAGTTTTTTTTTATAAATATTAAAAATACAGTGGATGTGTTTGCAGTTTAAAATGGGGTCCAGACGGCATGTGTCTAAATGTAAAAGAAAAGACTTAAAACTTACCAAATATGTGTTATTTCAGACAACAAAAGTATTGATTTCAGACAATACAAGAAAAACAAACAAGACAGCACTGTAATGACTTGATTGTTATAAAGGTATAATATATTGAGGGGTGAATAAACATTTAATACATCTAGTGAAAATGCTAAAGTAGTAAATGGAGATCCCCAAAATCAGTTTAGAAAAGTACAGTTTAATGGGGAAGGTGAACTGTATCTTCATCTTCATAATCAAGCAAATCACTGATACAGAATGACAGTACAACACACAAACTTTGGATTTCCTTGTCTGTTCTCACTACATTTTATGAGTGTACAGTGGATTCCATCCTTAGTGGTTGCATAACATCATAATATATGACATGTGCTCTACTCAAAATCATATAACACTGAAGACTACAGGCAAAACAGATCATTAATGGCACCAAATGACCTTCTGCTCTAAACCTCTGTAATACACATTGCCTTTAGGAAGGTTAACATGATTACTGAAGACCACAGCCATTCTGCACAATGGAGATTCTCACTCCTCCTTTCAGAGAAATAGAAGATGACTAGTCAGACTTACATTAGCAGTTTTAGAGACAGTGTCAATTCACAGATCACAAGATTACCAAACAGCCAGTCATAATAACATTTTACATATGTGTTATTGTATGTGCATATTGCATGTAATTGTATATATATGTAGCATTCAATGATTATTTTTCTTTTGTATCTTTTGTTAATACTGCATCACTGTCACTATTCCATAACAGTTATTGTGGTATGTCCATATGACAATAAACGTGAAGTAAAATCTTTCCCTAACTGATGGAAAGTAAACACTCAAGATAACAATTTCCGTATTTGCAAATTCCAGAAAATTAGAACCCTATGGACCAAAGGCTGATGCAGTGGAGAACAGGCAATGATATGAAGAACACTGCTGGACGTATAATTGCAGACTCTTACAAAAGTACATTTTGTTCTGAAAATTACACAAATATGCTATTTATGGTATTTATGTTTCAAAATGCTCTGTAATACTCAAGAACAATTTTGGCTTGAACAATGGACATATTCTGTAAGCTTCAAAGCTTTTGATTTTGTTTTGGATGTGTGTCCTCTAAACACAGGCACGGTATTTTTAAAAATTATAAAAAAAATACTTCATTTTAGATCATAATATCCTGTGGCAAATTAATGTGCACCATGATTGCCAAAACATAATTTGGACTTGAACATAAGCAAACTTATTCTTTAATGTTTTGGTTACATTGAACAGTAACAATTAAAAGGCAACTAGTTAATAAAAATGAATCAGTATTGAACAAATGGTGACTAAATAGATCAGTTTGTTTGTTGAGTAACATTTACATAACATTCTCAGACCCCTTTATTCAGGGTTACAGGGGCTGGAACACTGTGTTAGTATTGGGCTCAAAAAAAAAATCAGCCCTGGACGCGGTATCAGTACATCACTCATTCACATCTCCCCACACATATTATACCAGTATTTCTTCACTATTTATGCCATCAATGACAATGAACCAGTGCATAATAATTCAATGGACACTGGCTATAGTCTAGTCAGTATCAAATATCAACTACTAACAATTATTTTTGTGTACAAAAAAAGTATATTTGAATGTAATAAGCATCTCAACAATTTGTGATATTACTTTAGAGAAATTTTAATTGAAAGTCAGTTGGTCAGATACTGAATATATGGTGTAGAATAGTAGCAGAAATAAAGCATCTTGTTGTAACATTTGTTTTCTCTGGTTCAAAAAAAAAAAATCTTGATTGTAAAACTTTCAAGTTTGAAACATGACAGAAAGTTTAGGTTAACCAACCTGCTGATTTTTATAGGGTTTCTAACAACCAGCTCCCATTGACGGATTCCACTACAGGGCCTATTGTTTTTTCAAAAGGCTAATCCTCTGCCGGGGTGCTTTTGAACTCTTTAAACTGAGAGGCAGTAATACAACATAAAGGAGCTGTACTACTCTAGATGTAATTATAAAGTCATTTGAAAGACAGTCAAATATATAGAAAATACCCTTTCTTTCTTCTAAAATATAATCATGGTATTACCAAATTACGAGACACCACAAGTCAGCTCACAGAACCATGTCTAAACAGCTAATACAAGTGTACAGCTTCGGCCAATAAGTTTCATATTTTTAATACAGCTGTTCAAAATAGGTTTGCTTGGTAGTAGTTTAGCCCCATTGTTTCAAGCATACTGATTTATTTGTCTAAATAAAAAGTAATTTTTTTTTTTACTTACTGTTTTAGTAACATAGGAGACACTGGTGTTTCTACAAGATAAGCTTTCTTCATTACAGCATCCTCCACATCTGAAAACTGATACACATGAAGGTTTGAAGAATATATTTGTGTTGGTGCCAAGCTCCTTAGCAACATCTATAACAACCTCTCTGGGCATACATAGTGTTCTCTGCCATTCTTCATCTATTGCTGAAAGGAAAGAGTTAAAGTTACATTGATAGGTTTTCTGCATACGTATGTCAAATGGGTTGCTATACCATCAATCCATCCATTCATTATCCAACCCGCTATATACTAACACAGGGTCACGGGGGTCTGCCATTTCATGTATTCTGTTTTTAAAACTCTACACTTCATTAAGTAACTCATATAGTATTCAACTTGTTTATAGCTAATTCACAGTAATGAAGACTGTTAACAAATCACAATTACTTTTGTATTAGGAAATGTATTTATTTACAATAATAGCCATTTTTTGAAGTGGTGGTGTAACTAGACATATTAGAACGTAAAAATGTTATATAGTGATGGAGGCATCCTGGGCTAAATACATGAAATATAATAGATTATCTGCAGGATGATCTAACATATTTACTCATCCATTTTTTATTTTGATTAATGCAGTTTAAGGTTACAGGGTTAGAAATTTTTCCAGCAACACAGTGAAGAAGGCATAAAAAAATTTCAGGTAAGATGGTAACCCTTTACAGAGTACACTCTCTCACACTTAAGGTAGTCAATGTAACAGATACTATACATCTTTGAGATTTGAGAGGAAACATGCATATCTGTAGAAAAATCCATATAGACAGAAAGAAATGCTACAAACTCCACGCAGTGTATATAGTACTGTACTATACTATACTGTAAGTTCTACCAAAGACTTTTGAGCCATGAGCCAATAACCATAGCACCAAAAAGCTGCTCCCTTTGTTCATGTGAAGATGTAGTGTTTCATTAAAAGCTCCTTAAGGCACGACAGGGCAGTGACAAGTTATGCCCGGTTTAAGCTATTGGCCAGTATGTGTTTATACAAAAGATAAGATACACATAAACCTCAGGATTTAAAGATGATTATAAGCTGATGTTATGGTTTGTCTTACCTACTACTCTCAAAGCCTATGCTCATGGATTGCTCCTAAAACAGCAGTGTGATGTTTAATCTCCATAAACTGGAAGGGAAATAATTTTAGACACATATTACAAACCAAGTATATTGACTTAGGAAATCAACCTTTAGGAGGTACAGTTTTCAACAAAAATATAAATAAAAATGTAAGTTTTATGATTTGAGTTGGTATGTTTATAATTTTACAACAGCTTGATGTGTTTTGCTTTTATTCCCTCATTTATTTCTTTTTTAACATCATTAAGATTAGCACCATCACTCTCAGCTTCCCTTTCAACTTTTTCACATTGACTTTAAGTTCTGTGATGCCTAGAAAAAAAAAAGAAAATAGAACAAGATGTGTCCAAAACTGTTTTTCTGCATAATTCTGATTACTGTATATCATGAGTAGTCTCTCTTGTTTAGAAATTGTGTTTCCTTGTTTGTATGATATTCCATTCAAATGTCTACTGTCATCATTATACCCCATTGTCTGATTTTTGTTTGCTTTCTTCATGATCAGTTTTTGTAACTTAAAAATCGCTATTCCACGGACCACTGTGGTGATTATCTTTTTTCATATTTTAGAGTATCTCTAAGTAATTCCTCTGTTCTAATTTAATTTTACCACATATATACTAGTTTTTTTTTCTTGAAGGCATCTAAAATCTTCTGTGATTAGTTTTTGAAGTTTTCTGATCAGCTTGAATGATGTGTAGGAAAACAGTTCTGTAACCTCTACAAGACACAGCATCTGTATTTTTAATAAGTGTGGCCATTACAGCCTGTCTTCTGGACATTTGATGGTGTACTGTGATATTGTTTTGTCTTTTTTTTTTAGTTCTGTTGTGTTTTATGTTACTACTCAAACTACTGTAGAATTATCTTCTTCTGTGCCTTCTGGTTTGTCCATTCTTCTGTTAAGTTCTTAAACTCTCTTTTAAACTCATGTCTTGTATGTCTTGGACTGACATACAGTATTCTCTCGTCTGTCCATTCTTTCTTTACATCTTATATGACTGATTGCACATTTTTGTTGTATTTCTTAACATTATTCATTCCACCTCCATTCCTTCACTTAGTTAACATTCTACCTGTAAATTCCATTTAGACCTGCCTGTTCCACTTAGCCATTCTTTGATGTTTCCATCTCTTTCATTCTTCCATGCCTTCAAGCAATTAAGCTGTCACCCACAGATTTTTCAAAAATTCCAGTTTTCTGTATGCTATTACCACAGTTGCTATATCAATTCAGTCCCTAAAATGTACTTTAAGTGATATCTCAGTTCATTCATTATCATATCCCTGCAGCATCATACTACAGACGTATTGAATTTTACAGATTTCTTTAAGTTTAATTTCTTATTTCTAGGCAATATTGTCCCAGGTGTCTCATCATCTTACCTCCTACAGCTATTCTGCCTCAGTCTCCAACTTCTGCCATATATTGTGTTCCTTTCACTGTATTAATGCAACTAACTAACTCTGTTGGGTGATGTATTTAAATAAGAATAGAATCAGGAGTTGGATTGTGGTTTAATATAAAGGTAAAGATTGATACCAGGAAGAAAATCCAACAATAAGCAAAGCCCAGAAAGTTAAACCAAAATCGTAATTCAAACAAAGTTGCAAAGGAGTTAAAACCAAAGTAATTACACATAACCAGAGCACAAACACAAGATGAAAATTGTAGTCAATCGATTGCTTTTTTTTTCTTTGGTTATATTCTTGAAAAAGCGCACATTTTTATTTAATATTTGGAATGAAATCTTTACACTTTATAGACTTCACTTTATTATTAGTATACCGTGGAAAAGGTTCTGCTTTAGGTATGTGTTCAGCATTTCCTGCCTCGCATTTCCTTTCATCTTACACATACCCAGATCTTTGTAGACACGAAACACACATGAAATGCATTTGTTCCAAATAACAATATACAGTACTGTATTATTTACCCTAAACAACTCCAGGAACCTCACATGCAGATAAGGAGCCTTGGTGGGGGATGCTTGTGCTGATCAACACATTTACAAAACAAAAGAAGCTGAAGGAGAGGTGTGAAGGGATGTAAGTGGGCCAGGATTACAAGTTTTTTTGTAGGCTTCAGGGATTCTAGTGTTAAAAAATTAAATTGCTGCCAAAAGTCTGGCTTTTTATTTGTTGTATCCACAAACTTGGACAACCAGTAAATGCACAATTCTGACCTTTATAACTTTGACCTGGTGAAGTCATGTGCCACACATGTCCTGTTGATATTGCCTAGTAACTGATTGGCAACCAGATAAGGCAGAATGCACAAAGTGTCGGAAACTGATATCACACAAAAAAATGCCACAGCGGTAAAATACATTTATTTATTTAAGAATGTGGCTAAATAAAAATATAAATAAACTCACTGTGTTCCTTGGCCTTCCTAACACCAAAACAATGCTTTGGTTATTTTTAAAGATCAAAGAATGACTGTAAAAAATTTTAATACAACACTGATGATGACATTAACTAAATTGGGGATTTATGTAATAGATTTCAGCTCTCCAAGAATCAAATGTAAATGATATTTTAAAATATGAATATATACAGTATATATTGTTGTGGATGGCTGGGGCCCTTGCCTGACCAGGACGCCTTTTCCTTGAAAGGACTGGGCAAACAAGTACGGACAGAGCATTACCTCGGACTTTCGCAGAGCTTCATGGAAAATGGAGTTGGACACAGCCCTGTTGGAATCCGGGGATGCTGCCAGGGTGCGCTGCAGATATTCCAGAGCCCATGTGGGCGGTTCTTCTGTCACACCCCGAAGTGCTGCTGGAGGTGGGGCAACGAGCACCTGAAGCATTGTCGGTGCCTTTTTTAAGGGGCCAGTGGACAGTACTCAGTGAGCCAGAGTCGGGAGGAGAGAGATGAAAGTTGCCGAGAAGGAGTGGAGGAGAAAAATTAAAGAGAAAAGAAAGGATAATTGTGTTAAGGTATGCTGTTTGTGATTGGACTGCATTGTGTGCTTATGGGAACAGGGAAGACGTTCTTCACAAGTAAAGAAACTAAAAATTAAAGTACTTGTGTTTTATAAGTGTGCTTCCCATGTCTGTGTCGGGTTGGGTGGCTGGCATGCCCCCTAGTGGTTCTGTCACTATATATATATATATATATATATATATATATATATATATATATATATATATATATATATATATATATACAGTATATATCTGCTAATTTTTCAAAAGCACTGGCAGAACACAGATGCCAGGCTTTGCAAAGAGTCAGATATTTCCCGCATTAGTACTGAGTACAAAAAACTTTTTCAAATAGTTATATAATTACATGCAGGGTTTAAAATACTTTCTTAATTTAATAAACATCTGTTATTTACATTCTAGTCAGGTAATGTTTCAAGTCCGTTAGTGATGACATTGTCCTGCTTTTGAGCTTTTTTAACCCATGTCTTGTTCAGTTTGCAGGGATGGCCTACTCTCAGCAATCTATGAGTAGAACTGCATGCTTTTTACTAAATGATGACTGACCTAACTGGGCTCCATAGGCAGGTGTATTTAGGCTGAAACCCTGCCAAATCCTTTTATTGAAAGCAGCTGGATTCCATTGAATGCAATTGTGTGTGGTCTGAAGGCAAATGTTTATTTATATATTATAACACAAACATTAGGCTAAAACCTTATTTAGGATTTTTTTTTCAATTCAATTAACGTTTAACAAGCTCTAAGCCCCTTTAACTATCTTTTAAAAAACATCAATGAAGTTAAAATGCAACACATGAAGTTAGGAAAAAATCTGAATTCTCTAGGCCTAATTAAGCTCCCTACATTTTCATAACAATTATTTTTGCAGTTTGTTTTGAGATGCCCCTTCATAATGATTATGGATAAATGATAGATAATACACTTTAACACCTCAGTTTTTCCAGTTTTTCTTCAAATGTAATCAGTTGAAATGCAATGAATGTTCTAAAATGGTGAAAAGGGTAAGAGGTAAACTGCCAAAGGTTTATGTTAGTAAAAACTGAAAAAAGGAAATATCAGAATATTACAAATGGCCTTCTTCATGGCACAACTAATAGGTGTAAGATAAGCACTATATAGCGCCTGACTCGACACAGATTGGGCACGGGAGGCACGTGTAAAATAAAAGGACTTTTATTTTGCTTCAGCTGGAGGGCACGTCTTCCCCATAATCCCCCAGCCACAACACAGTCCCAAGCACCAGTAACCACCAGTACAGCACAAGCACTTTTCTCTTCCTTTGCACCACCACTCCTCCCTAGCAACCTTGTCCTCCTCCACCCGTCTCTGACCAATGAGTGGTGGTCGCTGGCTCCTTTTATAGGTCACCTGGATGTGCTCCAGGTGTTTGATCATTGAGTTCCGGCGGTACTTCCAGGTGTGATGAATCTGTTGCCCACACGGGCTCAGGAGTCCCAAATACAGCACCCGCTGACGGTACCTGCGGGATGATTATACATGAGATCCCTAGACAGGTCTGGGCACGGTTGATGCACAGTCCCAGTCGCAGTCATTCTCAGATCAAATGCTGAGTTCAGACGCTGTCCTCACTGCCGCCTCCAAAAGGGACATGGCTGGATGTTTGGGGTGAGGCTTGATATTAGAGATTTCCAGTTAGAGTCTCAGTTTACTGTGTTGCCAGGTTGTGGAACACTGGGTGGAGTTTTATAGGGAGGAAATACAGGAAGACAAAAATATATAAGGAAGGGGATTTCTTAAAAATAAGGGTTTTTTATGTGAATTACCTTCTTATAGAAACAAACTTCCATAACTTCCACATTTTCATCACCCTCAACTGCTTGCAACAGCCTCCTGTCACTGTTCCACCACTCATTTCAAAATTCATGCATAATTAGTTATAGGTCTCAGTGGTTTGGAATAGACAAGCAAAATTACAGTGACATGCTTATGTGGCCCTAGCCTGTTACTCATCCTGTTAGCTTTTCTAACTTTATTAGTAAGATTCAGAACTCCAGCCTACCACAAAAGCAAATCTAGGGCTGGTATTAGCTTGCAGAGTTCTGTGAAGATGTCTGCTTAGCTTCAGATGCAAAATTGAATCTTTTGAATACATTTCAGAATAGCAATTACCATTTGAAATGACAACTCCAAAAGAATCAAACTACAGGCAAAGATTCAACAGGAGTGCAGAACCAGAGTTTATAGGGAGTGACTTTGTTGTTTAAATGATTAGCTTTGCTTTCGTAAAGAATTTTGGCTTGTGATAAAATGGTGATCACATATTATATTTTGGAATAAACACTATGTCAAGGTTTTCTATTTTCAAATGAAACTTCATACAGATCACAGAACACTGCCTTTACCTGTTTAGAGTGGTGTTTCCTTTGAGATCATTTATATGCAGAAATAGTATAATTTTATTAATGAATACATGGAGGAATGCACAACTACTTACTGTAACTTCTACAGTAATAATTTGATGGAACCCTTACAGCCTGGTTTCAGGGTGCAGCACAGCTGTGAAACTGCTCGGCTACAGGTAACCAATGATGTGCTTATGGCAGCAGACTCTGGACAAACCAGCATATTAATTCTGTTAGACCTCAGTGCAGCATTTGACACTATCAGACTGTAACGGCCGACCCCTTATTCCCAGCCGGCAGCTACACCTCCAAGACCTGTGGCCTGGATAATTGACTGAGAAACCTTTTCCTGTCAAGCCGTACTCCTACACAGATTAACTTTCCCCACAATCGACGGTTTGAAAAGCAAAGACAATAAGCAGAATGTAAAAGGAAACAAGAATAAATGTATTAAATGGGACAAGACACGCCACAAGACAAATGTACACTCAAATATTCCTCCACCCCAACAATCCCACAGCAAACCCGACAATATATATATATATATAAATCCCCTCCCTTGTCCACGTTACATATGACACACACCACACAAACGACAAATGGCTGGCAAACGGAATGATCATGAACTTGAGTCCGGTACGTGAAATAAATGTCCTGAATACGGGACCTGATTAATGACGATAGTAATGTTCGTATTTCCGGCGTTGGAATAACCTCACCGTGATTCCTCGGCGGCGGCGAATGATGATTCGACCCGGGTCTTCAGCGGTAAGCAGGTTGAAAGGCAGTCCGGATGAATGAAATACAAACTGGATGATAGCGCAATGGAATGAAACGGCAGGCAGGTTGTAATCGTGAATGCGTTATTGGTTGTTCTCCTTCTCTCTCCTCGTGCTGGTCTCCCCTTTCGTCTCCTCCTCTTCTCCTTAAATAATCCGTGACGGCAGTAATTGATTAATTGATATACAGGTGTTTTCCAGGTAAGTGATTGTGAACTCCTCCCATCATCCGTCCTCCTTACGGGACAACATTAACTGATACACACAACGCAGTCAATGGGACAATGAAAACGAGACACACACAGCACTGACATTTAAACACTATGTGGCACCGCTACAAGACATGACATTCTACTGTCCAGAATGGAGAACATGCTGGGTACCTCTGGCACTGCGTTCCAGTGGTTCAAGTCCTATCTGACTGATAGGAAAGAGTTTGTTAGACTTGGCAACAGCAGGTCCAGCTCGGCGCCAGTCACACAAGGAGTTCCTCAGGGCTCTGTCCTCGGCCCTCTGCTCTTCTGTATTTATATGCTTCCCCTTGGTCATATTATTCATAGCTTTAGACTGGGTTATCATTTTTATAGAGACGATACTCAACTCTATTTCAATGTTAAAAGTGGAACTTCATCAGAGCTTTCTCAGCTCACAACTTGCCTTAGTGAAATTAAAACCTGGATGGAGCAGAACTCTTTAAATTTAAATTGCAGCAAAACTGAACCCCTGCAAATTGGGACTAAAATGCAACTTAATAAAATGAGCTCCTTCCCAGTCAGTCTTGGCGGTGATCTCATCAGACCTGCCTCTACTGCAAAAAATCTTTGTGTCATTTTTGATTCCTCCCTTTCTTATTCCACCTACATAAATCACATTGATATTTCTTACTTTCACCTCCGTAACATATTCCATGTTTGCTGCTTCGTCTCCTTTTCTAATGCTGAGAAACATGTCCATGCTTTTATCACATCCCATGATTATTGTAACTCGCTGCTGGCAGGTGCCCCTTCTAATCTTCTATCACAGCTCCAGTTGATTCAAAACTGCAAGAGTCCTTACTCGAACCAGCAGCAGCGAGCACATAACACCCATCCTGCTTCGCCTTCACTGGCTCCCTGTGTCTTACAGAATCGAATATAAAATCCTACTAATAACCTACAAAGCCTTAAAAAACCTCGCGCCAAACTACATCAGTGACCTTCTCCATCACTGTGTGCCTGCCCGCCCACTAAGGTCCTCTGATTCTGGCAATCTTGCTGTGCCCCACACTAATCTACACTCCATGGGTGACAGGGCCTTCAGCTGTATAGCGCCCAGACTCTGGAATGACCTACCGAAATTAATCAGATCAGCTGACTTCATGAATTCTTTTAAAAAACAACTCATAATTCATCTATTCAGGAAGGCTTTTAGCTCTACCTGACTTTATTACCCTTCTCTCAGTTTACCTCTATGTCAAGATGCTCATGTAACCTGTATGTGTGTGCTAGACCACCAATTGTGTTGTCTGTTAGGCTTTCTATGAATTTACTATCTTACTCCTCTTTATTTATTTATTTGGTTTAGTACAATGCTATATACTGTATACTCTGCTGTTCTCTCTTAAACTCTGTGAAGTGCCTTGAGCATGGGAAAGGTGCTATATAAATAAAATGTATTATTATTATTATTGAAAGTCAGAAAGGATTTATCATCCGTGTAATTTAAAATATTGTGACATCCCGTTGAATAAACACACTCAGGAGCCACTTGTCTGGGGGATTCTTCCAAAAGCCGACTGACTTTTTTTGAATATGCTGCGATATAAATGGTGCCCTACCGCCGCCCGTTGTATGGGTCACGGGGACACCTCCAAAATAACAAAGACAATTCATCTTCGTCCTATCTACCTCTCTTAAACCGTTCACTCCCTTTTTACCACCTGATGCTGTCCACCTTTCGCTCCAGCCCCCCAACTACCACTTCTGGCCACCACCTCCCCTTTTCTTCAAGCACCGTTAATTAACCCGATCCCTGTCACTCAACTCTCTCTCTCTTTCTAGGGAGATGCCCCAAGCCCTTACAAACAGTGTTCCCCCAAGACTCCACCCCAACACCGCTTCCACTCCCTACAACCCATACAATGGCAAGACCCCTCCCAATATTTTATTGATATATAAAGTACACATACATAGTATTAGATATTTTAAAACTTTGACTTAAATAGTTTCCTCATGGGAAACTTTTACTTAAGTCCTTTTCCAGAAAGATATCTGTTTTTACTGAAGTATGGTTGTGGGGTACTTTATACAATACTGCAAAATATTAACACCAGAAAAGCCTATAAAAGTCAAATTATCAACGCACATATACTGTAGGAGCAGATTGACTGTAATAGCTGGTAAAGGTGGCAGTAAAATCAAGAATCATACAGGTAGCAAAAAATAGAAAAACGGTGCAATTGATCTGAAATTCAAAAAAGGGAAAGGTAGGATATTAGGCTCAGTTAGAATGTTAACAGATGGACAAGATCTAGAGGAAAAATAAGTTCATGAAGGAGAAGCCACAAGGACATCTTAGCACTCATTAAAACTGTTTTGGGGCTCAGCACTGATTTAATAATTTCTGAAGTTCCAAATGAAAATGGCAATGTCCATATTCAGATATTCTAAATAGTTATTAAAACTCAACAACGTGTTCTTGTATTAACTATTTATAGACCCCCAAAATAAAACTTTAATTTTCTATAGATATTTTCGATTATTCCTCTCTTGTAAAATATAATAAAGTAACTTTACTGGGTGATTTTAATCTTCATGTAAATGACAGGTCTGATTCTAATACAATGAAATTTATAGGTCTTATTACTTGCCTAAACTTTATCTAACATGTAATGGGTGCTACTCATAACCGAGGAAACACACTGGAGTTGACTTTCTCAAAGGGGAATGACATAGATATCTCATTGATTTTAAGGGCTCCAGTTCCAGATTATTTTTGTGTCTTTTTTTACATAACTTTCTGTATTCCAAGTAAATGTCCTGAGTGCAGGTGGCATATGACAAACCAAGAGATTTTTCATTGTTCCTGGGTATAGAGTTTAAAAAATGATCAACATGCATGTTCAACTGCTAGGAAAGTCTACTTTTCTAATTTGATTAATATTAATAGAAATGGTCCATGGTTTTTATTTGATATACACAGAATATGTCTTCTTATAGCTCTTGATTCACTGGTGATGGATTTCAGTGACAAATAAAATCAGTGGTCTATATTTTTCTCAGAATGATGGCTATGAACTCTCTAATACTTTCATGATTATAAGTACTGGGGTAAGGCCTACTTGTAATTATTCAGGATTTGAAATAGGTTCCCTTAAGGATTTGTCCTGCTTGATAACTGTTTCTAAATCTACAGCTTGTATATTATTTCTTAAACCATCGAATCATTTTAAGGAATTGTCTCCTGTTTTTATTAGTCCTACTCTTAATATTATCAATAAGTCGCTTTTCATCGGCTTGGTTCCCTCAGCTTTTAAAACTGCCATTGTTAAACCAGTGCTTAAAAAACTTAACTTGGATCCACAGATTTTGAACAATTATAAACCAGTTTCCAGTGTTTCTTTTTTGTTTGAAATTACTTGAGAGGGCTGTTGCTAATCAACTTATTGCCTACTTGTCTGAAAATAATCTTTTTGGCAAATTTCAATCCAGCTTTTGGTTATGTCATTCCACAGAAATTGCTTTGACCAGAGTAATCAATGGTCTATCGATCACTGCTGATTCTGATTTGATGTCAGTCTTACTGTTTCTTGATTTGAATACAGACCACAGCATACTTCTTAACCGGTTGGAGAAACATATTGGCATTCGGAGGACGGTACTCTCTTGGTTTCATTCTTATTTATCAAGTAGAACTCAACGTAAAGGTTACAATAAAACTATCTTTGAATTTTCTGAGGTAAACTTTGGTGTACCCCAGGGATCAGTTCTTGGCCGTATGCTTTTTTCTATTTGTTTGCTTTCTCTTGGTGATATCATTTGGAACGCTGTAAATATGGTGTTAATTTTCATTGTTACACTGATGATACACATCTATATATACCTGCAAATGCAAATAACCTCTACTAACTTCTAAATTTAGAGGCATGTCTGTCAGATATTAAAAAAATGGATAGTATAACCACAAGGGGCCACCACTGAGGTCCAAACCACAGACACAGCAATACTTTTTTATTTGCCCCAAATCCCTTCTTTACAAGAATACCCACCAAATAAATCAATTCACAAATCTCTCCTTCTTCCTCCAAGAGTGTTGCCCGCTGCCTCCCGACTCTAACTCAACTCCAGTGAGGCAATGAGCTCTCTTTTGTAGCCAACCTGGGAACTGCTTCTGGTTTCCTGTTCAAGTTCTCCCACACTTCTGGGTCGTTATGGAAACCAGGGCAGCACCCTCTGGCAGTCCCCAAAGATCCCAACAGGGCTGTGTCTCCAAACTCCAATTCTCATGCCACCCTGCAGGTGTCTTAAATTGGTCCAGCCTTGAGAAACACTGCCACCTGTTGTTTGGACGAACTGATCCCAGTGAGCCTATTCACCCAGTCCTTCCATTATGGCCTCCTTGCCGAGTATGAATCACTCCATTATGCTGGCCAGGATGCCTGTCCTTCCTTTCAGACAATGCAAAGGGTTTGAACTTTCTGCTGTTAAACGCTACTGTGATGGAATGCTGAGGCCCTTACCCGACCAGGATGTTCCGGCACAGAAAGACCACAGGAGAGGGCTTATTTTGGATACTGTCTCCCCGGGACTTCCTTGGCTTAGAGAGGGGACACGGTTTTGGAGCATGGAAGTTCAACCCTGCTGATGCCCATGGCCACTGCAGGGGGTGCCTGGATGTTTACTAGGCCCTATTTGGCAGCATTTCTGCTACACCAGGAATTGTTGCTGGAAAAAGGTCACAAGACACCTGGAGTCCTTCCATGTATCCTATAAAAGGGGCCAGTCACCACTTCTCAATGGCCAGAGTCAGGAGGAAGAAGGACAAAGCCTGTAATGAGGACTGGAGGTGAAGGGACTGCGCTCCACTTGATGTTGTGGACATTGTGCTCTTGAGGGGAGCGGAGAAAGGGCTTCCCCAGCTGTAAAATAAACATGTGCTGTGTGGTGAAACTTGTGCCCTGCCTGTGTGTGTCTGGTTAGAGTGGCTGTGCATGTCCTGGACTTCAAACTACTAAAACAGAACTATTGGTTTTTAGACCAGCCAGATATGGACACTTTTGTGAAAACGTGAGTGTTAATATTGATGGCCGTAGTATTTCTGGAAGCTCAACAAACAGAAATCTTGGAGTGTTTTTTTAATATTTGTCTAACATTTCTGTCTCATATTAAGGTTATTATCAAGACAGCATTTTTTCACATTATATATTACAATATATGTTATTATATGTTACTAGCCATGTGCGCCCAACTACGTTGCACGTGTTAAAGTTGTCTGTGAAGGGCTCTCTGTTTAAATGCAGCTGCCAGTCGTGAACTGGGCCCTTTGTCACACAGCATTATGATTTTTTATAAGGGAAACAAAATTACAAAAGAAAACCCTTGGATATTGATTTGATAGGAATGGCCTACTTGGAATCACTGTCCGAATAGTAATTATGTGGTGGTGTGGGAGCATTTCTGCTTCTGTCCGTTCACAGTCCATCTTGTTTTCACGACGCTATCATTTCCTCTCACGATGTCTTCTCAACCTTTCTCCAATCTCGCAGGTTGCTTTGTGGCAATCCAAAGAGTAAGGCAATATACACGGAGCAATGGTTATAAAAGGGGGACACATAGGTATCCAGGCTCTTTAAAGCATAAATAGGGATCACTTCACTGATATGTGAGCAAGCCACGGTACAACTGTGAGACGCGCAGCACTCGACGGCTACAACGTAACAATAATAATTTCCGAAACATGCTGTTATGTTGTCATTCATTTTACCCACTGTCTTTCTTTCAATCATATGTTACGTAGGCACGTACCTTTTATCTTCGGCAATCTCATTCTCTAACCAGGCCTCAGGAGCTAACCAGCATAACACTGTCCACCACTCCTTTCGTTATTCCGGCACATTGTTGACATCCGTGAGTAACAACAACGTACTAAACTGGAAGGTGGTCTACGCGTGCATGGAATTCGTGGACAAACAAAGATCAAGATCTAAATTAAGATCTCTTTAGTTAATTTAAAGCAAAATAATTGGTTAGTTTGAATGTCTGTGTTTTGAGGTATGACTGGAGTACTACAGTCTTCAGTAGTATAAGCCTGGAGGAGATTCTTAATGCAATACCTATGTTTTAGCTGTCTCTCTACTGCCATCTAGTGCTTCTTCTTCTAATTCATTCGCGGACAAACAAAGATCAAGATCCAAATGAAGATTACATATAGAAATGTTATACTGAAAAAATCTGATATATCTTTCTGTGGCATAGGAATATTAATTAAAACATGCATTTGTTGACTTGATTATTATAATGCCTTATTCATTGGCCTTCCTAGTTGTGCTACTAAAAGTCTTCAGCTTGTTCAGAATGCTGCAGCTAGAATCTTGACAAAACAAAAGAAAATGAGTATATGATATCCATTTTAGCTTCTCTTCATTGGTTACCAGTACAAGTTAGAGATGATTATAAAGTTCTTCTTTTAATGTATAAGGCCTTGCTTTGACTTGCTCCACCTTATTTAGCTGAACTAATTACACCATATACTCAAGTACGTCTTCTTTGCTCTCTTAATGCTGGTCTATTGGTCCTTCCCAGATTTAAGAAAATAATCAATTGATCACAAAACATTTGTCTATCACATGCATTACATTTGGTGTGGTCTTCCATTATGTGTTAGAGAAGAACATTTAGTTGGTATTTTTAAATTAAAAAATAACTTTTACTCCTTTCATTATAATCTGCCTTAAAACTGAGTTAGGTTTATCATGTTTGAAATATTTTCCTAAATACACATTTTATTTTTATTGCTTGTTTTTTATTCATTAACATGATATGTTTAATATTGTTTTAGCTAAATCAATATTGTTGTTTTTGTATCATTTAAAATTGTGTTCCTTTTATCTGTTGTATATTTTGTCCCATGTTTTCTTCTTATTTGTATTGAGTATTTGGACCATGCTACATGGTGATTATGCACTTTATATAAAGATGATTGATTGATTGATTGATTGGTTGATTGATTGCTTGATTGATTGATTGATTGATAAAAAGAAAACTGCAGCCAAAAAATTGTACTGTATAGCAGCCTGCAGGCAGCTCTTCAAATGCACTGGAGAGGAAGCTGTCAGTTAAACTAGGCAGGGTAGAGAGCAAGGCTAGGTGAACCAAGAGACTTGAATGGAAGCAGCCCATTTGGCACGGTATAAGTTTTGACAAGCCTTGAGAGGGTTTGTAAACGGGGCAGTGACTTTGAGAGAATAGGGATAAATAGCATCTCCACATAGGAGTTAGCCAATTTTCACTATCTTGTTGACACTGAAGAGTGTGATGATGATTGCTAATACTGTATGTCATCCCTGTTTGTTGTTTTGTGAAATGACACCTATTGTCTATAACAACCACAATGTAAAGCAGGACTTTTGAGATTAATCATTTCTTAATAAATATTCCCAATTTCAAAGAGATAAGCAACAACTTTAAGTAAATATCCACAAAAAATACATTTCCATATGTGGTTGTAATGTTAATAGAATATTTTTCAGAAACTCATTTTAAAATTACCTAGTAACTTGGGGTCAACATTTCTGTATTCATACCTTTCAGGATTTCCAGATCGTAGGCAGCAGCTGCATATCGTGTAGATCTGTGAGAAGAAGAGGACGAGGAAGTGGAAGGTGGTGTGTCTTGGCTGTCTACCAGAGCTTTGAGTTTCAATCTGCACTTCCACAATTTCCAGTCTTCATAATGAATGGTTTGTAGTAGCTCCTCTAGATTTGCAGCTGATCTTATCTTGTGTTCTAAAGTGTCCCTGACTTTTTTCTGCAAGCAGAACAAACATAAATTGCAGTTACTAACTCGGGGATGAATTTAAATCCCAGAATAACTGTTGGTAAAAATTCAGGTTTTAAGGTTAAGGAGTGTGTGGTTATAGTAAGGAATTTGACATAATTATTGCAGCTAATAGTAGTTTCAACTTTGTGAAATAAAAGGACGTCTATTAGGTTTTCTGTCTAAAAAACAATAAATATATACAGTACACATATATTTAGGGATAATAACACACTCAAACGCTTTCGATCCAAATCAGGGTTGCAGAGGCCCAAAGCCTCTCCTGGCAATCTTTAGGGTAAAAAGACATTGCAGGTCTGACTCATACACAATCACACTTAGATGAGGCAATTTTAGGTTTGTGAAATTAAATACCATAACGTCTTTAGACTTTGGGAGAAAAACATGGTTTTGTTTTAGTTCAATTTCTTATGTCTGTTTGGAGTAGGACCCTTTTGTTAACAGATGAAGCATTGATCTCCACCATTAGTGGACTGAATGGTTAGTGAAGTGATGACAGTCCACAAGGCTCACCTCCCTCATTAGATGAAGACATTGCATTTATATAGCACTTTTTAAGACACTCAAGGGGCTTTACACAGATTGGGATGGGGGGTGTGCATTACAACTGCTTCCAATGTGCAGCATCACCTAGTTGATACGACAGCAGCCATTTTGCGCCAGTACTCTTACCACATATTAATCATTAGGTGGTGAAGGGGTGAGAGAGATTAGTAACCAATAAGGGTCAGGGGATGATTATGTGGTTGGAATAACCAGGCTGTGATGGGCAATTTAGACAGGACATCTGGAAACACCCTACTCTTTAAAAAAGATGCCCAGGGATCTTTCATGACCACAGAGAGTCAGGACTTCAGTTTTATGTTTTATGCAAAGGAACATGCCAATTTTTACAGCACAGTGTCCCTGTCACTGCACTGGCAATGGGATCCACACGCTGACCACACTAAATACCCCCTCATGTCCTCACTAATACCTCTTCCAGAGGGTGGCTCACCTGCACCTAGTGGAGAGAAGTGTATCTGTCACAAGCCAACAGCCTGCAAGGACAAACAAACACACACAGATACTTGATTTTGTTAAATTTAGTTATAACTACTGCATAAGATCCAACAAATAAAGCACAAAAGAAATGTTATATACAAGGGTTTCAATGAGTTTGTACCTGAATGATTAATATCTTAAATATTCAAATTAACTGGAAAAAATGTTGAATGAAATCATTCTGTAATGTCACTTACTTAATCCAATTTAGGGTTCTGGCAATACCAGGTACAAAGTCAACAACAAACCTTGGATGTGGCATTTGTCAGTCTCAAGCAAAAACACACTTCTACCCACACTCACTCATAGATAGAAAATCCAGAGTGATCTATAAACAAGTGGAAAAGTGTGTTAACGCCATAAAGACTTTGAAGATGTGAAGCAATAGCAGGGTCGGCACATAACATAATGATGCCTGGGCAGCTTTCTGCCACTCTTCCCACTCCAAATTCATGTATGTACTAGGTATGAGTCAATACACTTAACTTACATACAACACGTATTGCGATACATGGTTCATAATAACAAGCTTCCATGATACTGCACACCTTGAGAACAATGGGAAAAATAATTATTGGAAAAACTTAAAAAAAATTAAAGGTTAGCTTAAAATCAGTAAAACACACAAAATAGACATTAAAAACAGATATATATTGTCAAGCACGTGTGCTTAAGAGACACCTTCGGGGTTCTGTTACATTGAGTAATTCCACCCCTTGGACAGAAGGGACACTAACTGCTCTTATTTGTTCCCACAGTCTAGGGGCACCCAACACAGTAGATGCCTAACCTCACCTTGCCCCTTCTGGGGGAGCTCCCATATATTCCAGCAACATTAAAGAAGAAGTGGCTATCACTTGAGGACCATGCCAGGAGATGAAACTCCTTAATACTGTGTGAGCATTTTGACTTTAGAACGGCGATAGCTGAACATTTATGTTTTGCACTTTTTCTTTTCATTTAAGTTCTAAAATAAATGGGTAAGCCGTCGGGGGTAACCAAACACTGAGTCTATATCTGCATTCTCTTTCCACAATATACAGTGCATCCGGAAAGTATTCACAGCGCATCACTTTTTCCACATTTTGTTATGTTACAGCCTTATTCCAAAATGGATTCAATTCATTTTTTTCCTCAGAATTCTACATACACCCCATAATGACAACATGAAAAAGTTTACTTGAGGTTTTTGCAAATTTATTAAAAATAAAAAAACTGAGAAATCACATGTACATAAGTATTCACAGCCTTTGCTCAATACTTTGTTGATGCACCTTTGGCAGCAATTACAGCCTCAAGTCTTTTTGAATATGATGCCACAAGCTTGGCACACCTATCCTTGGCCAGTTTCTCCCATTCCTCTTTGCAGCACCTCTCAAGCTCCATCAGGTTGGGTGGGAAGCGTCGGTGCACAGCCATTTTAAGATCTCTCCAGAGATGTTCAGTTGGATTCAAGTCTGGGCTCTGGCTGGGCCACTCAAGGACATTCACAGAGTTGTCCTGAAGCCACTCCTTTGATATCTTGGCTGTGTGCTTAGGGTCATTGTCCTGCTGAAAGATGAACCGTCGCCCCAGTCTGAGGTCAAGAGCGCTCTGGAGCAGGTTTTCATCCAGGATGTCTCAGTACATTGCTGCAGTCATCTTTCCCTTTATCCTAAAAAGTCTCCCAGTTATTTTCACTGAAAAACATCCCCACAGCATGATGCTGTCACCATCATGCTTCACTGTAGGGATGGTATTAGCCTGGTGATGAGCGGTACCTGGTTTCCTCCAAATGTGACGCCTGACATTCACACCAAAGAGTTCAATCTTTGTCTCATCAGACCAGAGAACTTTGTTTCTCATGGTCTGAGAGTCCTTCAGGTGCCTTTTGGCAAACTCCAAGTGGGCTGCCATGTGCCTTTTACTAAGGAGTGGCTTCCCTCTGGCAACTCTACCATACAGGCCTGATTGGTGGATTGCTGCAGAGATGGTTGTCCTTCTGGAAGGTTCTCCTCTCTCCACAGAGGACCTCTGGAGCTCTGACAGAGTGACCATTGGGTTTTTGGTCACCTCCCTGACTAAGGCCCTTCTCCCCCGATCGCTCAGTTTAGATGGCTAGCCAGCTTTAGGAAGAGTTCTGGGGCCTCATGTATAAACGGTGCGTACGCACAGAAATGTTGCGTAAGAACTTTTTCATGTTCAAATCGCGATGTATAAAACCTAAACTTGGCGTAAATCCACGCACTTTTCCACGGTACCTCATACCTTGTCGTACGCAAGTTCTCCGCTCGGTTTTGCAGACTGGCGGCACCCAGCGTCAAAGCAGTGCTACTGTTCCTGTGTGGTTACACCTTATTTTCCTGACACGGCTTTATAAATACACCGAAACTAACCGCATATTGTTTATTAGTGTAATGCATCTGATTGTAATTAACTTGTAACAATATAATGGTAGAGGGAACAGCCATAGTATTCCAAATACCATAACTGCTTTAGCGTTGTTACTCTAACTTCTTCTTCTTCTTCTTTCAGCTCCTCTTGTTAGGAGTTGGCACAACGGATCATCTTTTTCAATATTTCTCTCACTGCACCACTCAGAGTATTTATATCACTGTATCTGAGTGTGAATCACAGCAGCAGCTGATCGGAAAGGGAATTATCGGTATACAGCTTCAAGGACACGCTGTCTCAGCCACTGCAAAATGTTTTAAAGCCTTTCCTGTACGGACCTCGCGGTTCAGAAACAGAAACGATATCATTTATAAGGTGAAATTCAGCAAAATATGTTTATTAAATTATACAGATAAAACTTTAACTTCATTTAAATAATCTATATTCTTCACTGGGAGTGTTGTTAAGGATAGAATAATTAAACATGTACTACGAAGACATTTCAATGTTCTTTAAACGTTTTGAAGAATCGGCGCTAAGCTTACAGATGGCTTAACGTCTATTACAGAGCTGATTGTATGGCGATCGGTTACTTGGGGAAAGAAAAGCACTGACTGCAGTGATGGCTACGCCAATATATATTGAATATAAAACAGAAAGACAAAATAACAACACAGCTAAAAACACAGCGACAAATTTCGCAAAAGTTAAATGCTTGTGTCATGAGCACGAGGCAGCTATGCAGCCATCCACTGTGCATAAGCTACCTTACTGACGGGCGGGCGAAGGAGCCACCGATTCTTCCTCTGCCCAGTGCCACCACAAGCCTAGAGCCGCCCCTGATTGTACTGCTGCAATAAATTATTTCATCAAGTGAAACACATGTTTAATAACGTGCTTTAACTCCTATCATCATGAAAATGATATCACGTATACATCTCAGTATTTTAGTTATTCAGAGAACTGTAATATTACGAATGTAATTGATTCTGTGTCCAGTTGGAGGAAGAGAGCCGGTTTAAAAAGCAAGTAGTGATTCACACACATAGAGCACATAGAAGATCAAATACAAAACAAAGCATTTAACGTGCTACTTTAATTACGATGTGATTTGAGAAACTGGTTAATTAAACGATTTTAAGATGAAGTTTATGATGTTCTACTTTAATGACAAAATAAACTACGTGATTAAAGTGGAAATGTCGAGATTGAAGTTGACATTTCGTGCTTTTTCCTCACTGTGTGCCTTTTTCTCTGTACCCTAATAAGCTTTCATATGACACTCAGACAGTGGGCTTACAACTCGGCTTTTCACGCGACTTTGATATGTGACTTCTTTTTATTTCCGGCACTGTGCGATTTGTGAATGTGAGCTTTCAAGTTTCTCCAACACGCTATGTCACTCGATCAACTTCCTTTTGTTGATTATACCACGGTTTATTTGAACAAATAGTATGTTTTTCCTTTGCCTCCACTTGGTATTCGCTGAAATTCTTATATTTTCCCCGTGCTTTTCCCATTGTCTTTTCACAGAAGGCTGCGCTTAAGGGCGATTTATATTGATTTGCATATTCAAATAGGCGTAATTCTGTGAGGATTTGGGGCGTTACATAAAGCGCGTGCACGAGCGTTAGTTTTCACGCTGGTCGGGATTTATGTAGCGGAAGAACGTGGAAGTTGGAGTACGCACAGATTCCTGCATCTGGATTTTTCTGTGCGTAAGCACATTTCAGCTTTTGTGCTTACGCCATGTTATAGTGCAAGTTCTACGCACGGCGTTATACATGAGGCCCCTGGTGGTTTCGAACTTCTTCCACTTACAGATGATGGAGGCCACTGTGCTCATTGGGACTTTCAAAGCAGCAAAAATTTTTCTGTAACCTTCCCCAGATTTGTGCCTCGAGACCATCCTGTCTCGGAGGTCTACAGACAATTCCTTTGGCTTAATGCTTGGTTTGTGCTCCAACATGAACTGTCAACTGTGGGACCTTATATAGACAGGTGTGTGCCTTTCCAAATCATGTCCAATCAACTGAATTTACCACAGGTGGATTCCAATTAAGCTACAGAAACATCTCAAGGATGATCAAAGAAAACAGGATGCACCTGAGCTCAATTTTGAGCTTCATGGCAAAGGCTGTGAATACTTATGTACATGTGCTTTCTCAATTTTTTTATTTTTAATAAATTTGCAAAAACCTCAAGTAAACTTTTTTCACGTTGTCATTATGGGGTGTTGTGTGTAGAATTCTGAGGAAAAAATGAATTGAATCCATTTTGGAATAAGGCTGTAACATAACAAAATGTGAAAAAAGCGATGCGCTGTGAATACTTTCTGGATGCACTGTATATACATATATGAATATACAGTATATATTTGATCAAAATATATACTTTTATTGAGTTTTGCAATGGTTAAATCAAATTCAAAATTAAACTTGACTGTCCTGCCTATTTTTCACACATAAATATCATGGCAGCTTTAAAAACTCCTGCAAGTGAAAAGGCACCAGCCCTTTCTAACTAAATATGTGTGGTGCAAACTTAACAGCCATTTAATAGACATTGTGCCTGTGACTGACATCTTAATAAGCTTATATAAATTTGAAAAAAATTGCAAAATGCTCTTCAATTCTGTGGTCTATGATATCAGTTACTGACATGTATGGCACAAGTGTTGTTTTGATGCTTGGATGCTAACACTGTGGCAAAACAGTGAAAACTGTAGTTTTGAGACATTTTAAACTTTTAGAATTAAAATACTGTATTTCTTACATTTTTTAAGGCAGTATATTAAGTAGGCACTTGATATGTACAGTATTTAACTATTATGGTTCATACTTATCTTTCTTTTTTGTGTTATTATTTCATAATGGAATAAAAAAGTCTTGTATGAAAAAGTCACTATGACCAAAGTACTGCATGATGCAATCATCTTATCACCTTACCACACATGCTTGCCCACTACTTTTTTATAAATAAATAAATAATAGGAAAAATAATTTACCAAACGAGAACTTACAAAAATTAACACAAAAAACATTCACAAAATATATTGCCATGTACAGTATGTGCACCACAGGATCAGCTTCCCGGCTCACCTAAGGTATGTGGTACCAAAATGGGACAAGAGGGGGCACTATTGCTAACATTTCCTCAAAGCACAGAGAAACCTCCCCATGGGACCAGTAAAGCCAGAGAAGCCCTGTACCTTCTGCTCTGGCCAATAGAAAAAGGAGACTTCACCAGAAGGTGGTGTCTCATTTGGGGCTGAGAGCCTGACTGTCAGTAGCAACTCCAGACTAGACATAACCCAGAAACGTTAGAGGGCAATAAAATTCTACTGCTTGCCTTGTTTGTTAACACCTTTGTGAGCCTGTTAAGTTCATTTTGCTTTTGTTTCAAATTGTTAGACACCCCAACTGCTCAATCTAATTCCTCACTTGACCTCGTAAAACATATATACAGTATATTGACAAAATACAGTAGGTTCTGTGATTGAATTCTATGCTTATTCCCTCCTTTGTTTCAACTTTTGAACATAAGTAGGTAATAGTTTTTCCTAGAGATGGGTTAAATAATCTTTTCATAGAGCGCGTCATCATGAGGCACTTTAAAAAGTACAAAAAAATAATAATTTTGAAGCAATATGATCAAGTTTAGCACAAGTATTCATTACATGTCCTTAAGATTCATCCTACACTATGGTTCATTAGAGACAGTTAACATACTTTTTAAAAACTTCCTTAACCATCACTTAATAGTCACTCATACTTTTTAAAGTGATAAAGTATTCTCACACTCAGAAGTTGCATTTAAGCTGTCCAGTGTAAGTAATTACTTACAAGTATGCTCTGCAGTGAAGCATTGCTGTGAGCAGCAGTAATTAAATACCACTACTTAGGAGAAAAAAATTTAAAAGCAAGTTAAGGGCAAGTAGAGGGAAAAGTCATAGTGACCCAAGATAATATGCTGATTCAATACAGATATACGCCTAATGGGTTTATTAAAGTTTTTGTGTGTCCTTTTCCAACTTTTGTTTGTAACACTAGTCGCGCTCATGTTAAAGGCCAATAAACAAGGAACCATTTAGCATGATTTGGCCTCATGTTGCAATTTATTTGGCTTTCAGTCACTAACTCACTTTACAGAATACAGTCCTTTTGTAAAGTGCAGCTCATTCTAATGAATTTCAGAAAGGGCAATCTGCCCACTGAAAAAAAATATAATTAACAACAGGGTAGAGCAGGTCAGGCAACTGAGCTCCTGTTTGGTATGGTCAAGAATTATGGATTTACTTCTCATAAAATGCAGCATAGCCCCAAAAATCAAAAAATGTTACTATTTTAAAGGTAAACATTTGGAGGCTGAATTCTGCACAGCTTCAACATTTTACCCTATCTGCATGCAAATATTAAGTGGGTAATTCTTAATATCCTAATAATATCTTTCTTTTAAATAATATGTTTTGTTTTTAACATTTTCCTATTGGAACTGATTCAACTGTGCTCTAAAGCCTTCACTGATCACATCTAAAAATATAGGAAAATACAGCTTTCACAAATAGTGTGCTGACTCGATTAAAAATGTGACACATAAGGAATTTGTTATATACTAACACTCCACAATAATAGGGGACATTGCCAACAGTACAGTGACATGCTGGTAAGCCTGCAGGGAAAGCTGAGGCATGGTGGGTATGACAACCAAGTGATACAGTAGATAGGGAGTACTACAATACAGTTGCATAGTGGGTAGTGTTTTCAAGAACCCATGGAATAATCAGTATCTTTGTTGGCACACAGTGGCATAGTGGGTAGACTTGACCACAACTCAGTGGAATACAAGTAAAATTGTCAGAAACACAGAAGCACAGGCTTAGCGCTTCCAGTGCCACATGACCTAATGGGAAGCACCACTAATGATATTATAGTCATGAGCCGTAGCATGAAGTTATGGGAAAGAGTAGTGGAAGGTTAAGAAGTGAGGTGATGATTAGTAAGCATCAGTATGGTTTTATGCCAAGAAAGAGATGTTTGCTCTGAGGATGTTGATGGAGAAGTTTAGAGAAGGCCAGAAGGAGTTGTATTGCGTCTTTGTGGACCTGGACAGGAGTCCCCATAGACTATGATGTTTCCTGATGACATTGTGATCTGTAGCAAGAGCAGGGAGCAGGTTGAGGAGACACTGGAGAGGTGAAGATATGCTCTACAGAAGAAAGGAATGAAAGTCATAGGATCAAAACAGAATACATGTGTGTAAATGAGAGGGAGGTTAGTGGAATGGTGAGGATGCAGGGAGTAGAGTTGGCGAAGGTGGATGACTTTAAATACTTGGGGTCAACAGTACAGAGTAACAGAAATTGTGGAAGAGAGGTGAAAAAGAGCGTGCAGGCAGGGTGGAATGGGTGGAGAAGAGTGTCAGGAGTAATTTGTGACAGACGGTTATCAGCAAGAGTGAAAGGGAAGATCTACAGGACGGTAGTGAGACCAGCTATGTTATATGTGTTGGATACGGTGGCACTGACCAGCAGGAGACAGAACTGGAGTTAGCAGAGTTAAAGATGCTAAGATTTGCATTGGGTGTGACAAGGATGGACAGGATTAGAAATGAGTACATTAGAGGGTAAGCTCAAGTTGGTCGGTTAGGAGACAAAGTCAGAGAGGTGGAATTGCATTGGTTTGGACATGTGCAGAGGAGAGATGCTGGGTATATTGGGAAAAGGATGTTAAAGATAGAGGAAGAGGAAAAAGGAAAAGAAGAAGGCCTAAGCAAAGGTTTATGGATGTGGTGAGTGAGGACATGCAGGTGATGGGTGTAACAGAACAAGATGCAGAAGACAGAAAGATATGGAACAAGATGTTTGGCTGTGGCAACCCCTAACGGGAGCAGCTGAAAGAAGAAGAAGAAGTAGAGTGACCAGACATCTTAGTTTAAGATGATGTTTTTGAGGCATCCCAATAAGTAACTGAAACATAATAATATATCCCAGGATTAAAATGCTATCCATCAAAAAATACTTTTATTGTGCAGAAACCATAGCTCAGCTGGCACAGACGTCAAACCATCAATCACGCGAAAGAAAAGCAATACCCTCTATGCTTCATGCAGCTGTCAGCCACAACCTGTCATTTACACACCTAGACGGTTTAGATGTAGCTTTAAGGCATTTCCATCTGCCAGGAAAAAAAAATGTAGACAATTATTCTAACCAATGTAGTGAATCAAACAAACCAACAATGCCATAGAGAAAATGTGTTTTTAATCAGGGGCAGCACTACGCATTCCCTTTTCTCAAACTAATATTTAATGATGCAATTAAAGCTTTGTGTGCTCATTGCAAAAATATTTTTTAGTGACATATGGTGGAACGTCAGACATTGGTGGCCACCTGTCCACTTTCAATCCACAAAGAACAATTGAAGAGCAACCATTCTTTAGGAAAATAGTCTGTCACACCAGGAGCCTCGTGTATAATTGGTGCATACACAAAAAATGTTGCATACGCCTGTTTCCACGCTCACATTGAGATGTATAAAAATTAAACTTGGCGTAAAGCCACACACATTTTCACAGCAGCCTCACACCTTGCATACACACCTTTCTGCTTGGTTTTGCAAACAAGTGGCACCTGACATCAAAGCTGTGCTACTGTTTCTGTGTGGATTACCTTTGTTTTTCATATTCACATCCATGATGCAGGATTTATCAAATACACTGAAATTAATTGCATATTGTTTACAAATTTAATTCACTTGATTGTAATAATTCTGTAACAATATAGTGGTGCACAGAATGGACAAACTATTCCAACCACCATAGCTGCTTTAGTGTTGTTAGAAGTCATCCCAAATGGAAGAATTAGAAGAGTGCAGGTATTTATAGATGATGATGACTGGCTTCTAAGTTGATATGTGTTTAATTCAGTGCTTCTCAACCTGTGGGGCGGGCCCCCCTAGGGGGCAGTGAAATAACAAAAAGGGGGGCGCAAAGATGCGAAAAAAAGAAAACAAGAATCAAAAATATGAAAAAACATCTGTTGAAACCAAAACAAATTAACTTAAACTACATTCTGATAAGAGAAAAATAAATATAGAGTTAGATAAATGTTGATAAAAGTTAAGTAAGTATAATAAAATATCCATCTACATTTCAAAAAAATGTTAGGGGGGGCGTGATTAAAACTGTTATGAAAACTCAGGTCGCAAATACTTAAAGGTTGAGAAACGCTGGTTTAATTGTGAAAATGTTTTTTTTTTCCACTGCCCTGAACTCTCCATTATGATGATTACTCAGAACAGGCATTTAACAAATGAGGATGCATATTATGCATGGGCAATATTGGTGTCAACAGAGTGGCATTGTGGTAGCATTTATGAAAACATTCTGATATACCGGGCAGCATTACCAGTTCAGAGTACCATCTACACTGTTGGTTAAAAAGTAGCAAAGCTGTCACCTGAAGTAGCAAATTACTTAATTTCATAACTCGCACTACATTTGCACAATTGAGCATTCTTAAACATGAACCCCTTTTATATTTCTGAATTTGTTCATATCGTGAAAATGTGTACAGATATGTCTAGACAAGCCCACGCTGTTATTATTTTAATTCACAGATTAAAAACGAACTCAGTCTTGACCAACTCTGGAGCAGTTTGTGTTAAGCCTTGAGTGGGTGCAGACAAGCAGGATACATTCATTTTGATGATACTGTACAAGTGGCCTATTAGAGGGAAGATAGTATGTATGTTACTCTTTACTATCTATGGTCATGGAAAGAAGCTTATTCAAATACAGGTAAATATTATTTATTTTTCATGTTTAAAATAGTAATAATACACAGTTAATAAAAACATATGACAGGCTTTATTATTGGATTAAAATACTAGCATTTTGTGTTGCTGATTTTTTGCAAATATTAAAACAGAAATTTTGAGCATAATAAACTGTTGTAAGCAGTACAATCTACATATTTTTTATTGTGCAATTCATACAGTATATCACCAAGTGATATAAACTATATCCTGCCAGTACTGGTCTTTGCATGTCTGATACAACGATCGTCTAGGAATGCGTCTGAAATCCCTGTTTACAGCATCAGCAGAGCACTGCTTTGGCCATATGCCACTTTAAAAGCTGTCCAAAATCTTAAAGAGCCAACAAGTTGCACCAGCATGATATATGAATACTCTGAAGTGAAAAAGTATACTCCTGGCTTCAAAAACTTCCCAATTCAGTCCAGCACTAGGAAAGTAACACAAAGCTAATTGCCATGTAAAACATAAAGATGTGTGTATAATCGCTGTGTTCATGTGAACATTATACATGCGTTATAAGGAGTATTTCTGTCTAAAGGCAGGTCCATTCACTTGGGGTTAGCATCAAGTACAAGGCAGAATTCAACTGTGGATGATGTGCCTGTTCTTTTATACACACACATACACTGCCATAATGGGCCAATGCAGAGCAGCCAGTCAACTTAACACATACATCTTTGGAATCTGGAGGTATAATCAGAGTACCTCGAGAAAAATGACAAATAATGAGAATATAGAAACTTCTGATGCTATATTCAGTGACTGGAACAGAATTCAAATTCATGATTCTAGAAACAGATCTAACTGGTGTATTACTGTGTATATAATGGTAGTATCCTCCTTCTCTCTTTCTATATACATTCATAGATATTGTGGAACAGACTGACTTGTAGAGTACCAAAAATAGTTGGGGTGCCAGTATTGAGGATCAGCAAAATATACAGCAACACAGGGGCGCCAAAACATAAAGTATCGACTGTCACAAATATGATAGATGTGATTTGGAGCTTTGTTCTGAATAGAATGTGGGTCACAAGTGAAACAATATCTATGGGGACAGTCAGTTTTATAAGCTATGGGCTGGAAGCGATGGGACTTGCAGAGATGATGGGGCGTGTTCAGTTGGTTTCTGGGGCGTCATCTTTGATCTTTCACAAACAAGACCGTTTGTGACCCATACAGTATGTCTGGGATGTGGGCTGAAATTGAGCCCAAAGAAAACTATACATATGTGAGGAAAAGGTTCAAACTTAACAGTGTAAGAGAGTAGACGGTAGGTGGCACTGTTACCCCTTTTTTACCCAACCTACAGACGCTCTGAACAGAGGTTAAAAGACTAAGAAGTTGTTTAGTTTTCTTCTTCCTTTATGTTATAGTGCCCAAAGCACCTCCACAACAATAAACAGGCAATAATCAATAATACTACAATTAATCACAATATTCTCTCCTCCACTCCTCCCAGCAAGCTCTGTCCTACACCTCCCGACTCTGGCTCGCTTACTGGGTTCCCAACGGTCCTTTATATAGTCCTTGACCGGGAAGTCCTTCTGTCCATGTAACTTGCCAGCACTTCTGGGTCAGATGGGGAACTTGTTTTTTTTCAGCCCTGAAGTACATTGGGGCTTCCATCCCCGTGACTTTGGAAAACTTCTGGGCTATGTGGACAGTGAAAACTCTGCAGTCTCCCTGCAGCGTCTCCTGGCAGCACCCACGGTACCCAGCAGGGCTGTGAAGCCATACTCCAGATCCCAGTGTGTCCTGTGGGAATCCAGAGCACCGTTATGCTGCAGGGAAGTCTCCATCTAGCGTCCCAGCTGGGTTGAGCTGCTGGCCGTTCATCACAACAGTTAACACACAGAAATCCTGAAGCTGTGAAAAAATAGTGCCAGCCACTCCTCCTCTATATGGCTCAGTGACATTCATGCTTATAAAATAATTACTGTCCATGACAGTCAACAGAATTCACACTTAATTCACCTTTTTTCCATGTTTAAGAGGAAAGATGTACAGGAGGAAATGCATATAAAGTTATTGCTCCAGAATTAGAAATACTGGTAATCATTTTTTCATTAGTGAACTGTGCTAATGATGTTAATATTCTTATTTGAGTAAACTTAGACTTTGTAAAAAATGTCACTTTAGTAACTGTAAAAGTGACTAGCATATACTGGTAACCAACTGGAGGTGCAATACACAGACAAAAGTGGACTTCATTCATTGGTGAGTCCAGCTACTTGATGCTTATATCAAATCTCATTTGTTACTGGGCTTTCAACAAATTCACTTCAGATTGTCTAAAACAAGACCATTTATTTCAATTTTATGTATGGAATTATATAAGTAGTTAATGGAACAAACACACTAAGTATAGCACTGCCATTGATATTATTTCATGTAGAACACTTATTCACATTTAATGTGTATTTAATGCAGTACTGGCTAATCCTAATAAGATACAGAAAAATAGTTTAGTAATTGAATGAAAAAGTAAACTACAGCTAATGTTAATAACAATCAAAATTCTAAAATAATCTGTGTGGATTCAAATCCTGGTCACAGCCTGCGTAGAGATTTTCCCCAGGTACTCTTTTATTTTTTCCACGTCCTAAACACTTATGCATTAGGTTAGCTGTTGAGTCTAAATTGGTCAACATAAGTAAGTATGACCGTGTGTGTGTGTGAGTGTGCTTTGTGAAGGACTGGTTCCCCAACTGCAACTAATTTCTACCTTGTGTCCACTGTTGTCAAGACAGACCCCTGAAGCAGATGAGGTTTAAAAATGGGTGGGAATGGATGAAATGTAGCAGTGTTTCTCAACCTTGGTCCTGGGGGCACACTGTGGCTGCAGGTTTTTGTGCCAACCAGATGCCTAATCAGTGACAACACCTGATAAGACTGAGCTCATTTAATTAGCTGGTATTATTGCCTCTTCTTTTATTCTACATTCAGAAAAGCACATCAGTGTGATTTTTACATTTATAAATATTTCTGCTTTTGCTATAGATTTAAATGCTTAACTCTCTTTTGTTGATTTAATTATATTTTGTCCTTTCTCTGTGCAGTTTTTCCTCTTTGTTGTATCTTATTAATGGCAATTAAAATCGAGCAGAGCAGACACACTGGCAAACAACACTGAATCATGAAAGGCTGCAACTACTTTAGAGTCAGACCCACTAATTGGAAAACAATGGATTAATGAAACAGAACACCTGGAAAAGTAGAATGAAAATCAAGATGAAAATATTGTTAAAAAGAAAACAAAATACATTATTCCCATATAAATGCTTGGTACATTTTAATATTTTTTTCTTTTTTACCAAACTTAGTTTTCTAATTTCTATATTGTTCCCAAAATACAGAATTTGGGAAATAACACATCACTTAATTAGCCTAAAAACAAAAGCTGGTTGGAACAAAAACCTGCAGCCACAGGGGATCCCCAGGACCAAGGTTGGGGATATAGGAACAGCTTTTCTTAGCTAATTATTACATTGACTTTTTACACATGGGAGAAATTTTAAAGTTACTGATTTTGTAAACATTAACTTAATGTATAATGACAAAAAACCTGTCAAATATTTTTGAAGCAACACTACAGTACCAGATAAGTGAAGAAGTGCAGTGAACATGTTGTATGTGGTAGTAATTAGGAAGAGTAACCTGTACACTGCAGCTTACCACCAAAATTACTTTCAGTCTCTTCTTGTTCTGGTACCGCTTGCAGATGTTTTCTTAATAGAAGTCTACAGCTTCTTGCGGCCCTATTACTCATAAAAAAAATCTATGCTATCTACTGTGTATTTAGTTCATGATCTGGTTTTTGGGAACAAAGAAGAAAAACTGGAGTTCAAAGCATTTGCTAGGCTTTAAAATTTTGCTCTCTATTGCCTGGTCACTATAAGCTTGAATGTTTTTTTCTTTCCCTGAATGTTTGATGGACTGAAAAACATTAGCAAGTTGGAGCTCTTCACTTTTTTCTCCTATTTTGTTTCTATTTTTGAATTAAAACACATACTCCATACCTTAGATACTTATAGGTGTAAATGAGTTCAAGTCTGCTGCTGAGCTGGTGCTTCTTTTGTTTATTGCATCTCATAGGTAATTAAGATTTGGCTAAGAAAACAAGAAACAATTAAAAGCTTTGAGTGCAGCCATTGTAAGGTTAGAGAGGCAATTAAGTTTATGAATCTTTAACAAGTGTTTAAAGTAAAAAAGAAGGAACAAAACGTAGCCTGTATTATTGGCACTACATATTAAGCAGACTGAACCACAATCTGCAAACTCAGTGCACTCCAGGGGCCTCATGTATAAACGGTGCGTACGCATAGAAATGTTGTGTAAGAATGTTTCCACGTTCAAATCGCGATGTATAAAACCTAAACTTGACATAAAGCCACACACATTTCCACGGTACCTCATACCCTGTCGTCCGCAAGTTCTCCGCTTGGTTTTGCAGACTGGTGGCACCCAGCGTCAATGCAGTGCTACTGTTCATGTGTGGTTATCCTTTCTTTTCCTTACGCGGCTTTATAAATACACTGTAATTAACCGCATATTGTTTATTAGTTTAATGCATCTGATTGTAATTAACCAGTAACAATATAATGGTCCAAAGAATGGTCAAACTATTCTAAATACCGTAGCTGCTTTAGCGTTGTTACTCTCACTGCAATTTATTTTACTTCTTTCAGCTCCTCCCATTAGGAGTTGCCACAGCGGATCATCTTTTTCCATATTACTCTCACTGCACCACTCGGAGTATTTATATCACTGTATCTGAGTGGGGAATCACAGCAGCAGCTGATTGGAAAGAGAATTATCGGTATACAGCATCAAGCACATGCTGCTTCAGCCATGCTTCCTATTTGAACTGCTTCTCACACGGCAAATGCTTCAAACCTTTCCTGTATGGACCTTGCGGTTCAGAAATAGTTTCATCCCAAGAGCACTAAACAAACTCAATTAAGTGCTCCTTGTAGAACTATCTGTACTTAAAAGTAGAATTACCTAGCTGTAAACTTGCACTACAGTTATAATACAACCTGAGCCACTTTATAAAATACGTATTTACATATGATAATGATAACATTTTTAAGATGAAATGCAGCAAAATATGTTTATTATATTATACAGATAAAACTTTAACTTCATCTAAATGATCTACATTGTTAATAATTAAAGGTTGTTCCTGCCTCACACTGTATGCTTCACTGGGACTGGCGTGAAGGATAGAATAATTAAACATGTACTACAAAGATATTTCAATGTTCCTTAAACGTTTTGAAGAATCGGCGCTCTAAGGTTACAGATGGCTTAACGCCTATTACAGAGCTGAATGTGTGGCGATCGGTTACTTGGAGAAAGAAAAGCAAGGACAGGAATTGAAGGTTAGTACATTTGAAAGAGGCAGTACTGCAGGGGCGGCCATGTCAATATATATTGAATATAAAACAGAAAGAGAAAATAATGACACAGCTAAAAATGCAGTGGCAAATTTCAACAAAAGTTAAACGCTTGTGTCATGAGCACGAGGTGGCTATACAGTGTCCGCAACGGACGTGGCCATCCGTCGTGCATAAGATACCATATTGACATTGGCGGGCGAAGGGGCCACCGATTCTTTCTCTGCTCTGGGCCGCCATGAGCCTAGAGCCGTCCATGAGTACTGCTGCAATAAATTATTTCATTGAAGGTCGCACACAATCACTGCGCCACCGTGAAACCCATGTTTAATAATGTGCTTTAACTCCTATCATCATGAAAATGATATCAGGTATACATCTCAGTCTTTTAGTTATTCAGAGAGCTGTAATATCACGAATGTAATGGATTCTGTGTCCTGTCGGTGGAAGAGAGCCGGTTTAAGAAGCACGTAGTGATTCACACACATAGAGCACATTGAAGAACACATATAAAACAAAGCTTTTAACATGCTACTTTACCTACGATGTGATTTGAGAAACTAGTAAATTAAACAATTTTAAGATGAAGTTTATGATGTTCTACTTTAATGACAAAATAAACTACATGATTAAAGTGGACATTTCGAGATTGAAGTTGACATTTCGTGCTTTTTCCCCACTGTGTGCCTTTTTTTTCTCTGCGCCCTAATAAGCTTTCATATGACACTCAGACGGTGGGCTACGACTCGCCTTTTCACGGAGACTTTGATATCTGACAACTGCTTTTTTATTTTGGCACTGTGCGACTTTGTGAACTTCAGCTTTCGAGTTTCTCCGACACACTATGGCAGTCGATCAATTTCCTTTTGTTGTTTATACCACTATTTAAACCAACAAATAGTATGTTTTTCCTTGCCTCCACTTGGTATTCGCTGAAATTCTTCCATTTTCCCTCTTGCTTTTGTCATTGTCTTTTCACGGAACGCTGAGCTTAAGGGCTATTTATATTGATTTGCATATTCAAAGAGGTGTAATTCTGGGAGGAGCTGGGGTGGGACAGCACGCGCGTGCACAAGCATTACTTTTCATGCTGGCCGGGATTTATGTAGCGGAAGAACGCGGAAGTTGGTGAAAGCACAGATTCCTGCATCTGGATTTTTATGTGCGTAACCACATTTCGGCTTTTGTGCTTACGTCATGTTATAGTGTGAGCTCTACGCACAGCGTTATGTATGAGGCCCCAGGTCTGTGAGAAAATTAAGCAAGAACTTTCAAACAATTAGGCTTTAAAATGACTTAATCCTGAATGTTAATGATAAAACTGAGTGACAGTCATAAACTGAGATACCAAAAGTGAAAGAATTGGAGCTGAATGAATTTTTTTACATTCTTAATAGTCTCTTCAATTTTTATCTAGCTTAATTTTTTGTTCATACTTTTAATTTACAAAAGTATTCCAAAATGTGTAAGGAAACAATACAGTGTAACTGACAATGGGGTTGTCTTTTCAGATGAGTAGAAGGATTCAAGGCGCATATAATCATACTTTTTTGAGATGGAAATTTAAGGAGAGGGTTGCAGTAAATGAAATAAGAGGCTGTGAAAATTTGCAATACTATTTAAAAAAAATAAAAATAAAAAGACTTGATCATTGATATGCTTGGCACTTTCAAAAAAGTTATAATTGCAGGTCAAAAGCAGTGTCTAAAAAGACACTGCCATTTAAAAAAAAAATTTTAGAACAAAATAGTTATACAATGAAAAAATACCATTCAATACAATCAAGTTGAACTGCACTCACCCAAGAAAAAGAGCGGAGGGTAGGCAGCATGAGCAAAAATTAAAAACAAAAGAAAAAAAAAGAAGGTACAATGTAATTTTCCCCGATATTTATGCTTATTCTAAAATTTCATAAATTGGATCTTGCCATATTTTAAAAGTTTTTGAACAGATCCACTAAGTGATAATATGATTTTTCCTATTTCATCCGTTGCCGACTGACTTGAAAGTGATGAGGCGGGGTTCTTCCAAGTGAGTAACAAAAGTCTACATGCTATTAGTGAAGTAAAGAAAGGCAATTACAATTTCTTTGTCCTTCTCCAATTTAAGCCCATCTGGGAGTACACCAAGCACAGATGTTAATGGGTTTGGAGTGATTGTAACACCAATACTGTCTGATAGGTATTCAAAGATTTTTCACCAAAATTATGTTAATTTGGTGCACGCCGAGAACATGGCCCAGTGAGGCTGGAGTTAGATTGTAAACTTCACAGGTTGGATCTTACCCTGGAAACATTATCGGACAATTTTAAATGAGGTACATTTGATTTATGAAAGATTTTCAGTTGAATGACTGAATGCTTTGTGCATAAAGTATTCTATGTATTACTGCCTTCCACTCTTTTTCTGAGATATTAAGTGAAAGTTTCTTTTGCTGCTGTACCCTGGGATCTTTAAAAAGGAAGAGACATTAAAAAGTTTTTATATATCGATGAGATGCTCTCTGAGTCTTCAAGAGTGATCCGTATTTCTTCTGAAATAGGTGGGAGTTGTGGATAATCAAGTAGGTTCAATTTAGCAAAATTTCTAACTTGAAAGTAGTGGAAAAATTGTGTTGCTGGGAAGTTAAATTTGAAGCCTAATTGTTCATAAGATGCAAAAACATTATCTATGTACAGTTCTCTAAGTGTTTTAATCCCGGACATTTTCCAAAGATTAAATACTATGTAAGTTTGAGAAGGCTGAAAAAGGTGATTGTCATGAAGAGGTGCAACAGCTTCTCTGCATTGAAGTGCATCTTGAATTGGTTATATAATCTGAGTTACCGAAGGACAATTGAATTATTGGTGTAATGACGATAATGTAGTAATGTAAGATGAGGGGAGACCATCTGTTAACATCTTGTTTGATTTTTCCCATGCTGATACCAAAATTTTGTTGAAAAAGCTTTATATGTATTTGTGACATAAATGGGAAGGTGTTGATTCTAATATTGTGTGCTAGAGAGATCACTGGAAAAAACACACTTTTATTCAAATTGATTTTAAGTCCAAATATCTTTTGAAATTCTGCTAGTGCATTAAGGACTACTGATAAGGTTGTTTGTGAGTCTGAAATATAGTGTACCATATCACCTGCAAATAGTGATACTTTCTGTTCAAGTCCTTATCTAATAATCCCCTTTATCTGTAATACATTTTGAAAGTGAATGGCTAATGTCTCAAATAATCATTGCAAAAAGCAATGGTGATAGAGGGTGTCCTTGTCAAGTACCACATTCTAGTTTGAAGTAGTGTGAGATAATGTTTGTTAATACAGACAAGAGGCTTCTGGAATGGTATAAAATAGTTTCATTCATGCAGATATGTTTGGACCAAACCCAAATTTGTGCATTGTGGTGGCTCTGTGTCTGGGGATCTGTATTGGCAATCGGAAGGTTGCCAATTCAAATCCCATAAACGCCAAAAGTGACTCTACTTCATTGTGCCCTTGAGCAAGGGCCCTTAATCTGCAATTGCTCCATCTTGGGTATAACGTTAATCTGCATCCAGCCCTGCAGGGAAGAACCTGGGGGTTGGTGGCAGAATTGGCGCTCCAGCCACCAGAAAAATAAACTCACACTGTTCCATTCCATCTGAACTAGTGTGGTGCTGAGGTGTCACCTGTTGCATGGCTGCACTCAGGTCCTAATTTGGGATCCTGAGGGGGTTTGTTATGTGGTGGGTGTAGCAACACACTGTATCAGTACATGCTTGTAACCCCTCTCTCTCTCGCTCTCTCTCTCTTCACCTTTCTATGGGGAATAGGTAGTCACATTCAACTCTGTCAAAGGCTTTTTTCTGCATCCAAAGATAATATGATATCTAGTGTTATAGATCATATGGGTGAATATATTACATTAAACAGATGCCGAAGATTTGAAGCTAAGTGTCTGCCTTTAATAAATCCAGTTTGGTCTTGTGATATTACAGAATGAAGCTCTTTCTCAATCCTTCTAGCTAGAACTTTGGAGAGTATCTTAATGTCATTATTCAGAAGTGAAATTGGTCTGTATGATGCATATTGTAATGTCCTTATTTCTCTTTGGAAAGATGGTAATTCATGCTTGGTAAAAAAAATTGTGGAATTTTGTTGTCTCTGGCTTTTATAAATGTTGCTATTAATAGTGGAAATAATTTAGTTTAAAAAATTTTATTAAATTCCTCTTGTTAGCCATCAGGACCTGCTGCTTTCCCATTCTGGAGTAAGTTTATAGCATCCAGTAGTTCTGAGAGTGTCAGAGGTTAATCCATTTCCTCTGCAATAAGAGAATCTAGCTGTGGTATTTGTATTGTGTCAAAAGATCCTTAGAGTGTCTTATATTCTTTAAATTGAGTTGAATATGATGACTTCTAGTACTCCCTAAATGTGTGTTATATTTTAATGGTCAATAATTTTATCTCCATCTGTGTTGGTAACTTCTGTTAATGTGTTGCAAATTTCCTGCTTGTGGATTTGTTGGGATAAGATCTAATTAGCCTTCTCTCTTTGTTCATGGTAATGATGTTGCAATTTAAAGATGAGCTGTTCTTTTATGTTTTCAAGAGGTTAAATTCTAATTGCAGAACCTGTCTTTTCCTATAAAGTGCCTCATTTGGAGACCAGATGTATTCCTGATTTATTATGGTAATTCCACTGATTAACTCTGACACCTTCTTGGTCTCCAATTTATTTTTATGGGAAAGAAATAAAATAATCTGTCATCTTAAAAACACCTTCAGAGTTTTCCATAGTACTTCTGCACAGAGCACCGAGGATGTATTTGTCTGAATCATGAGTGAGTTGTCATTAAATGTAGGAGGGAACAATTATATGATTCACAGAGTGTCACATTTATAAACCAATCCAATGCCTTGTGAAGGTGGAATTTAAAGTAGGGCCTTTGATTTTTAAACAGCAATAGTGCTCTGACGTACAGCAAACCTGTACTTACAGTGAATACATCTCCTATGATTGAAAAGTCTCCTAAAAAGACACCATTTAAATATATAAATGTGTGTTGTGTGCATGGAGAATGTATTACATGTGTAAACAATTAACATTACTATTAACAAACTATTCTAAAAAACAGATTATATTTTGCCATACAAATACATCACTGGGCTAGTAGCAATTGTGAATGTTGCAGCACCCCAAACCCCAGACACAATTCCCTAGAGTAATTAGTCAATTAGTCAGGTAGTTATTTTCCAACCTGCTATATCCTAACATAGGGTCACGGGTGTCTGCTGGAGCCAGTCCCAGCCAGCACAGGACACAAGCCAGGAACAAATACCCCGGAAGGGCACCAGCCCATCACAGGGCACACACACACACACAAACACACACCAAGCACACACTTGGGACAATTTAGGATCGTCAGTGCAGCTAACCTGCATATCTTTGGAATGTGGGAGGAAACCAGAGCACCCGGAGGAAACCCATGCAGACACAGGGAGAACATGCAAACTCCACACAGGGAGGACCTGGGAAGCGGCCCTAGGTCTCCTTATTGCAAGGCAGCAGTGCTACCACTGCGCCACCGTGCCACCCTCAATGTTAATTAATTATGATTAATCTTACAAATGTTTCTTAATAAATATAATCACAATATTTTTATTTCTCTCTCTTTAATTTCTCCACTACTCCCAGGCAAGTGTAGTCCACCATCCACCTCATCTCCCAGCTCCATCTCACCTGGATGAGGTGGAGTGGCTTCCTTTATCTTAGACCCAGGAGTACAGATCTGGGTGGAGCAGGATTTCCTGAGATTAGGGATCACAAATCTTTACAGCACCCTCAGGTTACAGCCCTGGAAACCAACAAGGCAGCCTCAAGTGACTACAGCTGTCAGCATGTCTTGTGGGTATCCATGCTGGTAGCACTGCTCAGGAATGCTGTCACCTAACTTATTGAGGGAGCACGTAGTCCTGAACAGTTGTCTCCCCAGGTCCTTCTATCACACTGGCCTCCTGGCTGGGTATGGTTCCATTGATCCAGCCCTGCCGGAACGGCAGTGCACAAAGTTCTAAATTGGAATCTTCTGCCATTTTCCTGGCTAAGGCAAAGAACACCCAGCCTCCTGTCCAGGTAAGGAACCTTGCCCCTTCGAGGCCAAGGCGCCCACCCATATGTGCCATCATTTACAATACATATTTTCTCTAAACACTGTTTGCTGCTCTTAAGACATGTATTGATGCAACAGTCAAAATCACAGCAAGATATATAAATTAATCAGTCTTCAGTTACCTTGTGCTACTGAGTTCTTGAATGGATAACAGTAATTTAGCATTTTTAATTTCTCTCAGTTTTCTGTTCATTTTTTCTCCTTTTATTTGCCCTCTCTCCCAGTCTTTCCTACATAGTTATCTGATACATGGAGAGAAATGGGACCCTGCAACACCAACCATTTAAACTGCATAGACTAGAGGAAACTGGACATGGGATTTTAGGAAGTAACCCCATGGACCATTATTTACTACAAACGTTTTAATGAACTGCCCCAAGAAGTGCATTCTCTATATAAAAATAACGTTTGACCTATTAAAACAATAGTACCCTGTCCTCTTGCAAATGCTTATCTACATTATATAAAAACCTGTATCAGAATAACCCACTCGATTTAGTTTATGTTTTAACAATTTAGGTCTTAACATTAACATTACTTTAGGGTGAGAATTGTGAAATGAAATAGGTGCGAAGATATGCAAAGTCTTGCAAAGGTGAGGATGTTCATTTTTTTTTTTAAATCAGACAGTGGTCTTTTCTGAACTCAGATTAGAAAGTACGGTATGTGTAAATAGTTTGTTAATGCTTGATAAGTAAATGGCATTGAAGAAAGAGAAGTTCTGAACATTTAGTACAGTCTTTCTAGATCTAAAATGCATGTTACATTGAATACAATGCTGTTTACTAGCAACTGATATAAAGAAACTGTGGAGATATACTGAGTTTGTAATTACATTAAATACTCTAAATTGGCCTTTTATGGGAGTGTGTGGGTGTGTAAATGTGTTCTTTGATGGACTGTTTTTCATCTTAAACCAGATGCTGGCAGAATAGTTTTAGGCCCCCTGTAACCCTGGACTAGATAACTAGGTTAGGGTGAGGGTAGGGGATATTAGCCCGAAGGCCATATCAAAAAAAGCATGGGTACATTTACTCTACCTATAAATTTTTTATTTTGAAGGAAATACCCATCCTACTAATTGTTTTTAGTTCTGCTCTCTTCTTATTTTAAAGCCTATCTATGTCCTTATCCTCACATTTGTAATCTATCTAACTGTTATCAATTTTGTGTTGTTATTATTTTGATAACAAGTAAGGGATTTCAAGAGAGCTCCTATTTCATGGCCTTCAATTAAGGAACAAACTCACTAAGCCTTAACAAGTCGTCTATTTTGCCTGTTTTCATTTCTTTCGTGCTACAGAGCACTTGTTTTGATTATATTTCAGTTTGATTAAACAGGGGCGACCAGGTGGACATCTGTTCCTAACTCAACCACACCATGCACTATCAAGTGGAAGGCACGACCCGGTACTAAGCAGGATGCTAGTCCATCACAGGGCAGGCACACGCATACACTCACTGCCAACTTAAAGTTACAAATCCACTTAACATGGTACATTTGGAATGTGAAAGTGAACTTCTGTAAACGTATGCAGAAAGTGCTGGGGACTACCCCTGGAAGAGGATCCAATCTTCTGGAGCTGAATGTTAGCTCCAACTTTTTTGTACTTTGATTGTATTATGCGTTTAATGAAATGACATACTTGAATAGATGAGGGTCATTAACATTGTTCCTCCTACATACACAAACAAATATTCTCAGGCAGACCAATTGAAAGTCAACTGATGCTACGTTAACATGTAAAAACAATGAGCATCACCTTGTTTAAATTTCATTTTCATTTTCTTTTCTTGATTTGGGAATGGATGGTGGTGTCCTCATTCAGAAATTTATGAGCTGGAGAAATGCAGTCATACTTCCAACCATTTTGTCCTGTTTACTGTTTTATTTTATTTTAAACTGAATATGGTTCTTATGGAAGTGTCACTGTTCCTTGGTTAAATTTTTCTAAATTGTAGCTACAGTAAATCTTTGTATATTTGCCACATAATTCTTGGCACAGTTGTCTTTTTTATAGTGTAGAAAATCTCACACGAGCTAATATTTGTTTCTAATAATGTACAAGTGGGGATTCAGCAGCATGTTCTCTAAAAAGTAAAGATTGTGTAAGGGCTGATCATTAACATTCTAAGCTGTATCACTGAGTTAATATTTTTGCCATTTTCCACCTTTAAGGAGATAAGGTAATGTTTTTAAAAGTGTTGCTACCGTATAGGTGTGAGGGCTTCGATTAAGTTCCTAGTCCAGTCATTATCCATGTTTATGTGTTCTTCTGGTATTTTTCCCACATTCTACACACGTGCATGCCAGGTTATTTTGTACCCATTAGATTGCATACTCTGAGTATGTGTAGATGTATTAGCTCTTATCAGTTTCAAGAGCGACTAGGCTGATTCCAGGGCTACAGGGGATGAATTATGAAGAAAGATTAAAAGAGCTGAACCTTTTCACTTTGAGCAAAAGGAGGCTAAAAGGAGACATGATTGAAATGTTTAAAATTATGAAGAGAATTAGTACAGTGGGTCGAGATGGTTATTTTAAAATTAGTTCATCAAGAACATGGGGACACAGTTGGAAACTTGTTAAGGGTAAATTTCACACAAACAGGAACTTTTTCTTTACACAGAGAACCATACACACCTGGAATAAGCTACCAAGCAGTATGGTAGACAGTAAGATTTTAGGGACTTTCAAAACTCGACTTGATGTTATTTTCGAAGAATTAAGTGCATAAGACCAGCGAGCTTTGTCGGGTTGGCCTGTTCTCGTCTAGATTGTTCTAATGTCAGAGGAGATGCATGTATTTCAAATTCCATGAAACACTGACCTGCAACATTTTTTATTTCTTTTATATTTTAGTAGTGATGTTTTAACATTGAAAAATTGGCATCATGAAGAACTGAAACATGATACATTAGGCCACTTAGTACTTTTCTAAGGTACAGTGCCATGGTCACTTGCTTTAACAGTTAGAGTAGCTTAATAGCCATAATTATTAGATGAAATGGTGTATTTTTAAAACACTGTATCAGATTTGTTATAAATCTTTTAATGGAGCAAAAGTATTCTACAAACTTAACTGTTAAAATCGTCAGCAGTGAATATTCATATTTGTATGAACTATCAGCCAAAGCATCTCGGCCTACAAAATTCCACTGACCAGAAATCCTAATTAACAGTCATTTGTAACTCCATTTTTCATTATAAAGATGAAGAAAGATAAAAAATGAGAATGATCATTTATTTTTGTGTAAATATTAAGTTGCAGCATCCTCAGGATGTACTGTTGTAATATATATGTACTTTTAAACATCTATTTTTTTATTTACATTTTTTGTGTAAAGAATCTTATTCTGACATCTGTTTTGCATTTTGAAATCAACAAGTTCTATTCTTTTTCTACCATCTTCTTTTTCATTATTTAAGCAACATTCCTGGTGTTGACCACATGACCCTGCTGTCGGGACTGTGATTTTATGGGACGTTACGTATTAGTTTACAGCCGATTGCACTTTCAGGTTGTCCCTCAGTAAATCCAAAACTTCTCATTCATAATAGTGCTAACTACCTTCTTTCAGTATATAGCACTGACCCTTTTTAAAAGGAACTCAAATATAGTTAGTGCATCATTTTCATCGTTTTTTGAGGTGTGACATGTTTGTCAGATATAATAATAAAGGCTTAATGATACTGTTCATGCATATTGTAATTTAACTGGTTTGCCTGCATCTCCTTACTTGATCAAGTGTGTTCTCATTTTTCAGTTTCTCCTAAATGTTGCTTACACATCAAGTCAAAGTCAAAGCAAACTTTATTGTCATCTCAACCATATACAAGTATACAGATAGATGAAATTTCGAAGCTCAGGGTGCAAATAAAAAATTAAATTAAATTTAGAATTAAAACCAAAAATTGTAAATTAAAATTAGGATTTTAAATTAAAATTAAAACACAAACAAGACAAGACATTGTGCAAAGACACGACAAAGAAGTAGTAGCAATATTGATGTGTAGTAAGTAATATGAACATTAATGCAATGCGTTATGCAATCTAGATACATAAATTTAGTCAATAAATATGTAATATATTAAATAAATAAATAATAGATATAGATAATACAGAAATTATCAGTGTATGATAATAGTTGTTTAAGACATGTGTAAACAATGACAGGTCAGAATGTTTCATAGCAGAAGGATATCAAAGAATGTCAAAGTGCAATGTGCAAAATACTTAAAGGTCAGTATGAGATTTTCAGTTATTTTCTACATGCACACTCATCTTTGCAGGAAAGTGGCTTGCATGTGTAAAAGTTCTGCTTATTAGGGGTGGCTGAAGCAGTGTGGAAGATCCCAGGGGGCAGCATGGTATTAAGGAGTCTGACAGCTTGGGGGTAAAAGCTCTCCTGCAGCCTGGCAGATCTGGCTTTGATGCTTCTCTTGGATAGCAGAAGTGTGAAAAGTCCATGTGAGGGGTGTAAGGGGTCCTGCACAATGCTGCAGGCCTTGCGGACACTGCGTTTGTGAAACATGTCCTGTAGTGAAGGGAGAGGCACCCCAATAATGTTCTCTGCTGTCTTCACTATCCTTTGCAGGAGCATGCGGTCGGATATGTTGCAGTTGCCATACCAGACAGTGATGCAGCTGGTCAGTACACTCTCAATGGTGTCTCTGTAGAACATGGTGAGTATGCAAGGGGAAAGACTTGCTCGCTTCAGCCGCCTCAGGAAGTGTAGTCTTTGCTGGGCTTTCTTGATTAGTGATGAGGTCTTGTTGACATTGAGAGATAGACTGTTGTCTTTAAATATGCAGAAGCTTTCACATCAAGTTTTCATTTATAAATCCAGATGTCTGTGTGTGCAGTTGCAAACCTACATTTTGAGCCTCTTTTTGGATAGATAGATAGATAGATAGATAGATAGATAGATAGATAGATAGATAGATAGATAGATAGATAGATAGATAGATAGATCTTTATTTGTACTGGGGGAAATTTAGCTTTTACTGAAACTCTTTAAATAAATAAATGCATAAATAGGAAGATAAGTAAGTCATAAATGTTACAGTAAATCATCTACACATCCATTATTGATTTTTTTTTATATACTTTGTTAATCCCCGAAAATTAATTGACTTTTCAGGAAACTGTCTTGAAGTTACACGATTATTTATGATAACTTAAATATGTTTTTAAATGGTTAAGTTCACAAAAATGTGATAACAATTCTTGACAAATTTAATTTAAAGCAAGTAAACATTTCTTAATTACAGTCATTAAGTGTTTGTATGTTTTATTGTTAGCTGCTCCAGTTACTTCTGATTTGCCAAAGAGATATTACTAGCAGAAGTGAAATAAAGGGACCAAAACAGAAGATGTTAGCCATTGGCGTGACCACCATGGTCACTGCCCCCCTAGAGACAAGCCGTGCCCACCCTGCGAAATGCTCTGTCTGTCCAATGAAAACTCTGGAGAAGAATAACATTTTATTTTCAAAGTTCTCTTTGCAGCTCGTTTTGAACCTGTTGACCACATTCTTTAATTAAAACAGCATATACGTTCCATTCTTCTTTTATTTTCTGGTTGGTAACACCAAAGTCTATGCATAGGTGGCTTATTTAAAAGCAGACATCTTCAACCTCTGTTCTTCCGCGAGCTGCTGGCTCCACGGTTGAGCCCAGCACCGCTGCTGACAACACGGAGCACAACGCACCCACGTCGGGAACTGAAACTCCAAAAGATGTAGATAAGCCTACATAATCCTCCAGCTCTGCGCCCGTGTCAGGTACTCCAAACCTCTGCCTTCAACAAAACATACAGTCCGGTCTGCCTGACTTAAATATGGATAGCCCATCCCAGCCCATTTTAATTAATTATCCCAAGTGCGCATTCGGAAAGACACTCAGATGTTTTAGTGCAAGCTGGTTTCAGTCTCGACCATGGCTTTAATATCCTGTTGTCCGTGATGCCAGCTTTTGCTTTGCATGCCGCAAATTTAGTATTTCCAATTCGGACCGCGAGGACATATTCACCAAACACGGCTACACTAATTGGAAAAAAGGTCTAGAAAGAGACGGTGGCGGCTTCCACAAACACGCGTCTAGTATCCCGCACGTCAGAGCCATGTCTGCATGGCAAGAGTATCGGCGCCGGGCAGAGACGGGTGAAAGCATAGTTCAACTACTGGGTCCAACCCAGATAGAAAAGAACAGATATTATTTGAAAAGCATTGGGGAGGCCGTTCAGTTCCTGGCAGTCAATGAACTGGCTCTGCGTGGTCACAATCACGAAGGTGGGGAGGAGGGACTTTTCCAATTACACAATCAAAAAAGATGCCAAACTTGCATAAATTGTAAAATACATCCCAGACAACACAAAATACACATCCAATGTAATTCAAAATGAAATAATTGAGGCTCTTGCCAAAATGGTGGTAAAAGATATCAGGACCAAATATGAATTGGTTGACTCTCCTGGACTTTGTATTAAAAGTGATAGTACCAGGGATCACTGTAACATTGAGAATGTGTCTGTAGTGATTAGATTTTTTCAGATCTCCATCCCTGAAGAACACCTGATTGGCTTAATTGAATTGAATCAGCTTGATGCTGAATATATTTGTAACCAAATTCAGTCACATCTCTCTGAGCTAGGTTACAGCCCAGACAATTTCGTGTGTCAGTGTTTTGATGTCATGTCTGGGGCAAGGTGGTGACAGCTTCACTGGCCACACTGACGGAGATGAGATGCGACTCATTCTGTGAGGAGCATTTCTCTCAGTGTGAAAGTAGGCCTACCAATTCGCTCAAAAGGAAACGTAAAGTTAATTTACAGCTTGATGATAGTATTGTCGTGTTAACGCTTGGGCATGGTGACTCTGATGAACAAATTGCTCCTAATCAGACTTTTAAAAGGGCTATGTTCAGCATTCTTGATAGAGCTATTGTGGAAATGAAGACAAGATTCTCTCAGAGAAATGTTGAATTATTGTGGGCTACATCGCTTCTCCTGCCAAAATCAGAATTATTTCTTGATCATTCCCTCCTGAAACCTCTTCAGGCACTTGCAGGGACAGAGCAAAACAGCATGAGCTTGCAAAATGAAATAGCTGTGGCAAAAGCAATGTTGATCAATAAACTGCCAGCTGATGCTAATCTCTCTGAGGCAGGCAAACGCATTCAGCAGTACAAAGAGGCCTTCCCTATGTTGCATTCGCTATGTGTCACAGCACTCATCATTGGTGTGTCTTCAACTGCATGCGAAAGCTCTTTCTCTACTTTGAACCGCATTCTCACTCCACTCCGCCGAACAATGTTGCATTCAAGTTTGAGAAATTTAGTCATTCTGGCACATGAGAAAAACATCACAGAACAACTAGATATGAATTAATTTATTTCAGAATTTGCCAAGAGTAACTGCAGACCGGTCCTGTAGATAATTTCCAGGTTAAACACTGGAAACTGATATCCTATAGCCTCCCTAATGACCACAATGAGCCACGTTTCTGTTCTTGGTCTCATATGTTGTATACATTTGACTTTATTGATATTTACCTTGTATATGTAGTTCTATATTTGTTCACAAAAAATAATAATACAAGTTCTATTGCCTCTGTTAATTTTATTGAACAATAGTTATGATTTATGCCACAATTTTTGCTTTTATATGTTATATAAAACTATGTTGTTATTATTATTTGACCCCCCTACAAAAATGGGGATGGACGGATGGATATTTGTTGCCTCCCCAAGACAAGCCAAATGCCCACCCACACATGATGTTCTGGTCACACCTCTGATGTTAGCCAAGAATCAAATCAAACTTCATAAGCAGTCAAAATGACATGACAAGCCCAAAACAATACAACCTAATTGTAGCAGAAATACATAGTCTAAAGTTCTTTTGCTGGGAAATACTAACCAAAAAAATGTGTAAGCTGAGTTTCATGGCATTTTAGCAATTTCAGATGACCAGGAAGTGCCTGGACATTTATGCTATTAGTATAGTGATGTGCACACTTTAAAACCCAGAATTGGTATAAAAAGCATCAGAAAAACATAACTGAGTCACAAGATTTTCAAAAAACCACTCACTTCATAACAGCTTCATTGACAAAGGCTTGTTAACATCAGTTATTAACTTGCAACAAACAATTAACAAACAGTAGCATACCCTTCATATTAATTCCTCTCCAATCTAATTACTGCTCATAAAGCACTGTACTAACATTTACAGAAGTCCTTTATGACTCATTATGAATATTTCCATCATTTTCTAAGTGTTTACTCTTAGCGAGTGGTCATAATTTTCTGCTAAGTAAAATGTAATGTGTTTTTTGGAAAAGTAGTAACTTAGAAACATAGTAATGAAACAGTGGCGCAGTGGTAGCGCTGCTGCTTCGCAGTAAGGAGACCTGGGTTTGCTTCCTGGGCCCTCCCTCGGTGGAGTTTGCATGTTCTCCCCATGTCTTCATGGGTTTCCTCCGGGTACTCTGGTTTCCTCCCACAGTCCAAAGACATGCAGATTAGGTGCATTGGCGATCCTAAATTGTCCTTGGTGTGTGTGTGTGTGTCCTGTAGTGGGCTCGTGCCCTGCCTGGGATATGCTCCTGCCTTGCACCCTGTGCTGGCCGGGATTGGCTCCAGTAGACACCCGTGACCCTGTGTTAGGTTATAGCAAGTTGGACAATCACTGACTGAAACATAATAATGCAACATCTTTGATTTAGGTCCATGACAAATGACGAAGCAATGTATTATTCCCATTGTTACAACAAAGGAATACACAAATAGGTAAGATAGATTAATTAATTAAATTTCAAAAAGTCAGGTTCTTACAGATCCTGGATAACTTCAAATTTGATCTCATTTTAAAAGGAATTCCACTCCTTTGTCCTGTTACATGCTATTCTACATGATTTATAAAGTGAAAAGGATACATTGTGAATGAACAATTATGTTTAAGCATACATGAGGACTAGTGAGAGACTGAAGTTCACTAACATTTTATTTGTTTTAATTCTTTACTGACTTATGTTAAGGAGAAAAGTGAAAAAAAAGATTCTACTTAAGAATTAGGACAGTTAACGACCGTAACATTCAGAATTAAAATTTCAATAGGGCAGACATTAAAATGTTGCTCCCGTAAAATCTGGAAACAATGATCAATTTTTTATAATCCCATGCAATTATATTCAGTTTGGTATGAAAACTGTGTGAAACAATCAGTTAGAAGGTAATAAGGCTGAGAAACAAGTAAAGACTATTCAGAATTTATAAATTTTAGCTGCTATGCTAACAACAAGCCATGGGTTACAAGTGACATCAAGGGCCTTTTGAACCAGAAGAAAAGGGCTTTTAAAGGTGGTGATAAGCATGAGCCCAAGTGCGTGCAGAAGGAACTCCGAGTGCAGCTCAGGGCGAAAGAGCAGTACAGGAGAAAGCTGGAGCAGAAGTTGCAGAACAACAGCACAAAGGAAGTGTGGGATGGGATGAAGATTATTACTGGCTGCAGCTCGAAGCGGGGTGCCACCATCGAAACAGATGTGGAGAGAGCAAACCAAATGAACAACTTCTTTAATAGGTTTGATCACAGTAACCCACTCTCACCTCCTGCATCCTCCAACCATCCTTCTGCTGATACCAGCATAGGTGAGACATCCCCACCCACAATTACAGCAGCCCAGGTGAGCAGAGAGCTGAAAAGACTTTGTGCCAGCAAAGCAGCGGGTCCAGATGGTGTATCGCCACGATTGCTGAAGGCCTGTGCGTTGGAACTGGGGAGTCCTCTACAGCGCATCTTCAACCTGAGCCTGGAACAGGGAGAGTCCCAAGGCTTTGGAAAACATCTTGTATCACTCCTATCCCAAAGGTATCACGTCCTAGTGAGCTGAATGACTTCCGGCCTGTTGCTCTGACGTCACATCTGATGAAGACCATGGAGCAGCTGCTGCTTCACCACCTGAGGCCACAAGGTCCGCCACGCCCTCGACCCTCTGCAGTTCGCATACCAGGAGAAGGTGGGAGCGGAGGATGCCATCATCTATATGATTCATCGATCCCTCTCCCACCTGGACAGAGGCAGTGGTGCTGTAAGAATTATGTTTTTGGACTTCTCTAGCGCCTTAAACACCATCCAACCTCTGCTCCTTAGAGACAAGCTGACTGAGATGGGAGTAGACTCACACCTGGTGGCATGGATTGTGGACTATCTTACAGACAGACCTCAATATGTGCGTCTTGGGAACTGCAGGTCTGACATTGTGTTCAGCAATACAGGGGCGCCGCAGGGGACTGTACTTTCTCCGGTCCTGTTCAATCTATATACATCAGACTTCCAATATGACTCGGAGTCCTGCCACGTGCAAAAGTTCGCTGATGACACTGCTATTGTGGGCTGCATCAGGAGTGGGCAGGAGGATGAGTACAGAAAGTTAATCAAAGACTTTGTTAAATGGTGCGACTCAAACCACTTACACCTTAACACCAGCAAGACCAAGGAGCTGGTGGTGGATTTTAGGAGGCCCAGGCCCTCATGGACCCTGTGATCATCAGAGGTGACTGTGTGCAGAGGGTGCAGACCTTTAAATATCTGGGAGTGCAGCTGGATGACAAATTGGACTGGACTGCCAATACTGATGCTCTATGTAAGAAAGGTCAAAGCAGACTATACTTTCTGAGAAGGTTGGCATCCTTCAACATCTGCAGTAAGATGCTGCAGATGTTCTACCAGACGGTTGTGGCGAGTGCCCTCTTCTATGCGGTGGTGTGCTGGGGTGGCAGCATAAAGATGAAAGACGCCTCACGCCTGGACAAACTTGTTAAGAAGGCAGGCTCCATTGTAGGATTAAAGTTGGACAGTTTAACATCTGTGGCAGAGCGACGGGCACTAAGCAAACTCCTGTCAATCATGAATAATCCACTGCATCCACTTAACAGTGTCATCTCCAGGCAGAGGAGTAGCTTCAGTGACAGACTTTTGTCACTGTCCTGCTCCACTGACAGACTGAGGAGATCGTTCCTCCCCACACTATCGACTCTTCAATTCCACCCGGGAGTAAATGCTAACATTAATTTTATTTTAATTTTTTTTCATTTTTATTACTATTTAATTTAATATTGTTTCTTTGTATCAGTATACTGCTGCTGGATTATGTGAATTTCCCCTTGGGATTAATAAAGTATCTATCTATCTATCTATCTATCTATTTGTAAGTCTTTATTTGTGGCAGGACATTTTACTCATAAAATTAAAATCATTGAGTACTGAACACCTGCTGGTAATAGTAATTATCACCATGGTTATAGTTTGCTCCTTCTTCTTATCACAAAGGAGCTGGGAAAACCTGGAAAAACATGGAAAACCTGAGGAAATAGTCATAGAAGCTGTGATGCATCAAAGCTTGTTCTTGTCTTTTCTTGGTTGTGGACCAAGAAACAGTAAAACTTTATCGTAGACTGTGGGGAGCCACGTCAACCACTTCCAATGTATAGTATCCACCTGGATGATGTGATGGCAGCCATTTTGTGCCAGTACTCTCACCACACATTAACTATTAGGTGATGCAGGTGTGAGAGAGTAAGTTAGCAAATTATGGGTCAGGGTTGGGCTAGAATGGACAAGTTTGTGATGAGTAATTTAGTCAGGACATCAGTAATAGCCTACTCTTTTGAAAGATGGCCAGGAATATTTTATGACCACAGAGCGTCAGGACCTTGGGTTTACATCTCATCTAAAGGACAGCACCATTTTTCAGCATATTGTCCCCATCACTGCACTGGGGCATTGGGATCCACACACAGATCACAACGTAAGCTCTCTCTGATGTTCTCCAACATCTCTTCCAGCAGTAACCCAAGCCTTCCTGGTTGGTCTTTGATCCAAGTACTGGCCAGGCCTAAACATGCTTAACTTCAGGCGATTTTCTTGTTCTAAAATGCAGGTGGTATGACTGCTGGCAAGTAAGGCCAAGGTTTTTTTTTTCATCCATAAAAAAACACATCTACACTTGTGAAAATGAATGGTTGACTAGTATTCAGAATGTGTAGAATTCATTGTATAAGGTTATATTGGATAACTTTGATCTTCAAACCAAAATTAACTGAGAAGTTTGAAGGTCAACACTCAAAAGGCCCAGGTGTGCCTAAGAAACTTATAGTGCCTTGACCATATCTCTAATTTTACTGAGTAACAATTACGACACTAAAATTGGGTTCTCTGTAATTGTTGTATGCAGGAATTAGGAATAATTATATAAAGACACACAGTCACTTTGTCACTTGTTACTGCATACTAAAGCTTTTTGGGATAACCAAACAAGGCAAGCATAAATATTGGATGGATGACTTTATGACCACCTGGCAGGTACTTACACATTGATTTCAATAGTTCCATAGAAAGTTTGGTAAGAAGATTCTTTTTATATTTTTAGTAAACTCTACAAACAAAGATCAATAAACTTTAAATGTCACAGCTGAAAACACCTAGAAGTAGTTAACAAATTACCATCACCAGTTTAATGTTCATTTCCAGGGTTTACCCATGTTAGCAGGTTACCCCTAATTGGTTTCCTCCACTTTTAGTGTCCTAGGCATCTTTTGTGGTGAGACCAGTTCTTTTCATACCACCTGACATCATTTCTAACCACAGTTTACCTAAGTATCTCAATGACCACCTCATAACTTCTCATAGGAACCTGTAAAAGGCTGCTCTACCTGCATTTGACAAAGATCACATTTGTTTTTCCCTTCCCACACATGAAACAAAGCAGAATCTCACTAAACTTACACCAGATTTCTTGATCCATTTCTTTAGCATTCTCTTAATTGCCTTAATTACTGGTTCCAAATTGCTTATCATGTCCCACAGTCAAATGGATCTCCCTTTCCTTTGTAAACTGGAATGAATGCATTTCTTTTCTAGTCTTCATGAATCCTCCCTGAACACTGTGAACGGTACCCGGGCACAGACAGGCGGACATGTTGTTTTGACACCACCACACGTTTATTTACAAATTATTTACAATAATATTTGGTCACCAAGACCCCAGTTCATTGGTCACAAAGACCTAATCACGTGCACAAACCCCAAACTCCCAATGTCCTGGCCACAATGCCTTTCTTCGGGCCGCCTCCACTCTTCACAGCTTCGTCCTACCTCCACCCACTCCAGCCCTGAATGACGGAGACGGCCCCCTTTTATGAAGGACCCGGATGAGCCCCAGGTGCTCCCGGCAATCTTCTGGCCACGCCCCAGCGTGGCGGAAGTGTCGGCTGTCCTCCCGGCTGCTCCCGGGCACCGCCTCAGTCTTCCCCAGCACTTCCTGGTGTGGCAGGAGTGCTGGGGAAACAAATCCCAAGGCATTGGGCGCCTCCTGGCGGTGGCCACGGGCCCCTACAGGGAAGAGCTTCCAAGCCCTTGACCCGTGGCTCCCAAAACAACCCGGAAGGCGCACCCCACGTGATCCAGGCCGGGCTCTGACCCTCTTCCGGTCCCTCCTGGCGCCCCGCCGGGTCATAGCCCCTGGCATCCCTGACAGTGCCCCACAGCCAGCGAAGACCACTCGTGGGTAAGAGCGACCCGGCCCCCGAGGGCAGCAGAGCTCCGAAACGGGCCCCACTCGAGGACAGCCGGGGTCCGGCCCCGCACTCCTAGCAGGGACAGGGGCGGAGACACAATCCAGACACCAACCCATGGTGCATCCCTGTGCCTCGCACAGGTTGTGCTCCCCTTTACCGCACCCCGGGCCTCCTTGGTGGGCCCCCTCCGGGACCTCCACGCCTTTGTTCTGAGCCACTCGTTCCCCGCTGGCTCCTCCAGCTGCGAGCGCACCTGCGCACCGACAGAGAGATCCTTCTGCAGACGGCCCGACATCAGAGGGCTGTTCCGCCACGAAGGGTTCCTTCAACTCGCCCGGGTCCGCCCCTACAAAGAGAACACAGGGCAGAACCGCTGCCAAAGCACCCAGCTCGTGCCACGCACGGGCAGCGTTCCCCCTCCAACCGCACCCCGCACTTGCCTGATCGGCACCCTCTCCGCGCTTCCGTGTCCCTCTCGACGATGGAGTCGCCGGCACCGCCCGCTCTCTCTCCGCCGGCCTCAGGGATTCCCTCTGCTCTCTCAGAGGGCAGCCAGCCACACGCGTGCACCCAGCAACGCGTCTCACCTTATCGGAGGAATCGGCACCCAGCCCTTTATTCCTCCCTTCACTCTGGGACGCCCTGACGGTTTGAGACTCCTTATGGAATAAAAGGCGCCTCTGTCCTGTCTGCGTCCCTATAGTGCGGCGCAAGACCGCAGCCAACTCGGGCGGAGGGCGCTAGGACCCGGGCACTTAGCAGCCCGTGTCCTTCAGCGCCCTCACGGACTCCCCTCGCCGCGCATGCAGTCCACGGCGCCGCACCTCCTGTCGGAGGGCTGCTTACTCGAACTGATCATTGTCTTCACAGCCTTTTCAGCAGCCCTCCCATATGCTTTACGGAGTCGGCTGTACTCACCGTCTCCGCTGTACCTCTCCGCTGGAGATTCCAGCGTCGCGCCGTCCGGCTGTCGATAGTAACGTTCTCAGCGCCGCGAGCGCCTTCTTCTCCAGTACCAGCACCTCAGCCCGGAGGGCACATAGCACCTGTAACACACGCTGCCCGGCGGGCTGAAGGGACCGCTCCAGCTCCGCCAAAGCAGCCGCAAAGACAGGAAGTTAACCGACGCTGAGCCTACCTGACTGTCGGCCTCCCGACGCCGCCACTTCCTGTGGGCCTTCTCCTCCGCCCAATCGGGTCTCCCCTGCCCGTGATGGACATTCCCTGGTCCCGCCTCTCTACAGTCATCGGCGGGCACACAAGACACACCGCCCAATGGCGTGCCTGTCAGGGGAGGGACTTCCGTCCGCGCCATCTTGGCTCCCTTTCTGCGGCGGCGCGTGCTTGCCGGCAGCCTTGCTGTTGCCAGCGCTCTCGAGCTGCAGCGTCTCCTCCTCGCAGCCCTCGCGGCTGCCGCTGTGCTGCCGGAGCCCGCAAACCAGCATGCGCCCGCCACTGACGCGGATCCTGGAGGTCCCTGCCTGGAAAACAAAACACACGCCCGGCCCCCAAGGGCCGGCTGCCGATAGGCAGGGAACTAACCTCCCAGGTCCCGCCATACCGAGGAAACGTCCCTCGGCGTGGCCTCTCCGACGCCATGCCGCCCCGGCGCCTCCAGCAACGGGCGCTGCCGGAGACCGCTGCACTCTTCCAATGCACGCCCGCCCGCTTCAGGGAATAACGGCCCTCCTGCGGACCCCTGGCGGTCCGTGGGGTTCTTTACCGCGGGGCTGTGTGCACGCAGCACCAGCGTGCGTGGGTGGGGTCCCCTGCTGCACCGGGCCGCCCACAACAATATTTTTATGAACAGGTCTCCGCCTTGAAACAGGCGGAGCATCCTGCCGGCTACGCCAGATGTGAACGGTACCCGGGCACAGACAGGCGGACATGTTGTTTTGACACCACCACACGTTTATTTACAAATTATTTACAATAATATTTGGTCACCAAGACCCCAGTTCATTGGTCACAAAGACCTAATCACGTGCACAAACCCCAAACTCCCAATGTCCTGGCCACAATGCCTTTCTTCGGGCCGCCTCCACTCTTCACAGCTTCGTCCTACCTCCACCCGACTCCAGCCCTGAATGACGGGAGACGGCCCCCTTTTATGAAGGACCCGGATGAGCCCCAGGTGCTCCCGGCAATCTTCTGGCCACGCCCCAGCGTGGCGGAAGTGTCGGCTGTCCTCCCGCTGCTCCCGGGCACCGCCTCAAGTCTTCCCCAGCACTTCCTGGTGTGGCAGGAGTGCTGGGGAAACAAATCCCAAGGCATTGGGGCGCCTCCTGGCGGTGGCCACGGGCCCCTACAGGGAAGAGCTTCCAAGCCCTTGACCCGTGGCTCCCAAAACAACCCGGAAGGCGCACCCCACGTGATCCAGGCCGGGCTCTGACCCTCTTCCGGTCCCTCCTGGCGTCCCGGCCGGGTCATAGCCCCTGGCATCCCTGACAACACACAATTGTGCTGTACTGGTCTGTTAACTATTCAACTCCAGGACTTTCTCCTGCTTTCAACATTTGCAACACCATTCAAACTGGGTCTGCTGCTTTACTTAGCTTTATTATTGTCAGCATTTTTGAAACATCCTCTTTTGAAAATTCACAGCTTAGTCTGTGTTCTCCTAACAAACATTATTATCCTATCCAGTCTTGTCATTTAGCTACTTCTACTTGTACTTCTTCAATTTCCCTTCAGCCTTTTCCAAGCAATTCACACCTGTCTTTCTCTAGCATCTGCTTGGCAATGCTGAACACATTTCTTTTTCCTTTTTCCTTTATTTCTGCAGCTCACTTACAAACTCCTGGATCTTGGGTTCTTGTGCTTTTCCAGCTGGTATTCCAGAATTTTGAATGGCTTTCTTATAGATTATTCTGTCACATTATACTTGTGTATTTTGCCACGCAATATAGCACATTTTGTTCTCCTCAATTGTCATCTAAACCTCAGAATTCCTCCATCATGTTTTTTGTATCTCAGCAGTCCTTTGTCCAACTGCAGACTTTTTCTGTTGTTTTCAATCAGACTTTCTCATTTCCCACTTGCCATTCACACGTGGTGCTTCTGCTAATGATGTTTCAGCGTATTTACTTCTCACATTTTTCTCCTTCAACTTACAGACCTTCATCCATGGTACATACTTCATCTCTTTTTCTTTTTCTTCATACGTCTGGTTTTTGTGGGTCTGTTTGTGAAACATTATTGCTATGCGCAACCCTCAAATGTATCATCTTTACACTTTTTTGTCACGCCCTGTTTAACATTCTTCACCAGCAAGTCTATTCTTCTTCTTACACTCCACAGTTATATGTCACCAACTCATTTTCCTGTTTTAAAGATGATGTTACACACAAACATTTTTATTGCCTCACCAAACTCCAGAATCATTCACCCTCAAAATTCCTGGTTCCAAAGCTAAAACCACATGGACTCCCTCATAACCATCAGCCGTTGCTTCAACATGCCAATTCAAGTCCATACTCATTACAATCAAATTCTGCTGAGGCACCCACGCTGTCATGTTCATCAACAGTACCAAGAATGCATCTTTCTCTTCATTTCTCCTGCTGACCTGTGAGGCATATGTTAAAACTACATTTATCAGTCATTTACCAACAATCATCTTAACTATAACATGTTCTCTCACCCTCTTCACCACTACAGCTTTACTTTACTTCCATTTTTCCGACACAAGTACACCAACTCCAGCATACCTTCACTGCTTTCTTAATAGACAAAAACTGTTACTGCTAGTTCTGCTTACTATTCTTGGTCTTTTACCTTTCCATCTTGTCTACTTCAGCAGTAAATCTAGACTCCTTCTGTTCAGCACTTTCATGACTTCACCAGATTTTTCCAGTCATTCCCAATACTTCAAGCTCCAGTCATACCATCCCTTTCATATCTCATACACACTGCATTTTCTTCATCTCCCTAACCACTAAATCAACCTACCAACAGTGCATGAAGTCTAGGACCATCATGGCTTGCCCCACATGTGGTACTACTGATTTTTCCTACCTCGTATTTGTTATAGACTGGTGGTAGTGCCCACAAGTTACTATGGGCTGTACACAGCAAATTCTTTTTTGCTCTCATCTTTGTATCTCATTATCAGGAGTAGAAATTTTTAAAGAAGTCAGCAAAAAATGGAAGGGGGGAACAGTAAACATGACATTGCTCCCTAAACAGATTTAAAATATAATAATGGCAGTAATTTTAAAATCATAGCTCTGTCCTTTTTAAGATTATACTACATTTACATAAAAAGAAACTAAGCAAAAATCCTGTCTAAATTCACAATTTATAAAATGTGTGTGTTAAAATGAAAACATGCGTGACACCATTAAAAATTTTCACGGATAAATGGAGCCAGAAATGCTTCAATCTGTGCGTCATCAGTATGTGCAGTTCTCTTTGAGACCAAACTAGCTGGGAATTTCCTCCAGCTAAAGCCTGTTAATGCCTGTCCTTGAGGGCGCAGCTATGTAGCGGATGATAACTCCTCCACCCACAACAAAGTGGCTTCATGCCAGCCCTCAAGGATACTAGAAGAGCACTTTTACTGATGTAAAGTAGTTTATATGTGTTTCTGGAGCATGAAATAATTGTAAAAATTCAGTTCAGTATGAAGATGTCTCAAATAGATTAGCATTAATGACTTTGTTTCAGTAACTAAAATGCAATATTAAATATCAAGCAAAACAGTAATGAGTTGCTATTATTACAGATTATTTTCTCTGTTTAGCCCACCATAAAAAGGATATCATTTATCTTAAATGAATATCTCTTTGCTGATCTCCTTTACAGTTAGAGTTTACAAAATCTTCTTATGTACCATTCAAACAAAACAATATGCAAAATATCGTTAGAAAGTTTTATTTCAGGAAATATCTTCTTTTTTATCACTATCCTTGTCAAATAATACAAACCATTTTTAAGGTAATCCTGCCTTAGGGATGTGACTTCATACATTATCTCTTGATTTATGACCGAGAATCTGTCAGTCGTGGAATGTGCCAACAACTTCTGAGCGTGTTGTAGTTTCAGCGAACAGTTGTTGCATTTCAAATATGTAAGCATCAGAAATGTAATGAGTTTGCCTTTAATCAGATATGTCAGTCTAAAATATGCATATGTATAATCTTCTGTGGTTAAAAAACATGTTTGACATAAAGCATACAAGGAGTTTTGTGTTTGGAAAAGATCTGATTTGGTTTTACACTGCCATTTCTTATTCATTTATTTTAAAGAAACCTTTGACTTATACTATTCATGTGCAAGATAACATACGAAATGTTTATTGTAGCATTAAATATATCTATATCTATATATTATGTATATATGGTATATTGATTTAATGCTTTGAACATTTCCTGGAAAAGTAAACTTAGTTCTTTTGTTTTATTGTCACTGGAACAGAAAACTGCATTAATCAATGGATAAAGAAATGTGATTGAAACAATCTTTCTTTTCTTTCCAAGGGCTTTATTGACTAAATCAGGCAACACTAAACAGCAGTCAGTGCAAATTTACAACTAGTTTTAAGTATCCATATTGCTTGGATTTTAATAACAGCTTTTAGAAAGTTAGACATCAGTCTCTTGATACTTAATAAATCCATATTAAGCGGATAGATCCGTATTATTTTTTCTTTTATTTCATAAAAGTAAAAATTTCTATAATGTATCACATATTTTCACATTTGTTTATTATTACTACATTTAATATAGCAGAATCCTCATTATATGTTTGGCTTTGTGAAAATGAACTCATTTTTTGGAATGCCTACGATGGATAAAGACAAGTCTGTCTGACTGTGTTGGGTGGTGACCAGAGTTACTGAGTACCCTATGTTGCTTGTAGAGTCATAGAAATCAATGAGAGATAGATAAGCAAAGTTCAATTTGTAACCTAACTTGCAAAATCCATCCACTTAATCCAAAATTGGGTTATTTGGGAAAAGTTTTATAATTAAACAATCCATCCTTCAATTTCCTATACTTGGCATTTTTGTTATGGATTGCTGGGTGCCATTTCTGTCAGTACCAAGTGAAAATGATTCCTTCTCAGGCCATACTTGCACAAACACAGAGTCATGAATTAACCTCATGTGTACATCTGTAGGATGTCAAAGCAAAGTAAACTGCTTGGGTAAAAACCCATCAAAACTCAGGGTGAACTTTTAAACGCAGCACAGAGCTATGTTTCTGGAACTGTGAGGAAGCAGTACTGTTCTCAGCACCATACGCTGGCCTTTGATTAAACTGAAATTGGATATCAGTAAAGAATTCAGTTTAGTTGAACACAGAAATGTTTCATGTGAAAGGTAAACATGTTAAATTTTTTTCTTATCTTTTTTTTATAATACTGTCAAATAGTGTCACAATTACATTAGTTCCATCAATTTTGCTTAAATTTATTCTAGATCCTGATAGAATAAGAATATTTAATTAAAACATGATTGTTTGTTTATTAAAGGACACAGGGAAAGGTATCATCAAACCACAGTGACACAATAAATTAAAGAAATGTCAAAACCTTAGCTGATGATCTTTTTTTTTTTTAATGTTTATGAAAGAATGTGAACTATAATTCACTACAACCTATCTGGAATAATACTAATCCACATTTGAGTATAGTATCTTATTTTTAAACAGGAAACCTCTAGGCAGCTGAGATCTAAAACTGTTCCAGAATTAAGTTTACCAACCCGGTTTTTGAATGTAGCGTAAACATTGTCAAAATTATTAATGCCTATTTGCATACTTAAAAAACAGGAGATCAGCAAAAAGAAATGGAAAGAAATCCTTGTCTCTGTGAGATAACATACAACTCTTAACAGCTTAGATTCTTTCCATTCCTTAGTGTATCCACCATGCTTAAAATGAAACAATTAACAGTAACTTTTATGTGTGTGTGACAAACTGCAGTTTGATTTTTACTTCACTAGAACCATTTTATAGTCCAAAAGAGACAAACTGACTTAATTTTTAATTGTGCTCTAAGAGATCAAAATCAAAGCAGTTCATTGTTAAAATAAATGTGTCAGTATATAATGCCAGCCTAAGAAATTATTTGATTATTATAATAACTAAGAATAATTTTTTATATTCTGCATCAGTTAAAATATAACGTAGTACTGAACTACAACATTATATAAAGAAGCAACAGAAAAATAACAACATTATTTCATTTTTGTTGTGATAAAAGAAGTCCTACCTGTTGAATGTCCTGATCATACTCGGCTCCATGCAGCAGACGAACAACTGACATTGACATTAAATGCATAATGATGCAGAAATGTGTCTTCATTGTGTTATTTAAGCCTACACAGCGGAATTCTGTAGCAGGTCCAATCAGACTAGCTGTTACATGTCTTCAGTCAAAAAGATAATAATTAAATATACATATATATATATTTAAAAGAAGTCAGAGCAGTCTTACTTTCAGAATTCTTTCTTCTATATAAAGGCTTTAAGAAACATCAGCACTGAGAGGAACAGACTAAATATACATCACAAGTTCTGAAGAATTATCAAACTCATTTTGGACACCAAAGCATAAAGTAGAACTGTGCAGATCACTCAGTAGCAATTTGTGGATTCACAAAACACAAAAGACCCTGTAAATGAAGAAGCATTTAATTTATATCCTTTCCACAGCTTCTACTGTAGCTCCAAATATGTCCATTATTTGAAAGCAAATTTTCCCAGTTTTCATAATTTACAGCTGTTATGAAAGTGTGCAAAAGTATGCAGTTCAGATCTCACCCAGCTCTCAGCAACGTACTTAAAAAAAGAGAGAGAAAGCGAGAGACAGACAGGGAACTGACTCCAGTCCCACCCACCCTGTTCCTTTGCTTTCTGTAACAAAAAGGAGGAGCTTTGAATTCAAGAGATTTCGGATGTCAGATTTTACCATTCATCTTGGTTACAAATTAATCTGAAATATGAAACTCCAGCATTAGCCTTGAAATTCTTTTTTGCTTACATTTGTAGAAAAAATCCACAACCATTTTAAGATTATCAGTAAAGCTTTCAGTGAACTGCACAGTTGCTGCCCACCTATTTTGTCTTTATTATAAATAAAGCTGTACAGATGTACTATATAAGGTAATGTAAATTTATGGGGTCTCTGATTCCTCCTCTGTGGTTATTTTCAATCTGCACCATGTTCTCAGACATTCTTTCAGGAGTCTGTTGTCAATTAAGTAGGACCAGATGCATACTTTCAAAAAATCAAAATGCCCGGAATTGCTGTTATAGCATACAAGGTGTTCACAGGTGCCAGTTACTTGAAGTCAAATGGAACTTCTTCACCTTAACAGCAGTTTGCAGATAATACAAAACACAATTTACTTATTTTTCTATAATCTTATGTTGAAATGTTACTTGTTTAAAGAACTAGTACCTGCAGATTCCTGGGTTTAAGTCCCAGCTCTTGCAATGTTTGTGTGGAGTTTGGGTGTGTCTGAATTAGTTTTTTTCTCCAGGTACTTTGGATTTTACTCACATATTTCAAAAATATGCATGTTCAATTAAATTATAATTACATTAACTGGCATGTCATCCAGGGCTGCTTGAATCTCATTCTGTCTTTTTAGGCTGGAAATAATTATTATTACTATAAACAATTTTGCCTAAGAAGAGATTCATATGTAACATTAAAATTCACTTAACTAAAATGCTGCTGAATTTCATTAAAAAAGTTTTAATAATGTGTAGGTTCCAAATCCTTTTCAGTAACCATTCTCAAAATAAACTGTTTTCTGCTTCAAGTCACATTTTCAAAAGATTACAACAAGAAAGCCTATTACATCAGTAGGAGTCTTGGATAACAATCTCTTATGGATTAAAAATTAGCTAATAGGGAGGAAACAGGGGTTACAGCAAAGTGTGTGGTATCCAGATGGAGAAATGATTCTAGTGATGTACCACAGTGGTTAGGGCTTTGGCAAAATTTTCTTTCTAAATTATGGTTAGAATTAAGATTATGAACTTAGTTCACTTTGGTTGAGGAGGATAAGTTATGAAATATGACAAACAGTGTGGGAATGTAACAATAACTGGATACAAATCCAGATAACATTAAACAGATGGCTCACATCAAACACAAAGTCTCAAATATGAATATTATGGTATTTCAGAATTATAAAGATTTACAGACTTCTTAACACTCCCCCACTCCAGTAGTGTTTGAAAAGCCTAGTAATGACTTCTGTCAGTTTCTCTCATCTGGACTCCCTAAATCCACTGTGTTAAATTGACTGGTCAGTGGGTGATGCTATTTCTGTAGCCCTACATCTAGCCCTTGAACGCTTTTAATCAGTACAACATCTATATCAGGATGTATTATTTTCTTCCTTTGCTACCCTTGTTCCCCCTAAGGTGGATCTGAACATTATGTTGCCTAATCCTGTGCAAGTATTTTTGTAACTGGATACTAATTATCCTATCAGAGCAGACCATAGGTGGTGGACACAGGCAATTAAAATCTCATCCATATAAATGTTACAGTGGATTCACAAGGAATTCAGACCCCTTCACTTTCTGCACTCTTTATTATGCTGCTGATTGAATTTTAATTGGATACATTTGCCATTTTTGCCCATAAATCTACACTCTATACCCCGTAAAGACAAAGTGAAAATGTTTTGAGAAAGGCTTGCAAGTTAATTTAATATCAGAAAATGGAATCTCTTATTCATATATATATCATAAGTATTCAGACTCTTTATTCAGTACTTTGTAGAAGTCCCTTTGGCAGCAACACCTTTGAGTTTTCATGAGTAATTCTACATGCTTTGCATACCTACGTAGTGTAAAAGGCGCTATATAGCGCCTGACCCGGCACAGACCACGCAGAGGCGACGTGTACAAAAACACACAGGTTTTATTATTTCTTCAGCTGTGTGACACGTCTTCCCCGTGCCGCAAAGACCAAACACAGTCCCAAAGCACAAACTCACAATTCTCCACCACTCCTCCCAGGCAAGCTTCGTCTCCTTCTTCCTCCCAACTCTGGCTCACCGAGTGGTGGTGGCTGGGCCCTTTTATAGCCCACCTGGAAGCGTTCCAGGTGATTAACCACCTGGTCCTGATTGCACTTCCAGGTGGGGCTGAAAGCTCGTCCAGCCGGGCTGTGGGAAGCAGGCAGCTCCCCCTAGCGGCCACGCCGGGCCCCAACCAAGCTGTGGAGGACTCCATCTCCCATCGAGCCCTGCGGGGTTGGGGAGTCACCGTCGGCCAGGGAGGCTACCACCAAGCGTCCCGGGGGAGGTATTGGACTGCCCATGGCAGCTCCCCCGGAACATAAGTAGCAGGGGTGTCCCTGCCGGGCATGGGACCCGGCTGTCCTTCACAGTAGATTTGGGCAGTTTATTCCAATCTTACAGGCAGATTCTCTCAAGCACTATTAGATTGGAAGAGAAGTGTCTCTAAACTGCCATCCTCCAGAGACCTTCTATGGCGTTTGTCTGGCCACTCAACTAAAGTCAGATTTCCCCAAACTTCTCCAAAATTGTATGTGTTGCGTCTTTATCATGCTGAAAGGTGAACCATCGCCCTAGCCCGACATTGAGTGCAATCTGGAGCAGGTTTTCTTCAAAAACCTTTCTGTATTTGGCTGTATTCATTTTTCCCTTAACTCTGACCAGTCTCTCTGTCCCTGAAACTGAGAAGCACCCCCATGTTGCTGCCAACCCAATACTTCGCTGTAGGGATGGTATTAAGCAGGTGATGAGCAGTGCCTGGAGTTCTGCCCCAGAAGCTCAATTTTTTTCTCATCAGGCCAGAGAATATTTCTCCATTAAAATTCCATTTAGCAAAATCCAAGCGAGAGTTAGCCACTCTACCATAAACATCTGATTGATGAGAATTCTGCTGAAATGGTTGTCCTTCCTGACAGGTTCGCCCATCAGAGCAAGGGACTTCTAAAGCTCTGCTTAATGAAGTTCTGGTAAAGTGGTCATCCTTCCAGTGGGTTCTACTGATTTCAGTAGAGGACTTCTGAATCTCTTTTAGAGTGGCCATTGGGTTCTCTGTCACCTACGTCGGTGGTCCTCAACCTTTTTGACACCAAGGACCGCCTTACTAGAAGAAAATTTTTCCAGGGACCCTTAGTGTTGGAGGTTGGAGTTTGTGGGGTAATTATGGGTGGGTTCATAGGGCAGTTTTATACATAATTTACATTATATTTCTATTATTATTAAGTTATTAGTAATAGAAATTATACAGCTTACCATAATGCAGAATCTGTGAGAGCCCTGAGCTTGTTTTCCTGCAACCAGATGATCCCATCTGGGGACAATGGAAGACAGTGACACGCAAAGTGTGTTGCTTATGTTCAGTCTACTCCGTAATCTCGTTTTGGTTGCTGTCACTGCAGAAAACACTGCCTCACAAAGATAGGATGTTGGAAATGGAAGCAGATTCAATAGCTTCTTTTGTGTTATCTTTATCTCCCCCTGCCTACAAGTTATACTGACGAGAATTTTTCTCAGCATTTCCTTGTGATAATGCACTTTCAGGGTGCGACTGATGCCCAAACCCAATGGCTGAAGCACTGCCGTGCAATTGGGAGGGAGGAATTCAACGCAAACATTATCTAAATGCGGAAGCATGTTGTGGGCAGCACAGTTATCAATCAGAAGCCAAATCATCTTTTTCTTCTTCTTCATATTGTGAGGTTTCTGAACTCATTTGGGATCCCCCCACCCAATGAGAACGACACGCTGAAGTGCGTCCTGAAGTGCGATTACCGCGTTTGTGTGAGATTGTTTGTACGGGTCCCAAGAGAGTTTAAAAACCTCATATTTTCTTGAATGAGTGCCGCATTAATAGAAATGTTTCTTGAATGAGCATCACTGAACCACATAAAAACGGCTTTTTCGGCATCTTCAAATGCAGCAGTTCGCGTATGTTAGCAACCTGAGATTTTTCTTCATTATTGCATATAACAAAGACATATGCATTGCATTAGTCATTCCAACAGATTGCACATCACAAATATTAACACTGTTATTGTTTTTTTGTATCTGCCATTTCTATAGGAGGGTGACAATAAGTTAAATTCCAATGGATGTTTTTCAAATGTTGACAAGCAATAAGCAAAAGGTATCACTGAAAACTACAGAAAACAAAAACAGCAAAAAAAAAAAACAGTACAAGGAAAGTTTGAAGAAAGAACATTTTTTACAATGTTTCTGTTTGGGGATCGTTGTGCAAATGTGCACAACTGAGCTGTGACCACAGAACTAACTGTGCTGTGGATGATTCATTCAAGCATTTCAAGGTCACTTTATTGTAATGAAAGTATCTGCTGCTAAATGGTACTTCGTAGTAACGAGATTTCTATAGACTCATGTCATATGGGGAAACTGTCAGAAACATAAAAATACTTTGTTGTAATACTCTCGAACCTCGGTCTCCTCTCTCTGCGCCGCTGCAAAGCCCCGCCCGCCTAATGTTCTGAAAAGTGTCCTCAGTGAAGGGGGCAGCCTTTTTGCTGTAGCCCTTCAGTGAGTGAGTCTCCGTTGCTGGCAGTTCTCTCCTCCTGACCTATGTAACCAAAGCCTTCTTCCTTTTCACAATTATTGAGGCCACCTTGCTATGGCGAACACACAAAGCTTTAGAAATGGTTTAATACCTTTGCTCTGATCTATGCCTAAGCACAATTTGATTTAGAGGTTTACAGAGAGTTCCTTGGCCTTTATGGCTTTGTTCCTGTCCTGAAATGCAGTATGAAATGTTAGACCTTACATACTTCCATGTGTGCCTTTCTAAGCCTGATGTCCAATCATTTCATCACATGTAGACTCCAATCAAATTCTCGATACATTTCAAGGAGAAATAAAGCAAATGGATGCATTTGATAATAAATTGGAGCTTCACAGCACAGCAAAAATATCTGAATACTTACATCAGTGTTTTTTAAACTGTGGTTCGCCACTGTGATGTCTAAAATTGGGTCTGGCCGAGTCGTGAATTACAATTGTATTGAATGAGAAAGTCCTGTGATGGGTTGTTGCTTACATGGTTTAAACACACCTACCTGGATGACAATCTCCAGCATTTTTCCAAGGGGGAATCAGATGATAATCAGCCACGGTTCCACAGTGATTATAGGTCACAAAGACACACGATATACAAAATTGGGTCATGAAAAAAAAAGTTTAAGAACAACTGACTTCTATAAATGAAAAAAAATCAGTTTTTGACTTTTAATAAATTTGTAAGCCTTCTGAAAACATGTTTTCACATTGTCAGTATAGGTTATTGAGTGTAGATCATCAAGAGACGCTCTCATGGATGCAAAATATTGGGAGATGTGGATACTACATATGTGTTCTAAATCGTTTTTCCTTTCACTTCCTGTTTAAGTTCAGGCTGATCTTTCGATGTGGTATATGTTGATTGTGTTGTTTTTCATGGTCAAACGGTATGAATGAGTTTGTTTTGTGAGTGAAGTGTACGTTTATGCAGGTAGCTCTCAGTGTTTGTTGCACCTACAGTACATTCTGTGTCCTGTTAACATGATTGTCATTTGCAAGTGAAATGTGTTTCAGTGTCAGCAGCTGTTGCAAGTTTAGTTCCTAGTCTTGTCCTGACAATATGTATTATTGTGTTTTAAAATGAGGCTCATATGTAGAACTTGAGCCTCATTACCCATGTCTTTCCAGCATCTTCATTCAGCCATAGTTTTTTATCAGCTGCTTTTGCTATGTTTTCTTGCGAGCAGTTGGTCATGCATTTAAAGTCAGGTGATGCATGTTGCTGTATTTTCACTGGCCATGAGAAGGAGTTGAAGCTGAATTTCAGGGACAACATGGGCCAGATGTCCAAATCATAGGTTATGTTGCTTATCTTAGCATAAATTGTCGATTGAGACCAAGATCAAGGGTTAATGAGTTTTTGCAAGACATAAAGACAACACGGAGTAATTTAGAAATATATATATATATATATATATATATATATATATATATATATATACTAATAAAAGGCAAAGCCCTCACTGACTGACTGACTGATTGACTCACTCACGGACTCATCAGTAATTCTCCAACTTCCCATGTAGGTAGAAAGCTGAAATTTGGCAGGCTTATTTCTTACAGCTTACTTTCAAAAGTTAAGCAGGTTTAATTCTGAAATTCTACACGTAACGGTCATAATGGTCGATAACAGTCGACAACATCCGCCATGTTGAACTTTCTTATTTATGGCCCCATCTTCACGAAATTTGGTAGGCGGCATCCCTGCGCTAACTGAAACCGATGTACTTACTTATTTCGATGGTATGACGCCACTGTCGGCCGCCATATTGAACTTTCCAAAGCGTCACTAATTCTCCAACTTCCCGTGTAGGTAAAAGGCTGAAATTTGGCAGGCCCATTCCTTACAGCTTACTTACAAAAGTTAAGAAGGTTTTATTTCGAAATTCTACGCATAACGGTCAACAACGTACGCCATATTGAACTTTCTTATTCATGGCCCCATCTTCACGAAATTTGGTAGGCAGCTTCCCTGCACAAACCGAAACCAATGTACATACTTATTTCGGTGGTATGACGCCACTGTCAGCCGCCATGTTGAACTTTCCAACTTCACTAATTCTCCAACTTCCCGTGTAGGTAGAAGACTGAAATTTGGCAGGCTCATTCCTTACAGCTTAGTTACGAAAGTTAAGCAGGTTTCATTTTGAAATTCTACGCGTAAAGGTCATAACGGTCAACAACGTCCGCCATGTTGAACTTTCTTATTTATGGCCCCATCTTCTTGAAATTTGGTAGGCGGCTTCCCTGCACTACCCGAAACCAATGTACGTACTTATTTTGGTGGTATGATGCAACTGTTGGCCGCCATATTGAACTTTTCAACAGTCTTTGTTACTTATGGGCCCATCTTCAAGAAATTTGGTACACGGGTTCCCAACGCTAACTGAATCCTACTTACGTACATATATACGTCCATAGCCTGCAGCTCGGCCACGTGTGAGGTGGCGTTGGTACCATCCCAACGCCTCCCACGTTGTTGGCTGCCTGCCTATATAAGACCGTCTGTCACTCCAGTCTCTACATTCCCTTCCTTGCTTCGCCACGGGATTCACGTCTCCCTACTGATAACTACAGCCTTTTTGTTTAATCCACGGCTTCTCCGCTGTTTTATTGTTTGTTTATTATAATTATAGTTATTGTATAGGTATTTTAGACTTACTTTACATTTCTCAGATACCCATTTCCTTTATCATTCCAACCCCCATTACCATGTCTATCGAGGTGATCACTATCGATCAAAGAACTGTCACTTACCGAGTGGTTTCCATGCCCGGAGATGGCACCTACCTTTTCCATTCTCTTTGTTACATATTGCACGGCCATATCAGGCTCACTCTTGATATCCGGAGGAACATTGTGTCTTAAGTATTGAATGACTGGGACAGGTTCAAGGTGTGGACTGATGACGGTACAGGAGATAATTATACTACACAGGAGCACTAGAAGAGTGAAATGCTTAAGCCCTTCACCTATGGTTCTGCATGTGAGTTGATGGCTGCCGCTGAATTGTTCGGTTGTTGCTTTCAAGTGTACCAAAATGGCCAAATATTTTACACCTTTCGACAACCGCCAATGCCCCTTAAACATCTTAGATTCACAGGTGACGATTTCAGTAGTGGACACTTTGATGTTTATGAATGTTTAAACTCTCAAAAGCTGGATGTGATTTTATCGATGAAACCGGTTGTGTGCTTATAACGCTTGACAGATGCTGAATGTCACTTCAACACAACAAATCCTGCAAATACTGTCGTAATTGAAACAAACCATGAAACTGAAACCAATTAAAGAGTAAGCTCAGCGCACAGCTTGGTCATGTTACAACCAGAGGGCCGAACTGACAACATGGTATACAAAGAGATCCTCAACAAATAATTATTGGCATATTTTCCCTCAGTTTAAAAAGGTTTCTTAATACACATTTTAATGCAGTACTTCGCTGCTGCGAAGCGCGGGTATTTCGCTAGTGTATATATATATATATATACTCTCTATATATAAAAAGATGAACTAAATCATGCATTTTCATGCAACGCTCATTTCTCTTCAAAACCATATGTCATATAGTATACTGTACATCTATATATAATTTTTTTCATCTTCATTAGAATACAATAATACTTTTATGTCAATACATCCAATTTAACATGAGTATGTAAATAAAAAAAAATACATTATATACATCTGCTCCGCTAAGAACAGCAGGAGTTGAGTTTTATGTTAGCAGTTAACAAGCCATGCAGGTAGCACAAGGAGACTGTGAGTTTGCGTCCTGGGTCATCCCTGTGTGAAATATTGTAAAAGAGTTTTGTTTTTTGTTTTTATTAACTCAACAAAAAATTCCACCATGCACCGTGAGCAAAAAAATACTATCAATGTGGGGCTTGGGCCACCATAGGCAGCCAGTGGTGCACACCCCAGTACAGTATTAGTATATATTAGTATTATATATAGATTATGGTAAGTACTTTAATATTATCTTGTAACCAATAATTGATTATTTTTAAGTTGAAGAATGGGGTGGCATAATATAACTAGAATTTAGCCTTTATATCAACAAAACTTGACACTTCAAAAGGTGTTGAATGTTTTTGATATTCATTATATTGAAGGGATGTGTAAGAGATTTAATTTGTTTAATTAATTATCTGTCCTGCCTTTGGCAATGCCAGTAATTATTAAATAATTTGGCAAGGCTCCTACTTTATTTACCTAACCTTTCTCTAATGTAGGTGGCAGTCTCCAGCTGCTAGAAATACATCAACTGAAACACATTCATTTTAAAAAACACAATTATACAAGGTGGTCCAGATCTAATTATGCAGATCCAGATTATCTGGATGACTTTGAATTATGTGGGGACGATTCCAGTTTGGCGCAAAGATGATTCTTCATGTCGTCAGTTCAAACACTTCTCGAAGGTCCGGGATTTTTTGGGTGATTTTCCATGTAATAAACTTAGTAAGTTATAGCATAATGAAAATTGCATAATTAGATCTGGACCACCCTATACATTTCTTTGATAAACACAAAGATTACAGAAAAAATACAGATAGCTGGCTGTTTACTAGTTATTTAGACTTCCAATTTATCTTGACACAGGTAAACAGTTTTACAATACCAAGACTTTAAAGATGAAGTCTGATGTTGTGTAGAGTTATTGCTGTTTTTTTCTGGCCCGATTTTATGCTCTTGCATTGGAGTACACTTATCTTTATTGTGTGATCCTTTGTCATTCCTGTGTCATCTGCAGCTTTGTAGGGAAAGACATTAACTTTTTGCTACAACAGCTTAGATGCTAAAATTCCCTTCTTGAAATAACTGCTTCATTTATTACATCACAATACTTGTGCTGGTCAACTGGATTACAGCTTTCCAGTCCACAAACTGAAGATATTGTCATGCTTTCAGCTCCCGAAGAGAAAACTTCATCAGCTTTTAGTTTAAAAGAGCAGATTTCAGAGGGAGGAGGGTACTCGGGCATATTCTCCTTAGCACAGTTTCTTAAACTACAGGCTGTGACACAAAATGGGTCACTGATTGCCAACTTTTGGGTTGTGCAGATATGTGACTCACTGTTGTTTTCAATGGGGAAAGGGTTGCACACATTTGGTAAAGTGTCTCAAGATGGATTGCTGCAGGAAGTTTAAGCAAGTTAATTTCCTCCTCTGTCACTGTTGGTGGCAGTTCTCTAAGTAGGACCCCCACCATCACTATGACTGTCAGTGGGGATTCTGATGGGTGTCATGGACTGGGTCTCGAAGAGATGGATAAGGTCAAAATTGTATTGCATGAAAAAAAGTTTAATTAACACTGTCCTTGAGAGTTCAGTCAGAATTCATCTTTAAGGATAGTGCAGGTAGCTTTTGAAGGAATGTATAATCTCTCATGATTGGTTTAAAGTCACCTCCAGATCCAAAATCAGTGCCTTCTCAATGGTGAGTTATTTTGTCTATCAGACTTGTCATTCATTGAATTACAACTCTTTGTCCATGAGTGTCTTTTTTGCCCCTTCTGGCCTGAAAAAGTATAGTCATTTTGGAGAATATTTCCAACTTTAAAACTACATAAAGCAAGTACAGTAGTAGGGTTCAGCCATACTGGATTTCAAATTAATCAGCTCACAAGATATTCCCATTTGTGTAATGCATTTAAATATTCAGACTGAAATCTCTATTTGCTTTGCTTGTTTTATTAAACCTGATTGACAGTTCTGTTGGGAAATTAAATAAAACCCCAAATGTACCACATCTAAAAGAGATTGTGCTTTGTGATTAAAAACGCTGCAAACTGAAAAAAATATATAAACCAGAAAATTCTAAGAAATAGATCACTCAGTCTTTCCTTAATTTTATAATGCCTGGAATATACATTGATCATGCGACTGCAATGAAATCATGTTTATTGGGATGTGTATCACATGCCTAGAAACCAAGTAGCATTATAGTATCCTGACACATGAAATGGCAGCAATTACAATATAGTAGCAATCAAAAAATAACTTTCTAAATTGTATATTTAAAAATTATATATTTTGTATATTTAAAAACAAACAACAGAACAAAAGTCACTATTGTGTTCCTGATTTCATAACGTTTTAGTTTTATATAGTCAATTCTAGTTCATCAATTTAAAAGAGTAGTATTGAGTCATACTTAAACAGAGTTATGACTTAAATCCTCTAGTGCATTTAATTATTTAATATACAGAAAAATAATGGAACATAGCATGCCACTGGTGCTGATACAGTCAAACATGAAAAACAATTCTATATTTTTTCCTAAAATTACATTTTCATTAAGTAAAGCTGGTTTCTGTGTTGCCACATTATTATGAAGGAGTCTACAATGATCACAACTGGGAGAGTTAAATATCAGGACCATTTGAACATATTCAGCAGTCACTGTCTTTATAAACCTTGTTTGGTTAATAGTCTTTGAGCACTCAGTGGGACATTCTCTAACCCGCTTAGTCCTGAACAGGGTTGTGGGTGTCTGCTGGAACATATTCCAGGAAGCAAGAGGGCAGGGACAAACCCTGGACAGTGCACCAGCCCACTGCAATGTGACCTGGGGCACAAACTCTAGTTCCCTTACTACTGCACCTCCCCTTCTTTGCACATTTCCAAAACATTATAAATGTATTACTGTGTACATAATAATATTCTCAGACTTGTTTAAACCAACAAAGGGTCAAATGAACCTAAAGCCTATTCTGGAAGCACTGGATGCAAGCAAAGAACCAGCTTTTGATGGTATGCCAGTCCAAAACTGGGCACACTCATATACACACCCACATGGTACCAATTTAGAATCACCACTTAAGCTAACACATCCACCTACCAGCTCACACAGACATTGGATTAATGTGTAAAATTACACAGACAGCCACAGGGCATATAACTTAAACTCTAGGTGCTGAGATCACAGAAAGATATTAACAGTTTCTTCAAACAATAAACCTGAACAAGGCTTATAACAAGTTCATAAAATCAAAGACACTATTAAAATTACAATCTCTGCCAAAAAATTAAAACAAGCTTGGAGGTAACTGAAAAGAAAGGAAATATCATCTGCACTCCCACTCTTAAGATAAGCAAGCTGTTCTGAGGAAATTACTTACTTTCTGCACACTTTGCCCAGGGTTTGTTCCTGCCTTGTGCCCTATGCTTGCTGGGATAGGCTCCAGCAGACCCCTGTGGCCCTGTTCAGTACTTTGCACATTAGAATATGACTGACTGACTGAGTGAAATCTCTCCTTTATTCAGATATTCAGAATCTTTGCGGTGGCACTCCACATTGTGGTCAGGTGTATCCTCTTTGCTTTAATTACCCTTGAGATATACAGTATCTAGAACTTGGGAGTGCACATCTATGGCAAACTAAACCAATTGGACATAGTTCAGAAGGGCGCACACCTGTGTATATAATGTCCCTCAATTCACACTTCAAGCACAGATAAGGGCAAACCACTGCTAAAACATTGTTGCAAGGAGTGCAATGTCCTCGATAACTAAAAAAGAAATAGGTCTGGAACCACCAGGACTCTTCCCAGAGTTGGCCATCTGGCAAAACTAAGTAAACAAGCAAGAAGGGCCTTGGTTAGGGAGGTGACCATGAACCTAAAAGTCACTCTGACAGCACTTTAGAAGCCCCCTCTGCTGATATCAGAGTACCAATTAGAAAGGTAACCATTTCACCAGAACTCCATTAATCAGTTGTGTATAGTACAGATGCTAACTCCCACTTGGAGTTTGCCAAATGGAGATTAAAGGACTCAGAGAGCCTGAAGGAAAAGATTCTCTGATCTGATGACAAAAAGGCTGAACTCTTTGGGCAGAAGTCCAAGTACTATGTCTGGCAAAGGGCAGGCACAGCCTATCACCTACATAATACCATCCCTTCATTGAAGCATGGTGGTGGCAGCATGCTATGGGGTTGCTTCTCAGCTGCAAAGAAAGGGAGGCCAGTCAGAATTTTAAGAAGGATGAATGAGGCCAAATGCAGAGTGGTCCTTGAGGGTAATTTGCTCCGGAGTGCACGTGACATCAGACCAGGGCGAAGGTTCTCCTTTCAGCACGACAATGACTATAAGCATTCAGCAATGACCATACTAGAGTGGTTTTGGATGATGGGGCTGACTGTATATGAGTGGCACTGCCTATGCCCAGACTTAAACCCTATAGAGCAATCTATGGAGAGACCAGAAGATGGCACTTTATAGATGCTCCTTACACAAATTTAGCAGATCTTGAAAGGATATGCCATGAACAATGGGATAAACTACCAAATTCAAGTATGCAAAGCTTGTAGAGACTTAATTTACCCATGAATTCTCAAAGCTGTAATTGCTGTCACTGGAACTTCAACAAAGTACAGAACTAAGGGTTGGAATGGTTACATGAATGAGAGATTTCAATTAAATTTTTTAATAAATCTGCAAACCATTCTGAAAAACATGTTTTCAGTTTGTTATTGTGGATTATTGAGTGTAGACTGATGAGCAAAAATAACAGATTTATCCATTTAAAATTAAATCCACAACACAACAAAGTGTGCAGAAAGTGAAGGGGCCTGAATGCTTTCTACATCGACTGTGGGTATGTATGTATATAAGTATCTCTTTCTCTCTCTGTCTTTTTTGTTGCACTGTTGGGATAAGACAGTTTGTCTGACCTCTAGCATTTTGTATACAGTAAATCTATACTTACAGTATAAAGTTATAACATACCATTCTTAAATTACTTAATCCAGCTAGGGTTGGGGTAGACCACAGCCTATCCACACAGCACTTCGTTAAAGACAGGACACAGCCTTTGGCAAGGCACCTATCCATCACAGTAATTATGATTATAATTTAGTCATAACATTTAGTGGTTAAAATTAAGCAAGTGAAGATGTCTGATCATGCTACTCAAACTGAATTTGACAGTAATGGTTTAAATTTTTAAAACTGCCCCACTAAAGCTTTGTAATTGCTTATAAATCACAATAAAAATTCCATTTATTTTCTCAACCTAATTAAAGGAATATGACACATGAGAGTGGGAAACCAAAGAAAATCCATTGATGACACTTGGGAGTAGCTTAGAACCCTTCCTTCTCAAACCCATTACCTTTCATATTCTCTGTTTACATTATGTTCAGTCTAAATCTGACACAATCACAATATTAAATGCCACACAATATGGGTTCAAAAGTAGAAGCATCATTATCCACAAGCAGTGTACAGAAGTGAACAAAAATGCTTATGGGATTTTGGGTAACATTTTGTGCTGCATGGAGTACAAATAAAGCAAGGTTTGGTTTAGAATTAATAATGCATCATAACTGTTAAGCTATATCTGGAATAATGCACAGAGTTTTGATCAATTATTAGTCCAAAGAAGAGCTGCATGACACATTTGAGGACTATGAGCTATAAACAAAGACTGAAGCATTTAAATTTATTCAGTTTAAGCAAAATATGCTTAAGAAAATGACATAGGGATTTAACAGGGAGAATGCATGTTAGTTTAATTTTAAGTTCTCATTTAGACAACAGGGAAATGAAAGAAGCTGGTTAAAGGTACACTACAAAAAGTGTCACAAAATGTTTCAACACATATAAAGCTGTTGATTCATGAAAGAACTTACAAAGTAGTGTTGCTGATAATAGTATTTGCGTATGTGGACTATATTTAGTAGCTTGTAGATAAACAACATTTGAAGAACTATATTGGCCTGAAGAGCCTGTTTTTGTTTCTTATGAGCAGAGATGCCATTCACGATTCATGTTGAATTAGCAGCAGCTGCAACTATTTATGCTATTGAAATTCCAGAGCATGCTGAGCGCCCAAAGCCATAGGAGATTTGGTAGGAGTACCATATCAACAATGTTGGCAAGTGAAGTGAGCAGAAGTAGAGCGCCTATTTTTTTTCCATGTTGTTATTGCTAATATAAACCTCCTTTGGAGTTTAGGGCATCATAGTTGTCAGTAGAAATTAAGATGAACCAAGAACAATCAAGGCCTTTAATAAAATTTCACCATTATACTGCTTATTCATTTCCTAGAACTTGGCTAAAGGTAAAAAGGGTGGTAAGGAATTAACAAGACAAAAGTAATGGAGGAGCAATACTATAGCTAAGTGTATAACATAATGGCTAATGAATCTGATAGTTTTCTACAGGGGTGACAATTTCATCTTCACAGCTGACTTATTGTGCCATCCTCAGACTGCTACTTAACATATCAGTTGTCCACTTGTTTAAAAAAAAAAAACGCACACAATTAGAAATACTATACAATACTAAACATATCTATACATTTAAAATTGCTTAAAGGATAATGAGTTGATACATACTGGAAACTTCCATCTTTTATGGAAGAATATACACAAAATTATGATTTTTATGAATTCATATGAATTAGACATGATGGTGCTGTGGTTAGAATTGTTGCCTGACAGCTCCTGGGACTAGGTTTCCAAATCCCTACCCAATCACTAGAGTTTCAGCTTTCTCCTCAGGTGTCAGGGTTGGAATTATTATTTTATTTTCCCTTCAGCATATCAAAAACAAGCAGTTTGTCTAATTGGTTACCCTGAATTAGGTCTGTATGACTGAAGATGCCCTGTGGTTGACTGTCAAGCTACTAGTACGTAATATTGTAAGGACAGGTTTCAGTTGCCAGTGGCCCTGAAATGGCCCCTCAAATGTTTGCATGAATAGATAGATATAGCACCAATTGTAAAAATAATGTCTCAAAACACTGATGATATATTGGGTAAGTTATATTTTGTACCATTTATAATATTTAACAATCTTTATTAAATGTTTTGATTAATGCAAAAAATAAAAAAATAAAAAATTGTTTAAATATATTTGCAGCTCATCATGACAGGAATGACTTCAAGGAGATCAAAATAAATATGAAAAGCACCTTTATTACAAAACTTAGTTTTAGGGAGAAATGAACAAAACAAGGAATAACAGCACCACGTAAAAAAATGAAATCCCTGGGTCATTCTAAAACAGGTCTCGAGTCCTTGCCTATCTGTTGGGGTAGCTTACACGCTTGATATTGTCAGCCACAGCCTCTCTCCTGCTGTTGATTTCTCCTCCTCACAAAAACGTGAGCCTTTACCACTTAGTATCCTGCTCAGGCACTTTACAGACGATTTGCTTTTCAAGTTAGCAAAGTGTTCTGCAAGTGTTGTGCAAAGTGTAACACTTAGTGTTCATGTAAAATGCACAAATGGGAGGAAATAAAGCATATTTTCAGCTTAGATAAATGCCACATCAGTTGCACTTTTTGGCTCAAAGAAAGACCACAGTGTCTGTGAAAAACTGTTTCCTAGTGCACAGAGATCTATAATAAAATTGTAACCACATTTAAAGCTGAAATACATCCAGGAGAGCACCCAAATGACATGTTTTATATGGAATACACTGGGCAAGTGCTTTAAAAGCCTTGTGCCACAATTCCTCCAGAAGATATGGTAAAAACTTCTTCCTTCTCTACTAATGTTTCACCTAGTAAAGATTTACTTGTTGTGTTTGCCTTTCCTTGAAGCTTTCACAGAAGTGGACTTTAAAATGGCACCCATGTCAGTCAATAGCCACTGTACCCAGAACTGTGTGGCCAAGATAAGTGTGACCCATTTTTGAAATTCTCTGACTTAAACTAACTTCCTTTTGTTTTTTGTCAGTGCAATCTGAGCTATCTTTTTTTTGATACTGTAGCGACTGACGAAATAAAGTGTCACAAAAGTTCTACTTTAACAATGGCCGACTGCGTAACCCCAAACACAACTTTGTAGCACCCTCTCCAACCCCTCATCCTACGGGTGTCGCCTCCTCCTTACTGCATCGATCAGCACCCAGCTATCAGTATGCTGCGCTGTACTCTGCCCTCCCTAGAGCGGAATTAACAGTCACTTAAAACAAAAAAGGCTTCTGCTTGGCTGGGACGCTACAATACTTTCGCCTATTACTGCTTTCACATTCTGTACCTTTCTCTGCATATGTATCGCGCCTAGGGTGTCATTTCTCCGCAATGCTCTTTCTTCTTTGCTAAAGGCACATGACTGAATGTTTTGCTGGCTGTCCGTGGTCTTATTTGATTAGAAGGGCGTGCCTTGCAAGAATCTTATGTTCCACGGCCCCGCAAGATGCTCCGTTGTCAGTCTTTTTTGTCTTGTGTGTCTTTAAAATGTCTTTCGAGAACCTCCGTGAAGATCACGTCTACCCGCCTGGCTTTTACATTCCAGGATTTTCTTTTATATATAGAGAGATATGTATATATTGTTATTGCTTTTTCATAGACATGAAACCAAGTGATAAATATTGAATACTGAAAACACAACAGCATTGTTACAATATTTAAAATTACCAGTACTAAAATTACTAAACTGTGTTGTTGTTCTAATATAATTCATATAATTTGTGCCCAACTTAAATGACAAACTACATTCATCCAGATTCAAACTGGGATTAGTTTTGAAAAGAAATCACCTTTAATATCTAGCTAGCTGCAAGCTCTATTCTTGTAAAAAAAAAAAAAACTCAAACTGTTTGGGAGGCCTTTTGACATTCAGTTTAAAAATGTGTGCATTATGGTTTAAATGAAGCATGAACATAGAAAATATGTAACTTTTGTTTGAAATAATGCAATAAAATTTGGGTTGGTTGTTTAACTGTTTGCACTTTTTTTTTGCTAGACTGATGTCTACGCATGCATCAGAAGTTAGCTAAACTTCTTCCTTTTTATATTGGCTTCTTTTGTAAGATCAGATTGCGAAAATGTAAGATTTCAGCCAAAATTTGCTTTGCTTAATTATATGATTGAGACCATCTGGTGTGGGATTCAAACAAGTTAACACTTCTTAGACTGCTGCAAACCTTCAATTTTGCAGTCTAATCAATATCCAAGTTTCACATATCACTCACAATTAATTTTTTAATACATTTGCATATCAACTTTCTTATAAATTTCCTTTACAGAATAGTCCTTGTTATGTATGCTCAGTGTCATCTGACCGCTAGTTCACATTTTGGAAGAAAGGCAAATGTAATATGAAGGAAGTTCAAATTAAAGTGTATTCTTAATTGAGAAACCTACTGTATCTATCCTTTAACTGTCCCCAGGCAAATCTTTGATAGATCTGAGTTTAGATTTCAGTATTGGCAAGATTCACCATTAATAACTAATATCAATAAGATACAAATAACAGTCAAAAGAAAAAGAGACCTTTTCACAGTGCAAAACAATAGATACCATTGGACGAACTGCTAGGATGTTTCAGAAGCATAATGAAAATAAAATATGTTAAAAGTATTATAAACAGCTATTATATGACATAAAAGACAATAAAGGGCTTAGAGGTTTGCTTAAATTTCTACAAATAAATTGCCTATGAAGAATAACTTTATGGTAACCAATATGATTTCAATTATATTATTGAATATGTAGCTCTTTGGCCAAAATAATAAAGTCAGAAATTCTGCTCAGAAAAGTACTGAAAGTGGTTTAAACAAAGAATTGTTTGAAAAGTAAACTATATTATACATTTTATTGTTAATATATCACTTCATCATTAACTTTAGGACTTTCATCACTTATTGAATCTTGATTTCCATGTTTTAGCACGTTCAAATCCATTTTTGCAATATTGAAAGTCATTGATAGCTTGCGCAATTTCTTCTTCAGTGTTCATAACAAAAGGACCTATTAAAAAAAATATAGTAAAGCATTAGTAATTATATACTTCACTTTCTGAGCTTTCACAGAAATCTTTTTCTTTTTATATATATATATATATATATATATATATATATATAATTGTCACACACATGCGCAATTGAGGCAGCTAAATGGCTTGAATAAGGACAGTTCCGAGACATACTGGGATGTGGCAGAGTGCACTGACTCTTTTTCACCCTTGCCTGCAGACCATTCACGGGAGATTCTCTTGACATCACTTTCGGGACCAAGCCAATGGAAGGAGACCTTGCCGGCTCCGGCCCCTGAGAATGGCACGTCTGGGCTCGCACCTATGGCAGAAGACCTACACGAGTCCGACCCCTTTGACTTCAGTTCCTGTCTTCCCCTTTAAAAGCCTCCACCTTTTCCCTTTTCCCTCAGTTCTGTTTTGTGCACATCAGTGCTGTATCAATTGAAGGCAACTTTGCAGCCTGGAAACCAAATTATACGGTTGGCTGCCCCTAACCTTTATATGACTCTGCCTCGAGTTTGTGACAATAATGTAATGTTTTTGTAACTCTTCATGAATTAACCTAGCATTGTTGTTTCATTTATGTCACTGACAGACAGCTATCCTGTGGCTTACAGTTTTGTGTATTTGAGAGCTCATTCTACATCTAGAGAGTGTCTCCATGCTTCTGCAGCTAAGGCATGAAGTAGTAAATAGAAGGTCGGAAATGTAACTGCTAAGGTGCATTCTGTCAAAATCTGATTATTCAGAAATTGTGTGTGATAAATCTGCCACTTTGGTTGTAATTCAAAGATGTTGACATTTTTTGCCACTAAGATAGATTATATACTGTAAGCATTCATATTTTAGGGATAGAAAAAAGTAGAGTCAAAAACTAGCAGGAGTCTAAACCAGGAAAAGCAACAATTTAATAATACCAAAACTCAAAACAACAAAGTAAAAAAAAAAATCATAGGTTCTCTCGTTTAAAATGTTTCTGTTTTGTGCTTTCATAGCATTAAAAACAATGATTGCTCAGATTTGGTAACCTCAGGTAAATCAGTCTCTTATCTTTTTATGACAATGCATGAGCATGTGGTACCAAGTGAGATTGTAGGTTGTTAATGGGGACCAACTGTGGAGTCCAACATGGCATCTAAAATGTCATTCATGAATTCATTTATTAACTTTTGAGAGCATTTATTATCCATGACATCATGCTGAGGTATGTATAAAGTGTAATGTATCTCTCTTGAACTATGAGCGAATGTTTTATATGAATAATATTCTGAATGCCAATGCTCTATGATGTGTGGGAAGCATACCAGTAGTATCTAGTCTTATTCTATAATGCTACTAGACTTCTGTGCATCTGTTCCTGGGATTAGAGATGGAATGAACAGAACTGCCCTCTTTTCTCTTTTTTGAACAAAGAATTTATTGAGGATACTTGCATGTCTGGTACTTATGAGTAGAAGGCAGGTATGGTTCCATTAATACGAGTTCAAGGTGTGCTATCTATGTGAATAAACTGATCAAGAATGCCAAAGCTCTATTTTAGCATTTACTCTGGACTCACTGGAGTGAATCCACTATTGATGTCTATGTTTCGTTTATGGTATTTTTTGCTGAATTAAGTTTTCACATTTTTTTAGATATCCACTTTCCAGTTAATATAAGCTGACTTACTACAAAGGAGAGAGAAAGATGAGGATGACCTGATGAGCTACAGTATGTGCTGGTAAATACTGAATGGGTTACCTGAGAGAGGGGTAAGGCAAATGTAGGTTTAGAAAACCAGTGTGCACTTTTCATGAATCCATCACTACTCCATTTCCAAATGCTCTAAACACAAGCTTTCTCTCTGTCTTTGTGCAAGACACTGGTTGTATAGTCACATGATTCATAAATGAGAGTTTGAAGCACTGGTTGAAGATGTCATGCATCCTATTTTTTCTAATGGCAGCAGGAAAAGCCTACGATTTTATTATTTTGTGAGCTTTCATAACAATCTCTACAAAAAGATACATTTTATTTTGAATCATTCTCTTCCAGAAGATATGTGGTATGTTAGAAGTCTAACAGCAAATTGAAATGTTTAAAACATATGAAATGCACAATACATACAAAATCATGCAAGCTGTTAGTTATTATTTCAAGCCATGCTCAACACTCTCCAAAAAAACATTCACCTCTCTTTCTGTAATCATGCTAAAGCCCCAGTGGGAGAACAGTCATTCATGAGGATTCAGCCAAACAAAGAAAGAATAAGGCAGCCGCAGACAACATTAAAGGATTGATTTACATTTATGAGGCTAAACGCCTAATAAAAAATGGGATATAGTCCAAATGGAAAGAAGTACCTGATCAATAAAAAAAGCATAAAAGGAGCATATGAGAATGTAGTTTAGTTATAAATGAAATTAATAGTATGAATGAATGTCAAAACTGAAAAACAGTAAACAGTGAGAAAAGTCTAAAGTAATATTAATTAAACAGAAGGCAACAGGTCATAAAACTCAAAAATATAACTAGAAGGTCTTAGGTAAGTTAGTTAGAAATAGTGTTAGGTTTTACCAGTAATTCACGTTAAAATAAACTACCTATGTAAGACATGGATTTTGATCATGTTACTAAATTATATATACATTAAAACTCACATGGATTACAAACTGAATAATTTAACTCATATTTATCAAGTACACATATTAAATAATGAAAGAAGCATTTTCATTCATGTTACTCTCATTACACATTAATTTCTATTAAAACTAAATATTTGCCAATTTATTTTTTACATTTGTCATTTTTTTAAATTCATTTACAGCTGACAAATTCATTCACCCATTTTCTGATGTCACTTTTGCTTTTAACACTGGCCACAATGTAGAAACTAACCATAGCTGGGATGTCACTTCCAATACACAAGGTTGAAAAAAGTCCAATACAAAACTAACACTCCATGACATCAGAGGAAACCTATGTCTATAAAGCTTATGAGCTCATCAACAGATGTGCAGCCAAAACATAAAACAAAAATCACAGGATATTGCTGTCAAAGGATTGCCTGATTGCAATAAGTATATTTTTATACAACCTCTGCAGGAAGAAATGGTAACAGGACCAAGATAAGCTACTTTGCTTTGTCAATAACAAAAATCATTAAGGTTAAGTAGATTAAGAGAATTACAAGCATGTTTATTTTTGACATAGTAGCACATTCTGACTTTTTCTTGTCAAGAAATATATATTCTGCCTGATATTCCCTTCTTGACATTAATGTGTGAAGTGAATGCATCATCCTCTAGGACCAAATGAAGACAATGTAAACTGTCCATGTTAATGTTTGGCATACGATATTTGTTGAACATCTCTTGACATTGTTACTCCTTCAATTTGGAAATCTTTGTTCTGTTCTTTTGCTCTTTTTGAACTCTCTGCATCCCAGATTAAGAACTCTTCCAGCTCTCCTATCCAAAATTGGCATCATGTTGAGCAGTTACTCATGGGCTGCTCGGGGGTTGATCTGTGATAGTTAGATAGATACTTTTCATTCCTTATTTCACTCCTCTTCACTGCTCTTTTCCTCTGTGGGGTGTTTGAGCCGGTACTCCTGTCAACTTAATGTGGCTTTCCTTTTTCTTTGCTGTTTAAAGAATGGGGTGGGTGGGTGGATGGGTTAATGGAGGGCTGATGCCAGTAGGAAAGGGACATTATCCCTTTTATGTTTGATTTTATATATTTGATCTATTTATTGTTACACATATTGATGACTTCTTTCTCTTTTTTGATCACAAAAAACAACAACTTCAACAATCAATTTTTGATGATGACTGTAAAAAATAAAATGCAAATATAAAACACTGTCTGCCAAATTTCAAACATTATTGCCCCTTATTTTACCAGTGTTAAATTTAAAGATGGCTATAAAATAAAAAAAGAATGAATAATGGGACACTACAGAAGCAAAGGGGAACTATCCATCCATCCATCCATTTTCTAACCCGCTGAATCCGAATACAGGGTCACGGGGGTCTGCTGGAGCCAATCCCAGCCAACACAGGGCACAAGGCAGGAACCAATCCCGGGCAGGGTGCCAACCCACCGCAGGACACACGCAAACACACCAAGCACACACTAGGGCCAATTTAGAATCGCCAATCCACCTAACCTGCATATCTTTGGATTGTGGGAGGAAACCGGAGCGCCCGGAGGAAACCCACGCAGACACAGGGAGAACATGCAAACTCCACGCAGGGAGGACATGGGAAGTGAACATAGGTCTCCTTACTGCAAGGCAGCAGCACTACCACTGTGCCACCCAACATTTTACCAATACGTTAAATCATTGAGGTAATTTTACTACTTCATTTTTAACAAAACTTTGAGAAAACATGTCAGTTAATTGTGATATAATTAGTTCAAAAACATTAGAATGTGACCAATGAGTCATTGAAATGCGCAATGAATTAAGATTTTCTGTTCATTTCATTGTCCTGCTTCCTGGGGTCACTAACATGCTAACACCAAAAAAGTGTTTTGTATGGTCGAAATATGCCATAACGGTAAACAATTTCCACAGCAAGTTCATGGTTTTTAAATACTCACTTTTGCATAAGAAATGGCCCACACACATTTCTGAGCTTAAGCAGATTTTGTATATGAGACTCCTGGAGTTAATAGTTTTAATTGTAAGTCTCACAAAGCAAAAGAAAAACAAATGTTCAATTAAGCAAATCAGAGAGCCTAGTTTCTCTTTTTAATTTCAAACAGTATTTGATTCAGAATATTTGATTCAGTAAACAGTATATATGTTCTTATACTGAGGACAAAAGAAGTCCACTTTAATGTACAATGTGAAGAGATGCCATCACAGAGAATCTATTTACACTGAATTTTAACAAGGAAGCCAAATGTTGTAAAATGGATGCATTTATTCAAACAATTAAAACAAGAAACTAATGAACAAGCAAGGACACAAAGTAAACAAGATGGAAATAATGGGTACAGTGTCTATGGACCATCATAAAACAAGTTTTGAGTTAAAACCATTCTGTTGATATGGTTTGCTCATTTGTCCACCTACCAAGCACACAGAAGCACTCTCCTTCCCACCTTCTAGATATACATCTTTTGCTCATTTCTGGAAGTCTTTCATGAGACTTCTAACTGCCATGAGCCAATCTGACAGTGTCCCATGTTGTACCTGCCATGGTACACCATTATAGAAAGACCTATAAAAGCTAGACAAACTGGAATCAAGCTGCTTTTGTAAGATGCTCTACAAAAACTGGGTCATTAGGGAAACCTTTTTTTAACAGTCATCCTGTAAAGTACACTCATTTTTTGATTTCTTAGGCAAAATATCTATTGTATAAACTATATATATATATATATACTTTCAAGAGGAGAAAATCTTATTAAATAACCTTTTTCAAAATGTTGTATCATATATGCATCAAATATGCCTGTTATCATAAAAGAAAAAATGTACAAGAGACGCAGGCATCATTTTGATTTTTTTTAGTTAGTAATAAGAAAAAATGTGCATCCTCAAAAAAGGGAGAATCTCATTGTGTTTAACATCCTTAGCTCTCAGGTGGACTCTAAAATTCTTTTCTCAAAACCCACAACCATTTAATGTGGCTAAAATTTCTCCTGCAGGAGTCTCAATAAATACATAAATTAGAATCTATATAGTACATCACTAATAAGATCAGTGAAGTAGATAAGATCATATTAAAGCTTTTGATGCATTTATTTTCATAAAATACTGAAAAGTCTTAAGACTTAATTTAAAAGTGAAACATGAAGTTCAAGTAAATGTACAGTTCTTTACAAAGATTTTTTAAAAGATTTTTTAAAATAAAGAATTATGTGCCCATCTACCATATACTAATGAAGCTCATGTTATTAAACTTTTGGAAACCACTTAGCACATAAACTTAATAGGCTTAAATGCCCAATTTTGGTCTTGGTTATTTTTAATGTTCTTAATGCAAAAACTATATAAACCCTGAGTAAGTTTCATTATAATAGACCACATTTAGAAAGTATTCAGACTCCATCATTTTTTCAGATTTTGCTGCAGTCTGTAAATTACTAGAACCATTAAAATTATTTTTTCTCCTCATCAAGCAACACTCATTTGTTCAGAATGACCGAAAAAGCATTATTAAAAATACCAGAAATATTATACTGTCACAAGTATTCAGAACCTTTACTTGGTACTTAGCTGAAGCCACTTTGGCAGTAATTAAGGCATGGAATCTTTTAAGCTTTGCACACCTCTATCTGGAGATTATTCAGCCACTCTTTTTGGCAGATCCACTCCAGAGGCCTCATGTGTAAATGGTGCGTACACACAAAAATGTTGCATAAAGCCACTCACATTCTCACTCCAGCTCAAACCATGCAAGTTTTTGCCTTGGTTTTGCAAACTGGCTGCACCCAAGTATCAAAGCAGTGCTACTGCTCCTGCATGGCTTCACTTTATTTTTTTAATTCACATCCCTGACGTGGCTTTATCAAATACACTGAAATTAACCACATATTATTTATTAGTTTAATGCATTTGATTGTAATTAACCTGTAACAATACAATGGTCCATGGAATGGCCAAACTATTTCAAATACCATAGATGCTTTAGCACTGATATTCTCAGTGCACCACTCAGAGTATTTAACCCACTGTATCTGAGAGTGGTGTCACAGCTCTACAGCAGCTGATCCGAAAAAGAATTATAGGGATACAGTATCTCGCACGCTGCCTCAACCATGCGCACAGTCTGTTTGAACTCTTCCATACGGCAAACGCTTCAGAGTTTTTCCTGTAGGGAACTCTTGGTTCAGAAACGGTTTCATCCCAAGAGCTCTAAACACGCTCAATCATTCTGTCAAGTGCTCCTGGTAGAACTGTTTGTACATACTGTATAGCTACAATTACTTCACTGTAAACTTGCACCACAGTTGTAATATTGCACCACCTGAGCCACTTTTTGAACCATTTTCACTATCTGCATAATATGTACATGTTTATTGTACTTATTCTTTCATATTTTATTTATTTTTTATTGTTTTTATCCTATTATTATCATTGTTGTTGTTATTTTATCATTTTATAAGAAAATAAGTTTATGGAAGATTTGCATATTGAATCTTATTCTACCATACAGTAACAATAAAGGAATTCAATTCAATTCAATTCAATAGAAGAGAGCGAGTTTTTACATATGATGAAAACTGGCTTCTAAGTCGATTTAGATTTCCAAGCACTATGTTCTTGGAGCTCATCATTCATCATTTTTAAGATGAAATGTAGTAAAGTATGTATATTACATTATACAGATCAATTTTTAACTTAATAACGTGTGGGCACGGTGGCACAAAGATAGCAATGAACTGGCACCCTGTTCAGGGATTGTTTCTGCCTCGTGCTGTATGCTTGCTGGGACTGGTGTGACCCTAGATGGATAGGCGGATGGAATAATTAACAATGTACTATGAAGATATTTCAATGTTACTTAAACATTTTGAAGAACTGGCCTTACAGACGGCTTGACATTTATTATTGTGTGGCGACTGGTTACTTGGAGAAAGAAAAGGAAGGACAGGAATTGGGGGTTAGTACATTTGAAACAGATAGTATTGCTGGAATAAATAATTTCATAGAGGGTTATGCATGGAGTAGCAAGCCAGGAATAATCTCTGGAGGGGGCACGAGCTTGTCGCTACTACTGCGCCACTGTGCCCACATGTTTAATACATGCTTTAATTCCTAGCATAATGAAAATAATATCAAGTATACATCTTAGTATTTAAATTGTTCAGACAGCTGTAATATCATTAATGTAATGTATTATGTGTCCTGTTTGCGTAAGAGAAAACTTGTTTAAGAAGCACGTAGTGATTCACACACATATAGTACAAAGAAGAACACATTGAATACAAAGCATTTAATGTGATACTTTAGTTAAGATAGGATTTGAGAAACTAGTAAATTAAACGATTTTAAGATGAAGTTTATGATGTTCTACTTTAATGACAAAATAAATTACGTGATTAAAGTGGAAATTTTGAGATTATAATTGACATTTTTTTCCACTGTGTCGCTATTTTTTTCTCGATTCTCTGTGCCCTAATACGCTTCTATATGACACTCAGACAGTGGGCTACGACTCACCTTTTCACAGCAACTTTGATATCTGACCACTTCTTATTTATTTTGGGCACTGTGTGACTTTTTGAAATTGAACTTTTGAGTTTCTCCACTGCTCTATGTCATTCAATCAACATCCTGTTGTTGTTTATACCACTGCTTAAACCAACAAATAGTATGTTTTTCCTTGCCTCCACTTGGTATTCGCTGAAATTCTTCTTTATTCCCTGAGCTTTTGCCATTGTCTTTTCACAGAACGCTGAACTTAAGGAGCTATTTATATTGATCTGTAAATTCAAAGAGGCGTAATTCTGGGAGCAGTAGGATGGGGTGGCAGGCGTGTGCAGATACGTTACATTTCACGCTGACCGGGATTTATGTAGTGGAAGTACGTGGAAGTTGGCATACGCACAGATTTATGCATCTGGATTTTTTAGTGCATACTCACATTTCTGCATGTTTTAGTGTGCATTCTACACACGACTTTATACATGAGGCCCCAGCTCTGTCAGCTTGAACGGAGACTGTTAGTGGACAGCTATTTTCAGGTCTCTCCACAGATATTTGATTGAGTTCAAGTCTGGTCTCTTGGTAGGACAGTCAAGGACATTCACAGAGCTGTCCCTAAGCTACTTGTGCATTGTCTTCTTAGAAGTTGTACCCTTGGCCTAGTGTGAAGCCGAGAGTGCTCTAGAGCAGGTTTTTCCTTAAGGATATTTCTGTATTTTGCTCCATTTAGTTTTCCCACAACCCTAACTAGTCTCACAGTCCCTACCACTGAAAAACAACCACCATGCATTACCAATGACTTCCTCCCGACCTGACACTGAATCAAGGCCAAACGCTTAAATTGTGGTTTCATCAGAGCAGAGAATCTTGCTTACATTAGATGCATTTTTCAAACTCTAATTGGGCTTTCATGTGGCTTTATCACAGGAGTGGCTTTTGCCTGGCCACTCTGCCATAAAGCTCAAATCATATTGAGTGTTGAAAGGATGGTTGTCCTCCTGAAAGTCTCTCTTACCTACACACAGGTTCCCTGGAGAACAAGCAGAATAACCATTAGGTTCAGGGGCATTTCTCTTAACAAGGCCTTTCTCCCCTGATTGTTCTGTTTGGGCAGGCAGCCAACTCTATGAAGAGTTGTGCTTGTTCCAGATGTCTTCTATTTAAGAATTACAGAGGTCACTGTGCTCTTGGGAATCTTCAATGCTGCAGACTTTTTGTAGCTTTCCCCAACTAAAGTTTATCTTGTCACTAAGTTCTTACAAATGGTATAGAAAAGGATCTGAATACCCATGGCAGTGTGACATTTGTTTTTTCATTTTAATAAATCTGCCTGTTTTTACTTTGTCATTCTAGAGTATTGAGCATTGGTTGCTGAGGGAAAAAACAATTGAATTGATTTTAGCAAGGGGCTGCACATAACAAAATGTGAAAAAGTGATGGAGTCTGAAAACTTTCTGAATGCACTGTAGCTCCTTTCACATTCAGGATCATATTTAGAATGGTATGGACATGTTCAATAATTTCAAGATTTTTAAAAAATAAAATCAGGATCAGAATTGGCCAAGTATAGGGTATTTTAAATGCTACAGCAAAGGTTTAATGCTAAGGCATCAAGTAAACTTTAAATCAAATTTTATTTGCCCTAAAGATTACTTTGTTATATTAGACAAGGACATGTAAATGATGAACTGTTACAAATATGGCAACTCTCAATACATTTTTGCAGTGCTTTCAAAAATAAACAAAACTTTTTTTTTCTTATCATTACAACACTTTTAACATGAGATAAAACAACTTTTAGATTACCTTATTTGCAATGGTTAATACAGCCTACTTTGACATTCTCCCCAGCATTGCCCCAGTAGAAGGCAGGTTTTAACTGATATGCTCTGTGTTTGTCTTACCATGCTTTGCAACTGGCTCCTTTATTGGCTCTCCAGCAATCAGTACGAGATGAGCAGTTTCAGTCTCCTGAATAACAATAAATAAATGAATACATACATACATACATAAAGAAAGAGATAATGTTTACAAATGGAATATTATGCCAATCAGCCACAACATTAAAACCACTGACAGGTAAATATTATCTTGTTACAATGGCACCTGTTAAGCTGTAGGCAGCAACTGAACAGTAAGTTCCTGAAGTTGTTATATTGGAATCAGAAAAACTGGGTAAACATCTGTATGACTTTGGCAAGGGCCAAATTGTGATGGATAGACAACTGGGTCAAAGTATTTCCAAAAAGGCAAGTCTTGTTGGGTACTACCACTATGCAGTGGTTAGTACCTACAAAAAGTGGTCCAAGGAAGGACAAACCAGTGTACCAGTGACAGGGTCATATGCATGCAAGGCTCACTAATGTGCATGGGGAGCTACTGTAGCACAAAGTGTTGAAAATACTCATGGTGGCCATGAGAGAAAGGTGTCAGAACAAACAGTGGTTCACAGCTTTTTCGGTATGGATTGTGTAGCTGCAGACTGGTCAATGTGACTATGCTGACCCCGGTCACTGCCATAAGCGCCTACAATGAACATGTAAGTTTCAGAACTATCGGGATACAGTAAGATGGTCTGATAAATCTTGTTTCCTTTTAGATCATGTGGATGGCTTGGTGCATGTGTGGCATTTACCGGGGGAAAAGATGGTAGTTGTATGCACCATGGAAAGAAGGCAAGCTGGTGGAGCCAATGTGATGCTCTGACCAATGCTCTGCTGGCAACCCTTGGTTCCTGACATTCATGTGGATAGCATTTTGACATGTACGACCTACCTAAAGTTTGTTGTTGACCAAGTACATCCCTTCATGGCAACTGTATTCCCCGATATCAGTGGCTTAGATCATCATAATAATTTGCCCTGCCGCACTGAAAAAGTTGTTCAGAAATGGTTTGAGGAACACGACAAAAAGTTCAGATAGGTGACTTGGCTTCCAAATTCCCCTGATGTCAATCCAATCGAGCATCTGTGGGATGTGCTGGAAAAACAAGTCCGATCCATGGAGGCCCCACCTCGCAACTTACAATACTTAAAGGATCTCTTGTTAACATCTTGGTGCCAGATACCACAGGACACCTTCACAGGTCTTGTGGAGTCCATGCCTTGATGGGTTAGAGCTGTGTTGGCACTGAAAGTTGGACCTACATAATGTTAGGCAAGCGGTTGTAATTTTGTGGCTGATCGGTGCATTTATCATGGTAAAAATGGGTTAATTTGTGAATGCAGTTTTTACTTTATGGCATTATGGCAAAAATACATTATTGTATCAGAAATACAAAATTGCTCTTTAACACCAAGACATTCTGTTTATTTTCTTTTCATTTAGACACAAACATATTCACTGTACAGCTATGAATATCTGTTTTCCCTTCTTACTTGGATATTTAATTGGCAAGTTAAAATAATTTGATTTGAATTTTCCATATAACAGACCCACCAAAACGAACAAGCACAACACTTAACCTGAAATAAGTATGTCTCTCTACGTTGTGAATAATGGCAAGAGACATAAATATCTTGAGTTTTGTTAGTTTATTAGCACAGGCAAGCAAGAATGTCCCTGTAATCCATGAACACTTTTATCCTTGGTATCTCTTAAAGGTCTGAAATATGTAGGCAACTCCTCAGCTGACTGTTCTATTAGTGTGGAAAATAAATGACTCTTTAAGTTAGAGATAGGTTGCCCTATTCTACAGAGTGGACTAGCTTCCCATTAATCTACTAAAACATTGCTCTTAAACATAGACCCAGTTTTCCCTGCTTGGGCTCATTTGCTGCCATCAATTATCCAGGAACTCTTGTGGTCTCTTGCCGGCTATATATAACCTCTCTCTCTCTCAGCTATATCACCTCCCATCTAGTATCATGGAAGGGAATGGGGCAATTTCCCTAGAATACTCTCAGTCTGTCACATTCTCTAACTTGCACTGGTGGTCCTGCTCATAACACCACATACAACCGGCTTTACCACCTCCTACAAGCCCCTACCTTCCCAAACTGACATGCTGAGTTACTTCCTGTATGTCAGTAAGGATTTCCTTCTTAACTACAGGTTTCCCGTAATGTCAGTTCTTCATATTTGAGTATGGAAAACAGTTTTTCAGAACAAATATGGTATGCAAAAGTGTGGGCACCATTGCTTAAATTATCTGTTACTTTAAACAGCTAAGTGAGCAGAAGATGAACCGATCACCAAAAGGTATAAATTTAAAGATGACACATTTCTCTACTATTTTAAGCAAGATTATATTTGTATTTCCATCATTCACAGGAACAAAATACCAAAAAAAATTAAAAGGGTCTGAAGCAATAGTTTGGGCACCTGACATAGTCGGTACTTGTAACACCCTCTTTGGCAAAAATCACAACTTGTAAACACTTTTTGTAGTCAGTTAAAAGTCCTTCAGCATTTACTTGGGGTATTTGCACATGTTTGTCCCTGTAAAAGGCTTTTAATTCTACATGTTTCTTGGGCCATCTTGTATGCACTGCTCTTTTGAGAACTATCCACAGGTTTTCAATAATGTTTAGGTCTAGGGACTGTGAGGGTCATGGCAAAACTGTCAGCTTGCACTTTTTGAGGTATTCCATTGTAGATTTTGAGGTTAGTTTCGGTTCATTATCTTCTTGTAGAACCCATCCTCTTTTTAGCTTCAACTCTTTTACAGATCTGCGGTGGGCTGGCACCCTGCCCGGGGTTTGTTTCCTGCCTTGTGCCCTCTGTTGGCTAGGACTGGCTCCAGCAGATCCCCGTGACCCTGTAGCTAGGATATAGAGGGTTGGAAAATGGATGGATGGATGTTTTACAGATGGTGTTATGTTTGCTTCAGAATTTGCTGGTATTTACAGTATTTGAATTCATTCTTCCCTCTACCAATGACATGTTTCCTGTGCCACTGGCTGCAACACAAACCTAAAGCATGATTGATCCATCCCCATGCTTAATAGTTGAAGATGTGTTCTTTTCCTGGAATTTGGCAACCTTTTTTCTCCAAAAAAACCTTTGCACATTGTGGCTAAAAAGTTCTATATGAACTTCATCAGTCCACAGGACTTGTTTCCAAAATGTATCAAGCTTGTTTAGATATTTATTTGCAAACTTCAGGCGCTGATTTTTGTGGCTAGGATGCAGGAAAGGTTTTTTTCTGTTGACTCTACCACAAAGGTCATATTTGTTCAGGTGTTGTTGCACAGTAGGACAGTGCACCACCACTCCAGAGTCTGATAAACCTTCTTGAAGGTCTTTTGCAGTCAAACAGGGGTTTTTATTTGCCTTTCTAGCAATCCAATGAGCAGTTCTTTCTGAGGGTTTTCTTGGTCTTCCAGAGCTCAACTTGACATCCACTGTTCCTATTAACTGTCCTTTATTAATATCATTATGAACTGAGGAAACAACTTCCTGAAAACAATTTGCTATCTTCTTGTAGACTTCTTCTGCTTTGTGAGGATCAATTACTTTATTTTTCAGAGTGCTAGGCAGCTGCTTAGGGGAGCCCATGGCTGCTGAGAATTTATACAGCTTTGCAGTTAGCATCACATGGCATTTCCTAATGATAACTGTGAACAATCCATAGGCCTATCAGGTTAATTAAGGTTTGAGACCCTGATAAAAGTTATCTGAGACCTCAAACTTTTGGATGGTGCACCTTTCTTTTTATCACCGTATAACTGTATAAAACAAAAACAATACACTAATTTTGCATAAAATGCTGAATAGAAATGTGTCATCTGTAACTGTATGCCTTTTGGTGATCAGTTAATCTTCTTCTCACTTAACTATTCACAGTAACAGACATTTTAAGCAAGGATGCCCAAACTTTTTATGCCACTGTGTATTCATTTTGTAAGATAATCAGATACACATATCCTAACAATATGCAATAGTAAACTGACTAGTCCCAAATAAGCCAACTGATATTATTATTCTTACCTCTAGCTACAACTAGAAGTCAAGCAAAATGACACCTTTATTGGCTAACTAAAAAGATTACAATATGCAAGCTTCCCAGGCAGCTCAGGCTCCTTCTACAGACAAGATGTAATGATTTTGTTCATTTTGTCATCTTGCTTGACTTCTCATTGCATCCAGAACGACTAACATAGCACAACACCCTGCTATTACCTCTGGATATAAAGAAAACTTAATTTACAAAAAATATGATTGCATTGTAGAAATTAAACATCAAATAATTATGTTCATGTAAACAGTCACTGTTCATTGCTAGGGATCAACTAGTTAATTGCACCACCTATTCTATTTTAATACAAGGAGTACTTATAATTATCATTTTACATACAGGGATGTCAACCATCTGGAGGCATATTATAATAAATGCAAGAAAATATTACAACTACAAACAGCCCTGTCTAACATAAAACATTGTATTCTACAATTATAGTTTAATTTACAAAAAAACATTATGCAATCTATGCCTCAAAAAATAAAATGCATGTCCTAAACTACATCTATCTATCTAAAATGTAATGTAATAGGCAGTGAATAAGAGGCCCATACAGTATTGTATTGTCTGATGTAAACTGTAAAGATAAGCGTTTGTTTGAATAGGTAAAGAAATTGAAAATGTTGCTAAGTGAATTGCTTTTGACCATTTTTGTTTCTTCTCAATATAAAAGCTCAACATATAATTTACTATGTCCCATTAATAAAGACTTGAACTTTGCTCAAGAAGCATGTCGGAACATTACTCATGCAAGCAGATGACTCTTAATGCATAATTTCTTGTTTTAATTCCTTGCTGAAAGTGGTGAACTTTTATATTGTGGAAAGAAAATGAAACAAAATTTTTCTTAAACAACAGGTGATAACTCAATTACTCAAGGGTTGTAAATAGAATGGAAAGTGGGGAGTGCACAATAAAAGAGTGCACATTCCCCAGCCCTGTAAATGTTGGCAACAGGAGGCTACAATAGAGGTCCCGGCAGGACAGCAAATGCAACAGCAGTCTGGCAGGGGTACCTAGTGCTGTCAGAGGGAGCTCTGGGAAGAAAAACATATGGATTTTGTAAGGTTATGCCTGACCCGGAGAAGAAACTTCAGAGGAGACTGGAAATGACATTCGGAAGTAGTCCAGGGATTTGGCATAAAATAGGTCAGTGGCCACTGCTTTGGTGAATTTGGAATCGGGTAGAGTATGTATGACAGTTCACTTGGCACGAGGACGGAGAAGACAAGAGGAGAATGAAGGGAGAAAGGTAGAAAGTGTAGACAAGAGGAAGCATGAAGGATCTTTTAAAATTTTCTTCACTACCTTATCTGTTGTGTTTTGTTCCCAAAGCTTTGTAATATTCTTTATTCAATTGTAATAAAACCTTCCTTCCCTTATAATTTTAGTTTATTTGGCATTGTTTGGGTTTGGGGACTGTTGGAGCCCCCAACACAGGCCACAACTAGAAGGTGTGACTTTACTTGCCAGCTTCAGTTTATTTCATAGAATAGTTCTTATTTATGTTTATGTAAATTGTACAAATCAATAAAATACAATAGTACCTTATTTTCCATTAGTATACTTTCACCATCACCAAGAACACATGTATAATGGGGATCAATTTTCCTTTGATCATTTTCAGGACCTACACATAAACAGAAAAACAAATTTTATAATTTTTGTGATTGTACCTGTAAGTCATGAGAAAGAAATATATATCTTTCTAGCCATATGAAAATCATGGAAAATATAAGGAACTAAATATAAAAAATGTCTTGGTTTGATACTGACTTTACGAATAAAGAATGTGAATTCACATGACAAACTAGCCATGATGTATACTGCCTCCAGACATAATGTGAAATGTAACGGCTATAATTTGGGGCTCATCTTGAACCAAAAGTTATTAAGAAAATAATTAAGAGATATCACTGGTTAAAGGGTTCAGTACGTAAGATGTTTCAACAGTTAAATGCAAGGATAACAGTCTAAGACTTTGTAAGTTTTGAAGTTCAAAACCTACAAAAAAAAAATTTAAATCTATGTTACTGAAACTATGAAGTGTAAAAATCAAAATAATGGAAAAGTTACGCCATGCCATTTTCTTTTTTTTCTTATTTTATGGATTTTATTAATTTTATTAAAATCAAATAACATTCCATACAAATAAGTCAAGTTTTACAAGACTTTGTTTAAAACAATTCAACCCCCACCATTGAGAAAGAGAGCTAGGCCAGCAGAGTAAAACTTAAAGTTAGTAAAAATACATAAATAGCCATGCCATTTTCTAACCCGAATAATCAACACCACAGTGGTTGGGAGGAGGGGTGGGTATTGCAGCATTTCCCAGACAGCCTGGGGTGCAAGGCAGGAACAAACCATGGAAAGGGTGCCAGTCCATCACAGGGTAAATGCACCCACACTGACACACCAAACACACACTAGGGCCAATATAGCATTGCCAATTCACCTAACTTAAATGTCTTTGGAAAATGGGACAACACAAAAGTACCCGGACGAAACCCCTGCACACATGGGGAGAACATGCAGACTCAACAGAGTGAGGACCTGGGACACGAACCATGGTCTCCTTACTGTAAGGCAGTGTCACCCAACTGGAAAAGTATGACTATTTACTAGATTTTATTATGTGTAATATCAAGGATCTCAATCATGTGAATTCAGAAGGAAAAAAATGTTTTGACATTACAGTTCACTGAAGCCAGATACCAACCATACAGCCACTGAACTGTTCATTGGAAAATAAACATCACTTTGTAAGAGTTCTCTAGTCATTTAAGACTTCCTAGAGACCCACAAAATACATAAAATATTGACAATATGTGTTCATATTCAAGTACGTGTTGTTTTTTACAGCACATTATTGTAAAGTGACTTTTTCTTTATTGGAAATATTGTACTGTCATTTGTTGCAGGGTAGCCTTTAGTGTTTTATTATGGTTCTACCCACAAATGATGACAATATTTTTTGAAAGTAACTCTCTTAAAACCTCATACTTTAAAGCCTACCTTACATGTTTATTTATATTAGAGCAATACATAAACAGAGTCTGTTCGATTTAAAAGAGCTCATTTTGAAGATCATGGAGAAATACACATAAATGGTCAGCTCTGATGAGAGAAAAAATAGAAAAAAAAGGAAAAATATTGAACTAAACAATGGACCTAAACATTTGTCCACCAAACACAATAATTAGCTATGACGAAAACACTGATAAATGGTACATAGGGTTTCATCACATTGAATCCATAAACCATTCTATTCTGTTCACACTTTTATCTCAAACTTAGAGATCATTAGAAGTATTACTCTGTTAAGTGTGTTCAACCCACCTTTCCTAGAAGGCAGTTTAGTGAAGTTCCAAATGCAGAGTGCCACCAATTCTTTCTTATGGAGAGTGGTGAATCATTGGGCCCAGACATATTTTATGCAGTATTTGCATTAAACATGTTAACAATAATAATATCATTGTTTCAGAAGCTCTACATTAAATTCTCACATTACAAAATGTGTATATATATATATATATATATATATATATATATATATATATATATATATAATATAATATAATATAATATAATATAAAAAAAACAGCATCTGGCATTTGTGCGATGATGTTTTCATATATATTGTCTCTTTCTTTTAGGTGTGTAATAGAACCACAGCATAGAGAGAAATGCAATATTATTTGAAAACGAACAGCGTCCGATCAGCTGTAAAAGTATGGCATTTCTAAATGTTTGCTTTTTTTCAGTCTAATTCTCTCAGTCAGACTGTATATTTGTCTCTTATTCAGTGCACGCAAGAACATGCAGGTGGCCAGATGCTGTGTGCTACAGCATGCTGGCGGTGATCAATGCACATTTTAAAAAAAGAAAGAGACAAATATATGTGACGTTTTGAAGAAATCATTTTATGACACAATTTACCTTTATTTATTTACTTACTTCCTAAAGCCTAAAGTCACAAGCAGTGTGCATGCTCAAAAATGTGTGTAATGCCACGAAAAGTGCCTGTTGACACTTTAGTATGCAAGCAATGGTATGTGCATTCTTGCTCCGACGTAGAAGGGAGCTGAGTTTACCTCTGTTATAGCGCGTCTATGTGAAAACAGCAGTGTCAGATGCGGGGGTGGGGTGTGTTTGGGCTTGTGAACGCAGCTGAGATAAAACTGACTAAAAAAAAAAAAAATCAAAGCTAACCTTTAAAAGTATCATAAATTACACCGGCTGTTACAGACTGATATCAAATTTATGTTTTTATTCTAAAATAGAAAGACTAAGAGCAGTTTACTTCTCAAAACAGAGAGGTGCTGGATCGACCTTTTGATTCCCAGTCGCCAGCTGATTCTATTGCGCCACGGAGGTAGTCATAATAAACAGGTGTCAATGTCGCATGTTAAGGCGCCTTTTTGTTTCTGCAGTTATATTTTTGAATAAAAGCGCAATTGTTGTGTTAGATTTGTACCTTTTGTGAAAGTATTTATTTGATATTTCCACTTCAGGCTTCATACATTATATAGTTTATGCCTACATTTTGTCATCTACTACTAGAATATAAAAAACGTTTCTGTTTTAACAATGTGTTTACACAGATTACTGTAGAAACGGAACAGACATGAAATGCGTGTGTTACAAACAACGATCTATTATATCCACTCTAAAACTCCACTTCATTCCCAGAAAATCAATCAAGGCATGAGCTGGGAGAAGTTTGTGCACGTTCTAAGTCGGTGGGGTGATGGAATAGCCGGCTGCGTACAGCCTGATTTTATCAGTACATTTAGATGACAAAAGACGCTGGTGGAGAGCTGTGAACGATTTTAAGAAGCGATTTAAGGTGGGACGGATTTACAAGTTTTTTCGTAGGCTCTGGTAATTCTAGTGTTAAAAGAATGAATAATTGAATAGCTGTTAACACACAATAAATTCAGCTATGGGTAAAAATTGCCCTGCATGACATGTAGTTGCAGATTTTTGATTATCTTTATACCCTCTAGGGTCCGCTACTGGGCAAAAAACCTCACAATACAAGAGAAGCTATTCTTGAACATGAAATCTGGTTCCAGTGTAATGTTGCCAATAAAGGTGAACCTGACTATATCTAGCTTGCATTTTTTAACATCAAACCTGAGCTACAACTACTTTTGCACCAGAGAAACAATGTTGAAGTTGCCAGTTTGCATGCCAAATCCCAAAATGTTGTAGGTCTTTCAAAGGATCATCTAACTTTCATTCTGATCACTGTTCAGATATAATACCCATCCACAAATACACAGTAATTCTAATGTATCCGTCATTGTTGCACTGAAAACCTGCCATGTAATCCTGGTTAGTTGTCAGAACTCTGCTACGCAATCTACTTTGCAACAGCCAAAAAAATATTACACTATCAGAAACAAAAAAGTTAAAGTTTGCTCATCGCAGATCTATCCAGCAATTTTATAACAGATGGCAGTCTTTCTTGGATATAGTGCCTTCTTTAGTTGTCAGAACAATCTTAGATCTCTTTTTTTTTTTTTTAATTTTATTAAATTTATTAATGCCTCACAGTTAGGAGACCCAGGTTAATTTCCCTGGTCCTCCCTGCGTGGAGTTTGCATGTTCTCCCCGTGTCTGTGTGGATTTCCTTCAGGTACTCCGGTTTCCTCCTACAGTTCAAAGACATGCAGGATAGGGGCATTGGTGATTCTAAATTATCCCTGGTGTGTGCGTGTGTGTGTGCGTGCCCTGCGATGGGCTGGCGCCCTGCCCAGGGCTTGTTTCCTGCCTTGCGCTCTGTGTTGGCTGGGATTGGCTCCAGCAGATCCCTGTGACCCTGTAGTTAGGATATAGCGGGTTGGATAATGGATGGATGGATGAATTTATTAAAATGAAATAACATTCCATACACATACATCAAGTTTTACAAAAAGAAGAAAAAAAATATTTGACAGAAATCAACCCCCACCCCTGAGAAAGAGAGCTAGGCCAGCAGTCTAAAACTTTATGCTAGTAAAGACAAATGAATAGATAAAATAATAAATGAATAAAGATAAATGGAGTAAAAGAGGGGAGAGAACCTGCTTCCTCAATTTAAATGCTTATTCTAAAATGTTATTGATTAGATCCTGCCAGGTTTTGACAATGTTTTGTACAGATCCTCTAAGTGCGAATTTGATTTTTTCCAGTTTCAAACAGTATATAATATCAGTTACCCACTGACTTAGAATAGTTGAGTTAGGATTCTTCCAATTGAGCAAGATAAGTCTATGTGCCAATAGTGTAGTAAAGTCAAATGAAGTTTGTTTGTCCTGCTCCACTTTAAGCCCATCTGGAAGTTCCCCAAACACAGCTATTAGTGGATTAGGAGGGATTGTGACATCCAAGCTGTCTGAAAGGCATTTAAAAATTTTGGTCCAAAATGATGTTAATTTGGTGTAGGCCCAAAACATGTGACCCAGTGAGGTCGGAGCTTCGTTGCAGCATTTGCAGGTTAGATCTTGTCCTGGAAACATTTTGGACAATTTTAAATGAGAGAGATGCACTCGATATATAATTTTAAGTTGAATAATTCTATGCTTTGTGCATTTGGAGCTCGAGCGAATTCTGTACATTGCTACCTTCCATCCCTTTTCTGAAATACTGAGTTAGAGAGCCTTTTCCCACTGTTCTCTTGGATCTTTGAAAGGGAGGGACTGTAAAATAGTTTTATATATTACAGAAATGCTGTCTGAGTCCTCAAGACTGAGCAATATTTCTTCCGGCATAGAGGTAGGTGAGAGGTGAGGAAAATTGGGCAGGTTCTGTTTAACAAAGTTTCAAATTTGAAGGTAGTGAAAGAAATGTGCTGCTGGTAATTTACATTTGGAGTGTAATTGTTCGTAGGAAGCAAAAACGTTGTCTATGTACAGATCTCTAAGTGATTTAATCCAGGTTTTAAAAACTTTGTATGTTTGAGAGGGTGGGAAAAGGTAGTTTTCTTGAAAAGGTGTCACAGATAAAGGCTTCTCTACCTTAAAATACTTCCTACATTGGTTCCATATTCTGATTGAGTGAAGCACAATTGGGTTCTTAGTATATTGGTGATAACTTGTATTTATTGGGGTACAAGGCAAGGAATATAAAGAAGTACTGCAGGATTTTATTTCTATTGCGGACCAAGCCTGTGTATGTTCGTCTATTTCTGTCCATGTTCAGGTTTTTATAGTTTGTATGTTTGCTGCCCAGTAATAAAATTGAAAGTTACGCAGAGCCATGCTGCCGTCCATCTTAGGTCTTTGTAGGGTTGCCCTTTGGATAAGTGGATTTTTTGAATTCCAAATAAATGAGGTTATGGTTGAGTCTAATTTCTTAAAAAATGATCTATTGATATATATTGGAATGTTTTGAAATAAAAAGAGAAGCTTAGGAAGGATATTCAGCTTAACAATATTAATTCTTTCAGCTAAAGTGAGATGAAGGGTTGACCCTCTATGCAAGTCTTGTTTAATTTTTTCCATACAGACGGCAAAATTTTGTTGATAAAGAGCTTTATGGTTACTTGTGATGTTTACTCCTAGGTATTTAAACTGATCTGCGATGATAAAAGGGAAGGTTGTCCAATCTAATATTGTATGTTTGAGAATTCACTGGGAAAAGCACACTTTTATTCAAATTGATTCTGAGACCAGAAATGTTTTGAAATTCTGTTAAAGCTATTAGGACTGCAGGCACAGTATTTTGTGGGTCTGATTATATACAGTACCATATCATCTACATATAGAAAAACGTTCTGTTCCAATCCTTCTCTGATAATCCCCTTTATCTCAATAGCATTTCGACAGTGAATTGTGAGTGGCTCAATCGCGATTGCAAAAAACAGTGGTGACAAGAGGCATCCTTGTCTGGTACCACGCTGTAGTCTGAAATGATGCTATTAATACAAACTGAAGCTTCTGGATTGGTATACAGTAATTTGATCCATGCAGAAATGTTCAGGCCAAACCCAAATTTCTCCAATGTAGTGAAAAGGTAGTTCCATTCAACCATGTCAACTGCTTTTTCTTCATCCAATGATAATAATACCTCTGGGGTGTTTGACTTTGTTGGTGAATATATTACATTAAACAGGTGTCGAAGATTGGAAGCTAGGTGTCTGCCTTTAATAAATCCAGATTGGTCTTGTGATATTACCAAAGGCAGCACTTTCTCCATCCTTCTAGCTAGGACTTTGGAGAGTATGTTAACATTGTTAATCAGAAGTGAGATTAGTCTGTACGATACACATGTTAATTAGTCCTTATTTTGTTTAGGAAAGACAGTAATTAATGCTTGGCAAAAAGTTTGACGTAGAATTCTATTTTCTCTAGTTTCTGTAAATGTTGCTAATAGAAGGGGAGCTAGCTGAATAGAGAATTTCTTATAAAATTCGGCAAGGTAGCCATCAGGGCCTGCTGCTTTCCCACTCTGAAGTGAGTTTAAAGCATCTAGTAATTCTGATAGTGCCAAAGGTTTATCCAATTCCTCTGCCCTAAAAGTATGTTTGTGATATCTGTAATGCATCCATAATAATGTTCATAATAATGATATCTTGATTTAAGTATGAGTTGTTCAGTTTCTTAAGTTGTTAAGAGGTTGAGCTTTGAATGCAGAGCCTGCCTTTTCCTATGAAGCATCTCACTTGGACACCTGGCATGTTCTTGATCTATTCTAGTAATTTCATTGATTAGCTCTGATATCTTCTTGGCTTCCAATTTATTTTTGTGGGAAAGATATGAGATAATCTGTCCTCTTAAGAAGGCCTTCAGGGTTTCCCAGAGAGTTCCTGCAAAAACCTCTGAGGGTGTATTTCTCTCTAAAAAAATCGATTTGCTTGGATATAAATTCTGTACAGTTCTTGTCTGATAATAAAAGTGCATTAAGACGGCATCTGCGAGTATGTTGGGCATAGTGATTTTAGCTCCAAAATCAAGGGGGCATGGTCAGAAATAACAATAGCGGAGCACTTACAAGATTTAATCATAGGCAAGAAGCTGTTACCTGTAGCTGTAAAGAAATAATCAATTCTTGAGTAGCAATGATGCACTGGTGAGTAGAAGGAATATGCTCTCGAGTTTGGGTTTAGAAATCTCCTGGGGTCTGATAAGTTGTGGTCAGTTACAAACTGTGTAATTGTCTTTGCAGTGTTAGATGTCATCGCCCATGTGGCAGGAGACCTATCTAGGTCAGGATTTAAAACACAATTAAAGTCCCCAGCCATTATAATTTCATAAGTGTTCACATTGTAAATGGATGCAAATATATTTTGCATGAAATCCCTATCATCGACATTGGGTTCATAAATATTAATCAGAATCACTTTACAATTAAATACATTACCTATGACAATTACATATCTCCCCTCAGGATCAGATACTACATCTGATACTACAAATGAGACTGTTCTATGTATAAGAATACTAACACCTCTAGTTTTCTTTGTAAAGCTGGAATAGAATATTTGGCCAGTCCAGTCTTTGTGCACCTGAAACTGATCCTTGCTTAATAATTGGGTCTCCTGTAAAAATACAATTTTATGTATTTGAGACATTGCTGCTGAACTTTTATTGTCATTTTTTAGTCTTAACTGAAAATAAGACGGCTTTGACCTTAATTTCCAATTTTCCCAGAAGTTATTACACTGAAGGTTATTGTTACATTGGCATTTATAATTACAAGGATTAAAAAGATAGATTAGAGATAGTTTGCTCTCTTTCTCTCTCACCTTAGTTCACCCACCCCCCAGTTTTAACCTCCCCATGTGAGGCTGGACCCCACTTCCCAAAGTCCCAGTCTACTGACATACCTAGAGACAGGGCACGTCCAAAACAAAACAAGTCCCACGGCGGCAATGTATGAAGAATAAAATTGAGATATCTATTGCCAATACAGTGCAATTATTATAAGCATAAAATCTAATCTTCAGCAATCTTGAGATAGTAAAATATTAAGCCTAGGGAATGGTGTTAAAAAGTGGCCCTGGATAAGCATAGTAAACCCTAATATGATAATAACAATAACAATTAACCAAGGGTATGACGTTAAACAGTCTCCTTTAGAAAAGTAAAAAAAAAAAAAAAAAAGAAAAAAATTGTAATTAAAGTATCAACAAAAAGTGTCTGAGAATGGAAAAGGATGTATAATCACAGTACCAGTGTTATTGCAAGTGGATCAAACAACCGGCAAGATCTTCTTTGCCATGCCATCACAGGATGCAACTCATGATTGTATTTCAAAAAAGTGTTGGGATAAGCTTTCTTAACTCTTTTTCTGCTTCCTCCATAGTGGTAAAGATGTAATGCTTGTCCTGAATATCCACTTTCAGTTTGGCAGGGTACAAGAGACTTTTATTTTCTGATAAATTTATAATATTTAACTAATTGAAATGGAAGTTTGTAACACAAATATTTCCAACAAGAAGGATGCAGAACTGGGGCTGTTATGTGCTGTAAAAAATACCATGAGGCCTAAAGACACTCTAGGGCAAAAAGAGAAAGTGAATGGGGTCTGGAAGCAAAGTTATGCAAATGAATGTGGAATGAGATAAAAAATATAGCAAGAAAAAAACAATTTTTAAAATGAGTTATGATAATAAACCGTTAGAGGGATACTTGAGGTGAAATAAATACAAGATCTTTTTTTGACACTAAAAATGACTACTTTCCTTCTTAAGATGTTTGCTTTATTGCAATGATATACCTGGAACATTTTTATAATTATTCTTTAAATGCTTCACTTGCTTGCTTCAAATATATACAACTTATGTGAAGCTTTTTCAAAATTTGTTCATTTTGTAACTTGATTATCTAGATCAAGGTCACAAATTGTTTAAGTTAGGCAATAATGAATTTGTCAAATTAAATAACATTTCAAATTTTGGAAGTTTTGTTTTACAATAAAACTTTGATTTTTTTGCATTTTGCTATCTTCTTGGTGGAAGAAGCAAACAAATTATTCCAAAATTAGGCAATGATGAAAAAGCAATGATTTCTAACATTACTGTCAAAGTAAATGTTGACATCAGACATAATACTAAGATTACTGTAAGTACGGACTGCTAGTGGAAATTAGTTTAGCTTTTTTAAATTATGTAATATACAACTCTTCTCCATACAGTTTTAAAAACCTAAAAAGATAAAGATGTTAATTGTTCTATAAAGAGTATGCATGTTTTTTTTAGAAAGTTGTTGATATTTTTCTTCTTTAATTTGTTAATCTTAAATTTCCCATAAAATTGGTCAGCGGTTTGCCTGTACTGTGAAAACAAACTTACCAATATGAACACAGCCAGCAAGTGTGTAGATAAAAGCTGTCCAGCCTAAAAAAAAGTTAATAGTGTTAAATTGAATTGCATAAAGTACATTTTAACACATGTGTACTAGGAATTAAATTTACTACATTTTCATTTTCTGAACTTGCTTACGATCCTAGGCAATGGGAACCTTTCTGATTAGCAACAGGCCAAGGGAAGAAACAATTCAGCATAGTGCACTTCTCTATTGAAGGACACACACACAAATACCTGGTCATACACACTCATAATGGGTACATTTAGACTGCCCAATTAAGCTAAATTAGGTTGATCTACACATCTTTGATATATGAAAGGAACCTAGTAAAAATCTGCATAGATATGAAAAGAATGTGCACTCTTTACAAGGTAATGGGAATGCAAATCAAACCATGGTTTCAGGATTTGTGAGGAAGTACTACCAATACCTCAAAGAGTTCTTGACTGAGAATAATCTATAACTGCATAATCTATAACATAGTAAAAATGTGGACAGTTTTAAAAGCCTGCCTTTAACAACACACATAGAATATTTTGCAGTAAAAGGAAAATTTTAAGTCATAGTTAGAACTCCACTAAACAAAATGAATCATGCTAGCAGGGGGAAAAATCATATATAAGCAGTCTTCAGGCATCTTGCTAAAAATCATGTTCAGTGAGGAATGATAGCATTTAATGCATATATAACTGGCAGGAAATGCCTACAATATTAACACGCTATAAACAAGTGCAAGATATTATTTAAACGAAAAAACGACTAATGATGAAACAGAATCAAAAAGATGGTTATTGCAACAGTTGTGCAGCCTTTTATTCATCTTTCTCTTAGCTTACTTCCAATTACATATTTTTTTCTAAAAATAATGTGACTCCTTACATTTCCACAAAAAATAAAACTATTTAAGAGATTGCCACAGTTAATATTCTGTTGCATTAAGAAGTACAGACAGTTGTTACAGAATGACCCCTTATAGTTAGAGCTGAATACAGCTGAAGAGAAAAATGCCCTGGGAGAAAGAGAGCAAGGTAGAGTATGATAGAGAGACAGAGTGAGACAAGGCAGTGGAAAAACAAGACCAAAAGAAATGGATGATCATTAAGCATGACTTCAAAATTTGATCTTTTCCCCCCAACAAGGCACTTACACATACACAGCAGCACACATTTACAGTAATATTTTTATTTTTAAAAGGCATGACATAGTGTTTTACCTTCATTTCACATTCCCCCTGTACATACTTTAGTTTACATATTGCTAGAATTTTCAGTAATTTAGTGTAAATTATCAAAAGTATGTTAATAATAATATAATTGTAATTATTTCACTTATTTAAAAGTCAAAAATGCTAAAAACATTTACATTTTATTTATATTCATACACAAAATATTTATTTTGTAATCATATCTAGGAAACGTAACCAAAATCAGCCCTACGTACAAACTATAAATTGAAACACCTGTTTAAAAGCCATAAAGCATTTATCAAAAGTAACCAATAATCTAAAATGACAAACAACAGTGAATTTTTAAAGTGCTTGTTATTAGCTCAAATACGCATGAAGGGTTAATCATGATCCTGTCACTCACAATAAATGCCACCACCTGGAAAATATTTAGATTTGGAACCACAGATTCTCTGTATTTCCTGCTTTATCCCCAGAGCTTGAATTAATTACCACCTGTTCTTTATACTTATTTTATTAAAAAGTAGCTAGTGAAAGCTGTCACTAGACTTAACATTTCACATTACCTGTAAAAGTAAATTAAACAAACAGGAAAATACAATTTTTGTTCAGGAAATCACAGATATTTAACAGGAATTAAAAAAAAGATATTGGGCATAATCAAATATACAAGCCATAGTAAATCATAGAAAATGAGCACAATGAACTGGTTTTACAAATAAAGAAAAACAATACTGTAGTCTTAAAATACTCTAAATAGAAATAATAAAGTTATGTTAATATTTAAAACAATGTAAAGCAAAACTGCTTGTTAAGGGATGTACAGTAAAGTGCAGTACTGTAAAATGTTCATGCTTGTTAATTATCACCTTATGCTGTCCCAGCAATTAATCTTATGTAAACAAGGCCATCAATTAATTAACTGACTGACTAATTACTTTGTTAATTAATCAAAAGGAACTAATGTTTAAAAAAGTTTAGGCAGGTACCCTAGAAAACAAAATATTATCAGGGAGAATGAACTCAGTACATAACTGTTTATTGTGAAAATTGAACAGAAAAACAGCTTCCCATGCTCAGAATTGTACAGATTGTTGGCCAGTCTTGTGCATTAACCTGTTAACGTTACGAAGATTTGTTTGTGAAAAATTAGCATCAGTGTCTTGACAGTAGTAGTAAAAGTGTTTGCCATTGGCACATGATAACTTATTTAGAATTAGCCAACTGTCCGTGTAAGCTTTGCTAACCAATGTACATTTTAATTTGCATGAATGATTCTCTCTCTTGAGACTTAATCTGAAGTCCATCCTATAGCTTGTGGAGGACTTTCCTTCTTGAAGATTTATTTGAAATGTTAGCAGAGTAAGGTTTCCAAAAGCAACATTTATAATTAAACAAATTGAAAAATGCACATGCTCAGATTTTGCCATAATTATAACTCATCTAATAGACGGAAAAAAATACCGTAGTATATTTAGAAGAAGACTAAATCTATGGTGGTCTCATTTTCCAGAAAAAAGAATGACAATGACTGCAACTATCTTTGGAGAATGGTGGAAGAAAATAGACTGGTTACATATAATGCAAGAAAAAACAAAGTGCAATTTACAATTAAAATAATTTATTGCTGTAATGATCTGATCTTAATAGTTCTATGAAAAGAATTAAAATATAAATAATTGTCAAATGGGGTCAACTGAACCTGGGAAAACTGTTAGGAAATGGGTACAACATGTGTGCATTAATAGTAAGTATTATTAAGCAAATCTACATTTAAATTTTCAAGGCTTCCTATTGTATTTAATGTCTTTTGATCTGTTCTTTTCATAACCACAATTTCTATTTTTTTTATATTTTGTGCACTGATGACAAGTTTGAGTGAGGCCAAGTTGTTAAAGAGTTTCTGTACTTTTTCTTTCATCAGTCACTAAAATACTGCCACACAGTATGTTTTAACTTTTTTGCTTAACATAATAATGAATTTCAATAACAAATATACAGGTAGCTTACATTTTTGAAACCAAATTGCAGAGCAAAAACAATAATTTTGTGATTCCAACGACAAGGAGGCTGATCAATAAAAATTCTAAAATTAAAGCACTGCCTTTACATATGATCAGTGACAAATGATAAAAAGAAATTGGCTAAAAAATGACTGACATACTAAAGAGAAATGAATGCCCTTATGCCCCCAGCCAATGAGACAGAAGTACTGAAACAGTTCATTCAGTAATGAAGCAGTTACAACCAGAGTCTTATCATCCAGGCAGATGAGCAGGTGGAATATCCAGAACTACAGCAGGAATAGTTGCAGTCAGTGATCAACACTTTCCACACCCAGTATTAATCTATCCCAGCAGCAGACAGTTATTAGCAGCTTTCCCATCTGCTATTGTCTGAACTCATTCTGCATATTAGTCAAATATACCTATGGAGTGATCTCACGACTGTATTTAACTGGAAAACTGGGAAAGTCACTTTAACCTTTGATGGGGTCTTAAATTTGGACAGACTTCAGATGAATGACCGTTGTTATAAATGTAGTGTCAAGACTGATACAGCTTCATGACTTAACTGATAATGCCTAAGATTGCAAAGGTCAGTTTAAACTTTCTTCTTGTTTTCAAATTTGTTGCACAAATTTGGGGGTGGCTGTGCAAGAAAGTTTAATGAGGTCACACCCTCAACTGCCTGCCTGTTCACGAGAGACTTGATTTTCTGCCATATTAGTTTACAGCATGTTTGTTTGTTTATTGTTTCAGTTGTTTTTTTACGTTAAATATAAAATACTGGAATTCAACAGTCTCATATCTCCATTCATCTGACCGTGACACCTACACTTGGCTTTCTGTTAGCTAAACCCTGTGAATTAGTGCATTTCTAGAGGTTCCTGACATACCTCTTTTACACATTTAAAGTAGCTTTTAAATCATAATTTTTCTACTCATTGGTCATAATAAGGCATTTATTATTCTGCCATTATTATTATTTATACAAGCCTGCATATTTCACAGTATTTATGAGTATGTGAATAATTCCATAATTGTTCTTCCACCTTTTATCTTCAGACCCACACTCTTTTCAAAACTGGTGCTTTGAAAAACTCCCTTTGCTCCATTTTTCATCCTAACATTTCTCTTTCCAAACAAATGTGTTTTGCTTTTGCTGCGTTTTTTTCTTGCTATCCACCGACTCATGCAAATTTCTGCCTGTGATAATTATTCTGTACTCATACAAATGAAAAATACCTGGTACCAACTATGTACCCCAAACATTAATCAATTCCAATTTTTCATAAGTTAATGCTTTGCCTGCTGAAGGCCTTGGAAATACTGCATTACAAGACACATCTTGTTCTTGGTGTGTATTGCCATCTCTTCATTATTTGTTGCTGGCTTACTTGTACATAGCTTTTGAGAATCACCTTTGTTTATATACCGGGCTTTATCTCTGCTATTTTCTTTCTACTCTGGTTAGCCTACTTATTCATATTTTTCTTCTTTTACATGTTTCCTTTGGCTGAAGACTCTTCTTTTTTGTCTAACAGAAATTTCCGGTTGGAAATCTTAACGGAAATTATCAGAAACGGTTAAGAAACAGTTCCAGCTATATTAGAACAGATGTAATTCTTTACTGGTATCAAATCCATTAATCAGTGGCGGAAAGCAGTTAAGTTCCTAAAATCATCACTAATTCTTAACTGGTCTGTTGTAGGAATAGAGGGTGATGTACTTTTCTTTATTGTATTCACTTTCAAATCTATTAGTTTCTGCATTCTGTATGCATGCCATACACACCCCAAAGCATAAGGTTTTTATGGACAATCCTCAGGGTCAATGGGAAAATTGACTGAATTGTGGAACTGGAGAATTTGGGAGGTTGACTGATGTGATTTTTGACATTATTTTCAAATTTGAAACGAATTTTTTTTTTTTTTAATGGCTGCCTTTATAAAACATGTTTTCTGGTCTCACATGAGGAACTTAATAGCACACAGGTAGTCCAGCTCCTCCAGGTCCTCCAGGATGGCACATCAGAAGAAAGTTTGCTGTGCCTCTCAGTAGAGTCTCAAGAGCATGGAGGAGTCACCAGGAGACAGACTGTTACACATGGTGAGCTGGATAGGGCCGTAGAAGGGCATCAACCCAGGAGCAAAACTGGTATCTGCTCCATTGTGTGAGGAGGAACAGGAGGAGCACTGTCAGAGCTATATAAAATGACCTCTAGCTGGCTACTGGTAAGCAAGTTTCTGACCAAACTGTCAGGAACAGATTCCATGAGGGTGGCATGAGGGCCCGATGTCCTCTAGTGGGACTTGTGCTCACAGTCCAACACTGTGCAGTTTAATTGGGATTTGCCAGAAAATACTACAACTGGCAGCTCCACCATTGACTCCCCATTTTCTTCACAAATTAGAGCAACACTGAGCACATGTGACAGATGTGAAAGAGTGTGGAGATACTGTGGTGAACGTTATATAGCCTGAAACATCATTCAGCATGACAGGTTTGGCAGTGGGTCAGTGATGGTCTGGGGAGGCATATCCTTGGAGGGTCACATAGACATCCATTTGCTAGGCAATGGTCCCTGACTGCTGTTAGGTACCGGAATGAAATCCTCAAAGTCACTGTTAGACCTTACACTGGTGCTGTGGGCCCTGGGTTCCTCCTGGTGCAGTGCAATACCCATCCTCATGTGGCAAGAGTGTATAGGCAGCACATGATGCCATTCACTGGCCATTCCCCAGACTTCAATCCAATTGAGAACCTTCTGGGACATTATGTATTGGTGCATCCGACCCCACCAACTAGCACCACAGACTGTCCAGGAGCTCACTGATGCCCTGATCCAGGTCTGGCAGGAGATCCCCTAGGACACCATCTGCTGTCTCATCAGGATCATGCCCAGACATTGTCGGGAGTGAATAAAGGCACATGGGGATTAAGCACACTACTGAGTCACATTAGGAGTTACTGTGATGAAATTCAAGCAAATTGGATCAGCCTGTGATTTGAATTTTTGACTTTGATTTTTGGTGTGATGCTGAATCCAGCCCTCAATGGGTTTTATACAGTATTACACAGTAAATATTTTCCACTTGAATATTTTGTTCATTGAGATCCGATGTGTGATTTAACTGTTCCCTTAATTTTTTTGAGTAGTATAGTAATTCAAGAGACTAGGGCCTTTTTAACTATAATTGACAATTGCTTTACCTACTGTAAATAATAACCAATAAGCTAACCCAAAGAAGTAAGCCATTCATTTTCATACTATGAAATATAGCGGTCTTAAAATTAAGCATTTTAATCAATAAAAAATACAGTGCTGTGTATTTGCCATTTTCCTAATTTCTTCTGTTTCTGCATATTTTACAGAATGATGGCTTTAGACCTTTAGACAAAATGAGATATTAGAGAAAGGGAACATAAGTGAACGCATAATACATTTCTTAAATCATTACTTACAGTAGTTTATTTAAGGAACAAAGTTATCCAACACCCCCATCATCCCTCTGGTAGGTTTGTGAGCATGAACTGCTCGTTTCAGGTCTCATTACAACATTTCAATTGGTTCAATTCAGAATAAACCACTCCAAAATTTTAGCTTTGCTTCTTTTGAGCCTTTCAGTTGCAAAATGGACTTTTGTTTTGGGTTCTTGCCCTGCAGCATAACCCAATCATGTTTCAACTTCAGATCACAAACACATAACCTAATATTATTCTAAAAAGAATGTTCTGGTGAGATGCAGAATTCATGTTTTTTTCCAATATTGGCTGGTCTTCCAGGTCCAGGGGCTCCAAAGCATTCCCACATCATCACACTACCACCCCTATGTTTTACTAGAGGTATGATATTCTTCCTGTTGAATGCTGCAATAACTTTACACTACAGGGAGACCCGTGTCACCAAGACACAGAACATTTTTTCAAAAGATTTGGTGATCATCCTAGTGTTTCATGGCAAATGTAAGATAAGCACTGATGTTACTCTTGGACACCAAAGGCTTCCACTTTTTTTTTTCCATGAATCCCATTTTTACTCAGTCTCTTTCTTAATATGAATTCATAAATGCTAACCTTAGCTGATACTAGAGAGGCCCGCAGTTCTTTGGATGTTTTTTTGGGAGCCTCTGCAACGTTCAGAATGAGTTGTCACTGTGCCCTTGTGGTTCTCCACTTGAAGATAATGGATTCACTGTGGTGCTGTTTAATATCAGAGACTCCTACTGCATGTAACCCTTTCTTGATTAGTACGTTTCAACAATTTCTTACTTCAAATTTTCTAGCATTTCCTTTGACTGAGGCATAGTGTTCTTCTAGAAATTTTGTGAGAGGTGATTACTACACTCCCATTGCAGTCAGTTGAGGCTAATTATTAATTAACTTTGGTCAACTGTTTGAGTCAGTAACTAAGGGGGAAATGACCTACTGGTGTTGGACAACTTTATTACTTAAATATATTAAGTAGAAATATAGAAATGTTATATGTTTGTTCTGGTTCCCTTTACCTAAAATTACATTTTTCCTATAGATGTAAAGCCATTCATTGTGACACATATACAACTAAAGAGGATTTCAGGAAGGAAGCAAATTCTTTTCACATCACTGTAACATTCATTTGTAATATTTTATATGTGGTACTTTTTACATTGTATTAGACCATGGCACAAACTAACTTGAGGAAAAATAAGAATTAACAAAGGCATTTATTCATTTATTAATCAAACCAAAAATACAGCAGCCATGTAAGTAACATATATCAAATAGCCAAGATACAACACTGACACTTCCAGCGATCAAATTAAAAATCAATAAGTATAATCACATTACACTATTCTTAATTGGACAACTCAAATCTTTGATCTAATTTATAATGCTTTAAATAGACTCCCTCAGCGTTTCACTTTTGAAGCTTAAAACCTGTGCAAAGTAAGTTTTGCATTTGAAAGATGAAGATTTAAAATGAAAGAGAATTACTAGCTAGAAAAATAAATAGTGAACTAGAGAACTGAAAACAAAAATGGAGATCCACTACTTTAAGAAAGGCTTCTCTCCAAAGAGAAGATATACTCCACTGCTAAATGTAATATTTTTATTGCTGAAGCATAACATCTGCATTGTGTTGGCTAGCAAATCTATCAACTTGATTTTTTATTTATGTTTAATCTTCTGGGAACCAAATCCACCTTAGGTAAAAGAACTTTGCCAAGTAACAGGAAAAAAAAAAAAAAAACATTACAGCTTTGACACAGCTGGACCCTCTTTGTCACTTCACACATGACTACAACGCTCTTGGATACTTGCCTCGGTAGTTTTGTTTGCGTACTTTAGAAAGAATGAACTGACAAACCACCTGGTATATGAGAATAGGAAAAACTTGAGGAACCATTTTACTTATATTTATTCTGGAAATGATTTGATAAAAAGTGTCAACTGACTTTAAAAGACACTAAATTCATTAATCAGATAAAGAAATAATAAATAAACTCTAAATAGGCTGATGAAATATTCACAGCCTTTGCTACAAAATATGAACCTTCATAATGGCAGCAATTCCTTTGGCAGCACTGATTTCAACAATACATTTCTCTTATTTGCTCTTCAAAGTCGGCACTTTCAATTGGCTATTTCAAAACAAGAAATTTGACCAGCTTCTCTTTATTTTGTGTTTAGGATCACAGATACCTTAACACTACCCAGCAGAACTAGTTGGTTGAATCCAGAATTTATTGTTCGAAGAATGACCATCAATTTTCTACTTATTAAGGCATACAAATACTGAATATCTGCCACTGAATATCTGCTCATATCTGTCCAAACAGCATTCTTCAAAAAACATTTTGGATCACTTAAGTGGCTACTGTAACTTAAGACATTTTTGTAAAACATTGGCTTTCTTCTGTGTAACCCCTACTGAACACAATTGTTTTCAAAGTTTTCCCTATGGTGTATTCATAAGCTTCAACAACTACCAATATGACAAATATCTACAGGTCAGTGACTATTATCATGGGATTCTTTGTAATCTCCTATAGTATTGCTGTTATTGCTGTGGAGTTGACACATGTAAAGAGCCCTAAAACTGTTTAAATATTCTCCATCTCTGCATTCTCCCCAAAAATATACAATAATGAAAAACAGGTTCTTAGAATCTTTAGTAACATCCTCTATTATTATGAGCAATAATAACTCATTTTTAGAATTTGTTTAAACCTGGACATGATTCTTTTTCACAAAAACAACAAAAGTAGACTTTGTTTCTAGGGAGGGTCCACAACATCCAAAATGGCTTCTCATTTATTAAATAATATTATTAAATTACCCTCAAATAAGGGAATTACCTTAGAAGTTCACATAATTACAAAAAAACCACAATGAAAAAAACTGAATCAATTAAAACAGTTGAAGACAGAGATATGCAGATTTTATGCTCCAGTATTTAAACATCAATCCATTTTTATTGCTGCTTTGCACATGTAACCAATTATTAGGGGTTGGATGAAGATCAAATTATATTTTGGGTCACAGAAATGCACTAAATTAAGATAATTCTAAAAGATTCTTTCATCACTAATTTGCTTTTTAAAATGTTGGGATAGCCATTAAAAGTACCACAATTTGAAGAACTTTAGTTTAATTTTTTTTAAAATAACAAAGCAACTACACATACAATTTGATAATAAAACTTATTTTCTGTGTTATCATGCAGTGGTTGCATCAATACAAAACACAGCATATTTACTAATCTTTGTAGAACTCAGTACTTATCGGAAGAGGAAAATAATGGACCACCCTCATAACTTTTTCATTTAGTTTTTATTTTATTTATTTTTACTTTTTCATTAGTTTGAAGGCTGCAAACCACATGTGGATTCTTCCTAGGATTATAACCCTGGTATGATGAGGAAGCTTGTGTGCCTCAGTGACCTTTACAAGTATGCTGTCTGGAGATGTGTGCTTCTGATAACTGGTCTATAACTATAGGCTGACACAGAATAATTCATTATGACAAGACAGGATGGTTCCACTGAGTAGGATTGCCATTCTGCTGGTTCCAATCAGACTGTTTATTTCTGTTAATTGTTTTTTTTATTTGCCTTGTTTACACTCACTTCTTTGAGTTGCATTCATTAGAAGTTATACTGATGACTAATAAACATAGGATTGGGTCACTCACTAGCTCTCTGCCTCCACATTCGCTTACTCAGCTTGGTTGAGTGACATCCTTTGAAAAAACACCAACAACAACAGCGAACATACCCAAAAGAGACATTGAAGGAAATGCACCAAAGTGTAAGGCTGATGGCACAGGCACAACATTCACCAATGTCTGGTGTCCTAATAGCCAACATCCAGTCACTAAAGAACAAGCTGGAAGACATGATAACAAGGATAAAGTTCCAGCAAGACAATTGTGACTGTAACATCCTTTATTTCACAGAGTCATGGCAAAATCCAACAATACTTGACCCACTGAAACTCTCTGTTTGGTACAACAGCAGGAACGTAACGGTCTTACAATGCTACTACTGCTCGGCCAATCTGGATCTTCTGACGATTAAATGTGGACCATTTTATCTTCTTTGGGACTTTACTTTGGTTATTGTCACAGGTGTGTATATTCTACCTCAAGTAGACACAGACACTACCCAGACAGGACTGTATGAGACACTCAGTTGGCACTAGAATGATAACCTGGACACTGGCCTTATTGTGACTGGTAATTTCAATAAGGCTACTCTCAAAAAGGTAATGTCAAATTTTTTTCAGTACAGTTCAGTTTAGCAAACCTGACCAAACCATCTTCTTCTTTATCTCCAGACACAAACAAAAATTAAGGCAGGAATCTGAGTGAAGGAAGTGTGAGGTCAGACTAATCAGAGACCATTCTCCAGGATGCACTGAATGTTGCTGACTGAGAAATGTTTAGGCATAGCTCTGATGACAACATCAATGTGATTTCTTTTATTGGATATCTCATTACATTTTACAAAAAATCATCATCAGCAATTACCCAAACCAGAAACCTTGGGTGAACAAAACCATTTGAAATGTACTAAACATTAGCACTATTGCATACAACTCAGTGCTCATGTCTGGGAATATGGACAATTACAAAGCCACCTTGTACAATCTAAGGAGAGATATGCAAACCGTTTTGACACCTTATGAGGAAAAGGTGAAAGGACAATTTGAACAGTCTATGGCAAGGTCTGTAGGTAATAATGGACTATAAAGCAATTACTTTCACCATGGTGATTTCAGACAACTCTCTGGTAGATGAGCTTAATAATTTTTATGTGCACTTTGTTGTGAATGCCGTGGAGTGGTGACTCTGTGTCTAAAGGATCTGGGCTGGTAACTTGAAAGCTGCTGGTTCAAATTCTGGCAGTGACAGAAGTAATGCTACTCTGTTGAACACTTGAACAAGACCATTAACCTGCAATTGCTTCAGTTGCACTGTACAAATAGCTAATCCTGCTCTCAGACCCCAAAAAAAACTCTCTGGAGAGTTAAGTTGGAGTATGGGAAAACTGACAAATTCCTAACACAAGAAATTGTACATGGCAATTAAAAATTACTAAAAAAAAATCTCTAAAGCGGTCCAACAAGTCTACAGTGGGGGACCACTCAGTGAGGAAAGTGAAAGATTTCAGGAAAGTGAGCAGCAGGTCCAGATGGTAATCCAGGATATATTTTCATGATCTGTGCAGATCAGCTTGTATTACTGTTCATAGTAATATTAAATCTCTCATTAAAACAGTCCGTCATACCAAAATGTTTTAAAAGATCCACCATTGTCCCTGTACCTAAGAAATAACATCCAATCTGCCTGAATGATAATGATCCCTTTTGTAATAACACCTATAGCAATGAAGTATTTCAAGTGACTGCTGGTCCAAAACCACAAGTGCTGTACTTATTTCTTCCAAAAGAATTAGACCCATACAGTTTGCATATCACCCCAGTAGATCCACAAAGAATGCCACTGCCTTGATCCTTTATATAGTACAGACCAAACTGGACAAAAAGAGAATTTAATTTATAGACTCTAGTTCTGAATTTAACACAGCAAACCTATCTAAGGTCATCATCAAGCTCAGGGACTTGCATCTGTGCACTTCATTGTGCAGCTGGATTTTTAACTTCCTGAGAGGTAGTTCCACAGGTGATTCCAGATGGGTGGTCAAACTTCATCATCCCCCACTTTCAACACAGATGCTCCAAAGGAGTATATTCCAATTTCTCTACTGTACTACCTCTGTACATGGCTGCATCTGACTCTTAACATCATTGTCCAGTTTGCTGATGATACAGCTATTTAACAATAATGATCATTAATTTGCACTAAGGCAATTCAGTTATACTAATTAATTTAGCAGATTACTTTTGTACTTTAAAGATAATTGGAGTCCTAAGAAGATTGCTATGTGGACAGAGAAAGAATGTTCAAATTTAAGACATAAGGCATCTAGTTTGGAACTGAACCAAGGTCTTATGCACTACTGGGCAATAATGGAACCTATTTTGCCAGCAAATCTCATTTATTCATTCATTCATTTTCTAAACTGATTCCAAAAAAGGATCATCAGTATGTTGGATCATATGCAAGGAGGAAGAAAACAGCAGTGAATCAGGTGCCAGTTTAGCTCAGAGCACACTTGTTCACACACCCATATTACTGAAACAGGGCCAGTTTATAATCATAAATATAATGAATCTGCATACCTACCTGTACCCAAATGAATAAGAATGTGGAAACTCAGTGTAAATGATGCTGCTTTTTTATTTCAAGTAAGAACTCCTGAGTTGTGAGGCACCAATGCTAAACGTCACCCAACTTATTACATACAACTGATATATTATATTAGACATTCAAAAATAGTAAAGCTCATAATTAATGTTCTCACCTACTGGCACGGGTTGAACATGTTTTGCTCCTTTTTCCAATCTGAAATCTAGGTACATAGTTGGTGTTCTTGTGTAGACTTTTGACTAAAAAATGAAAATAGGAAAATATACAATATGAATGATTTATTAAAATGCATTACACAAAAAATTGATTTAAAACATTTTAAACTCATATCTACCACATAGATACTCCTCTAATAATACTACAGTTTGTGTATCACATATGGGGATTTTGTCCACTTATTACCTAATTCCTTACTTCTTCACATTTTTACAGTGAGGAAAAACATACCTCTGCACCCCACACCCATTATCAGAATGTCTATTTCTACTGATCAATAAAGAAGACAACTGGAGAACCACTGCATTGACAAGGCAATTAGACCTGATGGTATCACCTGGAGAGATACTTAAACTATTTGACTGACAATTCTGCTGGATCCTTCAGCTTGACCACAACTGTCCCAGACATTCTTCATAGCTTCAATACTTAAATATGGAAAGTATATTGAAAACTGTAGATGGGATGGTTGTGAAACAGTCAGCAACAACTAGTTATAGACATGTTTGACCCACTTAAATTTTGTATGTCAGGCATATATGGAGTTAGATGATGCCCTGATGTACAGGTTCCACATACCACAGCCTGTTCCCACTGGGACAAATCTGGCATTAAAATCAGCACTATGTTATTTGATTTATCCAGTAATTTTAATACTATCCAGCATGTCTGGCGAAAGGATAATTTCAAACCATTTCTGGTGCTGTAGATGCCCATTTGTTATTTTGAATCACTGATTATCTAATAGAAGGGCAACACTTTATAGAGTTCTAGGACTGTGTGTTAAGAGATGGTGATGAACATTAGAGCAATCTAGACAGAAACAGGCTATTAAGCCCAACAAATCTCACCAGTCCTATCCACTTAATTATTCCAAAATAACATTAAGTCTAGTTTTGAAGGTTTCTAAGGTTCTACCGTCTACCACTCTCCACTCATTTTCAGCCCAAACAGTTTGCAAGTCCATCACAGGATCCACTAATATGGCCAAACTGGAATCACCAATTAACCTTACATGTAAATGTATGTCTTTGGATATGTAAGAGGAAAACCAAAGTACCCAGTGGAAAATCCACACAGAAATTGGGAGAAAATGTAATCTGCATGCAGACACCAAAGAAAAAAAAGTCTCTTTTCCAGAAAAATAAATAAATGTTGTTTGGCTGAGAAATGCTATTGCTATACTGATGCAAATACTTTATAATTACTGCTTATACAGCTATACAGTTGTAATGTAAATTTATCCTTCTGTACTTCCCTACCCTTTGGCATTATAAAAAACCTTGAACAATTACAAGATTGATTTATTAACAAAAATGTAGACACAACAGAGACTATAATCCAAAAACAAAGCTAAAACTTCAGTCAAGGCCAGGCCATCTGTGTTGTAAGAAAGAAATTCCGTAAAGTGCTGATATCAATTTGGAACATTGGCCAAAACAGTTCATATTCCCTACTGACATGCCAAGAACAATTACTTTGTTTAATGACAAATGACTCTGCCATAGCAGCCTTGATACTTAATAAATGCATGTTTGCCCATCAATCAATGCATGCGTTTTCTATGTTTGATTATTGCAATTATAATTTTAAACAGTTTATACATTTATGACCTTTCAAAAGTTAATTGTACCTCAGTGTGCTTTAAAACATAAAAGGAACAATGCAAATTGTTACATAAAACAAGCTAGAGCTTCTATAGCTTTAGTTACATAAATAAGAAAAAGGGCAGATTCAGCACTTCTCTTGGGATTCATTCTGGGCAAAGTCAAAAACCTCTCAATTGGTGACATGGTAATATGGGCACCAAAATAAAAAGTAGTGACCTACAGTATATTATGTTACATGTCATCCAAATAGCACTGGGTAGATAGGGGCAAAATAGGCATGCATATAATACAATACAGATTTTACTTTAGAAAAAGAATCCAAAATTTTAACTGGAGAAGTATTTAAAAATCCAATATAGGCAAACGGAGGTCACATAGGGGAGGTATGATGGTTTGATTTGGAAATGCTTACTATGATAGCATCTGAGTGAAAGAAATACTGAGTTAGTGGATATGTTGGGGCTCTAGCTGAGAATGCCTTGTTTAATGTGAAATACTGGATGGTCATAGAAAAGAAAACCAATACAATAACGAAAAGTTGCTCTGTTTAGAGAAATCACAGTTTTTGCTGCCCTCTGGTGGGCCTCAAAAAGAAATGCTGAAGTTCGACTCTTGCCAGGTTCTTGTGGTCAAATGACAGCTTCTGCTGTGCTGCTGGCACCTCTTCTGGTAAACCAGGAGACATTGAGCTCCCAAAGAGGTTTCTTTTGTCTACTGTTTATCCACACTAAAGAGGTAAACGGATACTTAATAAACGTTTCAACCTGTATTTTCTATTAGCAAAGGTAATGTCACTCACTCACCAAGTTTGTGTGCTACACTGTGGTGTTTGTTTAGTAAATCAATTGCATTTCCCAATTAAAATAGTTGTAATAATTTCATGTATAGCATGATTTTCTTGCATTAACATTTAAAAATCAATTATTTGCTAAGGGTGAATACTGCACAAAGTGAAACATAGAACAGTACTATGTTTTGTTTACAGAGAGGTTATTAATAGTATAAGGAAATATCACTTAATCCATTCATCCATCCATCCAGCCATCCATCTTCTTCAGCTTATCCGAGGTCGGGTCACGGGGGCAGCAGCTTGAGAGCAGGGATGCCCAGCTTCCCTCTCCCCGGCCACTGCTTCTAGTTCTTCCGGGGGAATCCCGAGGCATTCCCAGGCCGCTGGGAGACATAGTCCCTCCAGCGTGTCCTGGGTATTCCCCGCGGCCTCCTCCCGGTTTGACATGCCTGGAACACCTCGCCAAGGAGGCGTCCAGGAGGCATCCTTATCAGATGCCTGAGCCACCTCATCTGACTCCTCTCGATGCGGAGGAGCAGTAGCTCTACTCTGAGCCTCTCCCGGATGACTGAACTTCTTACCCTATCTTTAAGGGAAAGCCCAGACACCCTGCTGAGGAAACTCATTTCAGCAACTTGTATCTCGTTCTTTCAGTCACTACCCATAGTTCATGACCATAGGTGAGGGTAGGAACATAGATTGATTGGTAAATTGAGAGCATTGCCTTATGGCTCAGCATCTTTTTCACCACGACAGACCGATGCAGAGCCCGCATAACTGCAGACGCTGCACCGCTCCATTCTTCCCTCACTCGTGAACAAGACCCAGAGATACTTGAACTCCTCCACTTGGGGCAGGATCTCGCTCCCAACCCTGAGAGGGCACTCCACCCTTTTCCAGCTGAGGACCATGGTCTCGGATTTGGAGGTGCTGACTCCCATCCCAGCTGCTTCACACTCAGCTGCGAACTGATCCAGAGAAAGCTGAAGATCACGGCCTGATGAAGCAAACAGGACAACATCATCTGCAAAAAGCACTGACCCAATCCTGAGTCCACCAAACCAGACCCCCTCAACACCCTGGCTGCGCCTAGAAATTCTGTCCATAAAAATTATGAACAGAATCGGTGACAAAGGGCAGCCCTGGCGGAGTCCAACTCTCACTGGAAACGGGTTTGACTGCCGGCAATGCGGACCAAGCTCTGACACCGGTTGTACAAGGACTGAACAACCCTTATCAGGGGGTCCGGTACCCCATACTCCTGGAGCACCCCCCACAGGATTCCCCGTGGAACACGGTCGAATGCCTTTTCCAAGTCCACAAAACACATGTAGACTGGTTGGGCAAACTCCCTTGCACCCTCGAGGACCCTGCTAAGGGTGTAGACCTGGTCCACTGTTCTGCGACCAGGATGAAAACCACACTGTTCCTCCTGAATCCGAGGTTCGACTATCCGATTACTCTCCTCTCCAGAACCCCCGAATACACTTTTCCAGGGAGGCTGAGGAGTGTGATCCCTCTGTAGTTGGAACACACCCTCCGGTCCCCCTTCTTAAAGGGGGGGACCACCACCCCGGTCTGCCAATCCAGAGGCACTGTCCCCAATGTCCATGCAATGTTGCAGAGACATGTCAATCAAGACAGTCCTACAACATCCAGACCCTTGAGGAACTCATCCACTCCCGGGGCCCTGCCACCAAGGAGTTTATTGACCACCTTGGTGACCTCAGTCCCAGAGATGGGGGAGCCCACCTCTGAGAACCCAGGGTCTGCTTCCTCATTGGAAGGCATGTTAGTGGGATTGAGGAGGTCTTCGAAGTACCCCCTCCACCGACCCACAACGTCCCGAGCCGAGGTCAGCAGCGCACCATCCCCACCATATACAGTGTTGACACTGTACTGCTTCCCCCTCCTGAGACGCTGGACAGTGGACCAGAATCTCCTCGAAGCCGTCTGAAAGTCGTTCTCCATGGCCTCCCCAAACTCCTCCCACGCCCGAGTTTTTGCCTCAGCAACCACCGAAGCCGCATTCCGCTTGGCCTGCCAGTACCTATTAGCTGCCTCTAGAGTCCCACAGGACAAAAGGGTGCATACGCACAAACAACAGTTAAGACCCGTCCCCCCACCCGAAGGCGGAGGGAGGCCACCCTCTCGTCCACTGGGGTAAACCCCAATGAACAGGCTCCAAGTCGGTGGGCAATAAGTATGAACACACCTGCTCGGCGCCTCTCACCGGGAGCAATTCCAGAGTGGTAGAGAGACCAGCCCCTCTCAAGGAGATTGGTTCCAGAGTCCAAGCTGTGCGTCAAGGTGGGCCCGACTATACCTAGCCAGAACATCTCGACCTCGCACACTAGCTCAGGCTCCTTCCCCTTCAGAGAGGTGACATTCCACGTCCCAAGAGTCACCTTCTTTAGCCGAGGATCGGACCGCCAAGGTCCCCGCCTTTGGCCACCACCCAACTCACACTGCACCCGACCTCCTCCTCCATATCACTTAATTATTTAAAAAAAAACTAGCCAATTTTATAATACTAAATGTTAGTAATGAGTATTTGTCTTTACTATATTGTTTACTGGGACTTAAAGTAAATGTAAAGTTTTTCTTGGGTGGTTACAGTCCTACAGATTACTTTACTTGGTACTGGTACTGCTGATGGTGAGCACCACCACCTCCACACAATTACTCTTCTTATTGTTTTCATGAGATGTTAAGGAATTGGAGCAGTACCTTCTTTTGTAAAGAGAAGAGAGCATTGCCAGTATAGTTCCAGGCCATCCAAGAAATGAAAATGAATAAAAAGGGCATCATTAATGTTTCTACTGTTCACCAAGCCACTATGAGGCAATGTATGGCAACCACACAAGGATACTTGGAAATTATAGCAAGTGTTGCCATCCCCAATACAACTCTGGCCTGGGGGGAACATGCAGAACCAAAAGTGTAGTCACCAGGAAATATTTGCCATAGGTTACCCAGATGTGATTGTGGGCCTGGGCTTAAAAGAACATGCTGATTTAGTTGCTTTGGAGTTGGGTACAAATATCTGACAGGTGTACAACTGGTTGGAGAAAAGAAGGAAGGCCAAGCCTGGAGAAGGAGAGGAGTTTGTTTGAGGAAGTTGAGTAAGGAATTGTGAGTAACAGTGGATACGTGGAACAGACACAACACAGGTTAGTCAGGGACCTAATTTGGGCAAAGCAAGTAGGTCCAGAGACTTTTATTTTGTTGATTACTCTTTTGTGTGTCATTTCTCTGCTGTATTTTTCCTTACATTGTTAAATCCTGACCCTAACACATTTTTTGATAATTAGGTCTCCTGTGTCTTGTTATCCACAGAGAGGTAAGATCTTGTTGTGTATTATGAAAAAGTAGTTGCAAATGCAATTGTTATCCACTTTAAAATAAAATACAAGGAGCAAAAAACTTTGTTTTAATTTGGCCATTATTGCTAAATGTAACATAAACTAAATGTATGTACTGAACCATTTCTAATATGTTGATTAAGTTTTTTGAGCAATTATTCATACTAATTTTATAGTATTTCTACTCTCTGTTGCTGGGACAGCACAGGGGATATCTGAATAGACCTATTTCACTGCAAAAATGAAATCTAAGCAAGTGTAAAGTATTTATATCAAAATGTTAAATCTTGTTTTCCTTATTATAAGTACTACTGACTTATCAAAACACTTGTATTTATAATTATTTTGGATACTTTAAGATATCTTGTCAAGTAAATTTTGCATATTGTCAGATTTTTTTGATAAATAAAAGCAAAATAACTTCCATTTAAAGTTTTTTGTCTAGTTTTTGAATACGTATTTTTGCAGTGATTAGCAATAAATACAGGGGAAAAATATAATTATGTAGCTATATAAATAAGACAATATTTATGTGTGAAACAGAAAAAAAGCCCTCTGTAAAAGAGTTAGTGATTTCTGCACTGATATCTGTTTGTTTATCTAAGAGTTGAACAGAAGTGGAAAGTTGGAAGAATCTAAAAGTATGTAAGCTACATAGGAACTAACAGTGCCCCTGCAATTTGATGCTTTGGATTTCAAAGTAATGTAAACAGCCTTCTGCAAGACACAGCTAAACATGTTTGCACAATTTGCTACTTGCAAAAATCACAAAATTGTTTACGGTTTATTGCTGAAGTATTAGATTATAAAAATATATAAATTATACTATGAACACAGACCCATGTATGTAAAATATCTTGATGTCATGCTGATATACTAATTCATATTCATAGTTACATATGGATGCTTTTCAACATAAATTTGCCATCATTAGAAAGAACCATTTTCGGTGAAATATAAAAACTATGTATACCTCTCTGCTGTGAAATTACCTTTTAATTAATTTTTAAACACTTTTACAATTAAAAGCTCATTGGTTTAGATAATGGCACAGACATTTTAAAATCACAATTCAGTTAGTCTCAATGACCTGCCTTATTTACAAGCAAAGACTTTGCTTAATGAATAAATGCACAACTGAAGTTTGAAAAGGATTATAAATAATATTTTTTCAACAAATGATTTAAAGTTGGGATTTAATCTGGTGGTATGTTGGATGTGACATTAGGGAAGAAATACACAATCTGAACAGAAAAGTTAAGTCAATTATAAAGCAAACAATGAAGCACAAAATACTGGAGCAGAATGTCAGCCCATTTGTCATTAGTTAAAGCTGAACCAGAAATGGATCTTACACTAGATGAATAACATAACAGATTTTTTTTGTTTATAAATTGCATTAGTTTGATTTACAGGCTTGTTGGGCTGGATGACTTGCTCTTCTCAAAACTGTTTTATTTTCAGATTACTGTGGATTAGGATGTTAAAACAAAGACCTTTAAAATTACTATCAGAAAATCTCATCATAGTGATGTGGAAAGTGTTGAAGTGGTCTGAACATACAAGAACATTCTTAAGCACCACACAGTTCACATAGGTGGGAACAAGCAATCCTTCAATTTATGTAAAACATCTGTTAAAAAGAATAGGAGCAATTTTATCTAATCTCTTAAACTGCAGTATACTTTTAACTGTTGGAAGTAATCAGTGACTGTTTTTTAAAACAGTATGTTAAAGCACCAACATGGGGGAAGCCTATCTAGATTGAGCTTATTGTAAATTCAGGGTGTAGAGGTGACTGAACAACTATGGTCAAGTGACCATAATATATTACAATTCTCAGTGTTTTGAAAGAGTGTGGATGCGGAGACTAAAACTGGAACCTTGGCAGGGCAAATGTTGGGCAGATGCAGCAAAGTCTAAGGAGGATAGACTGGGATAATCTTTTATGTGTGAAGACAGTCAAGGAGTTGTGCAACGGGTTAAAAAACGTTTAACATGTAATGCAGGGGAGGTACATACCTAAATTTGGAATTAGGAGGAGATTTAAAAAAAAAACTCTGCAGTGGTTTAACAAAGAGTCGAAATAAAAACTGCAAAGGAAAGAACAGCTGTATAAGACGTATAAGACTAATAACTCCAATGTGAATCATAGGGCTTATGAGAACATGAGGGCAACTACTAAGGAGGATAGTAGGGAGGATAAAAGGTAGTTAGAGAGGAATATAGCAGATAAAGTGAAAGATGACCCAAAGAGATTTTTTCAGTATTTTAATAGTGAAAGAACAGTCAAGGAGGAGGTGAAATACGTCAAGAATAGTAAAGGGGAATTTAAAAATATGGACAGTGAAATAGACACTCTAAACTTGTATTTTTCTGAGGTCTTCACATATGAGAAATAGATAACCTCTCAGTGGTAAAAGGGACTACTAAGGAGGTACTGAGTGATTTGGAAATTGAAGAGAGAGAAGTACTGCTTAGATTAAATACGCTGAAATTAAACAAATCACCAGCAACTGATAATACTTAGCCTCGATTTCTTAAGGATATTAGCAAATACATATATAAAATCTTGATGCATATTTTAGGGAAGTCACGTTGCACTGTGGAATTTCTGAAGGACCGGAAAATGGCAAATATTATCCCGTTATATAAAAAGGGTAACCGGGCATATCCAAGCAACCATAGGCCAGTAAGATTACCATGCATCACAGTAAAATTAATGGAAGGAATTATTAAGGGAAAGATTGAGCAATACATGGCAAAAACAGGAGTTTTACTTAACAGTCATTATGGGTTCAGAGAGGGAGGACAAGGAGAGAAACACAAGGAGAGGGCAGTTGGATCAATCGTCTTGCATGCGTAAACGATATAAGGCACCGACAATCAGAAATCCTGAAGGCTGACTTCGCAGCTCTGATTAGAGACACGAAGGAGAGGACCCCATCGGCAAAGATCTTCGTCTCGGGTCCACTACCTCTCGTCAGACGATCCAACGAGTACTACAGTCGTCTGCTAGGGTTGAACAACTGGCTACAGGGTTTCTGCAAGAAGAAGGATGTCGGCTTCATCAACAATTGGAATCTCTTTTTGGAAAGGCCGCGTCTCTTCAAGCGTGATGGCCTGCATCCGAACAGTTTCGGTGCCCGGGTCCTCTCCGAAAACATATCGAAGGTAATTCGTTTTTCTTGACTATCTAACTCTGCTCTTAAACCCGTCCAAAATAATACTGTTGTGCCAGGACATGATGAATGTTTAATAGAGTCTTCCGTTAAAGTTCACACCATTAATACTGTAATAAGCAATCTCAATGCACGTAGAAAACCTAGGAAATACGGCATAAACTCCAATAATCTAATTAAAATCACTATTTTAGAGGAACAATGTATTAAAACTATAAAAACAGATCGCAGATTAAACAAAAAATATACACAGAGCGGCGCTAATAATAATAATCTAGTTCCTATTCCAAATAATAACGCACATAGTACTCATCTCTGCACCTCCGAAACATTAAATATGGCACTATTAAATGTCAGAGCTTTAACTAACAAAACGTTTTTTATCAACGATCTTATTAGTGATAAAAATAGATCTTATTGCACTAAATGAAACATGGCTGAATTCAGATGCCGCGTCAGTTTTAATCGAATCTGCCTCCGGATTACAGTTTTACTCATTCAAACCGCCAGGGAAAAAGGGCGGATTGGCTAACATTTACTCGAGCGATTAAAATGTAAAGATGTTCAGTTTTGGTAAGTTCAAGTCCTTTGAGTATCTAGCGTTGTTATTCATGGAGATTCTCAAGTTCTAATACTATCCGTGTATAGACCTCCTAAATATAACGCGTCGTTTTTTGAGGAATTCTCTGACTTAATGTCAATTTTAATTACTAATTATGACACATTCCTAATAGTTGGCGACTTTAATTTTCATATAGATAATCCGTGTGATCTAAAAGTAAAAGAATTTATGAACCTCCTGGATTCTTTTGATTTGAGACAACTCATAAATCAGCCTACACATAAAGCAGGTCATACATTAGACTTAGTGATTACTAAAGGACTGAAAGTTGATATAAAACAGATCATTGATATTGGTCTATCAGACCATTTTCTTCTACTTTTTAATATAGAAATAATTATAAAAAACACTCATGAGAAGCATATTGTTAAAAAACGCTTCTTTGATTCGGCAGCAGCTTTAAAACTTACAAACATTTTAAGCAATCAGTCCGTTTATAGTGCCAGCTATAATAGCGAGGACAATGTAAATAGTAAGGTGGAAAGATTTAATTCTAAAGTGAGAGCTGCTGTTGACATAGTTGCACCTGAAAAGACAGTGAAAAAATCTTCTAGCATTGGTATACCATGGAAGACCCAAAGAGTGTCTGATTTAAAGAGAACATGCCGTAGAGCTGAGCGTCAATGGAGGAAGAGTAAACTTACTATCCACCACGAAATACTAAAAGTCAAAATAACAGAATACAATAACACTGTCCGTCTTGAGAGACGCTGCTATTTCTCTAAAACAGATCATTGATATTGGTCTATCAGACCATTTTCTTCTACTTTTTAATATAGAAATAATGATAAAAAACACTCATGAGAAGCATATTGTTAAAAAACGCTTCTTTGATTCGCAGCAGCTTTAAAACTTACAAACATTTTAAGCAATCAGTCCGTTTATAGTGCCAGCTATAATAGCGAGGACAATGTAAATAGTAAGGTGGAAAGATTTAATTCTAAAGTGAGAGCTGCTGTTGACATAGTTGCACCTGAAAAGACAGTGAAAAAATCTTCTAGCATTGGTATACCATGGAAGACCCAAAGAGTGTCTGATTTAAAGAGAACATGCCGTAGAGCTGAGCGTCAATGGAGGAAGAGTAAACTTACTATCCACCACGAAATATTAAAAGTCAAAATAACAGAATACAATAACACTGTCCGTCTTGAGAGACGCTGCTATTTCTCTAATATTATAAATAACAATGCTAGTAATCCTAGAGTCTTATTTTCTACAATTGATCGCCTACTAAACCCAGGTAGCTCAAAGGAATGCCTCCTAAGTGCTTCCAGTGAAACCTGTGAGGCTGTCGCTGTATTCTTCAATCAAAAATTAATGATATTAGAAATAACATAGTATATCTCCCCAACACTAAGGATCCCCCTAAACCCCAACATCCTGTTATAAACAAATTAAACTCTTTCACTAGGATAGATTTACCTGATTTACAAAAATAATATCTCAATTAAAACCCTCCACCTCGTCCTTGACCCGATACCAACAAGGTTTTTCAAAGAAGTATCAGGCGTGCTAATTGATAATGTTCTTGACATAGTAAATTCGTCACTAGATACTGGGGTCTTCCCAGACTGTCTTAAGACTGCTGTAGTTAAACCCCTACTTAAGAAACATAATCTTGACCCTCGCTCTTGAAAATTTTAGACCCATCTCTAACTTGCCCTTCTTAAGTAAAGTTCTAGAGAAGGCAGTCATTATGCAGTTAAATGACCACCTAAATAAACATGCTATTCTTGATAAATTTCAGTCAGGTTTTAGAACAAATCACAGCACAGAAACTGCACTCGTTAAAGTAGTAAATGACTTGCGGGTAAATGCAGACAGAGGCCATTTATCTGTTCTCATCCTCTTAGATCTGAGTGCTGCATTTGACACCATTGATCACAACATTCTTAGAAATCGCCTTAGTCAATGGGTGGGCCTCTCTGGCAGTGTCTTAAATTGGTTTGAATCCTACCTGACAGGGAGAAAATATTTTGTTAGTTGTGGGAATTACAACTCAAGACACATGATATCCAATATGGTGTTCCACAAGGCTCTATCCTGGGTCCGCTGTTATTCTCAATCTACATGCTTCCGTTAGGTCAGATTATCTCAGGGCACAACGTGAGCTACCACAGCTATGCTGATGACACACAGCTGTACTTATCAATAGCACCTGATGACCCGATTCTATTGATTCACTAACACAATGTCTGACTAGTATCTCAGAATGGATGAATAGTAATTTTCTCAAGTTAAATAAAGAGAAAACTGAAATTTTAGTGATCAGCAATAATGGATACAATGAGGCTATTAGAAATAAACTGGATACATTAGGATTAAAAGTCAAGACGGAGGTAAAAAGCTTAGGGGGGATTGTTGACTGTAATCTGAATTTTAAATCACATATTAATCAGATCATTAGGACAGCATTTTTCACTTAAGAAACATAAGTAAAGTTAGACCTCTTTTATCACTGAAAGATGCTGAGAAATTAGTTCACGCGTTTGTTTTCAGTCGACTAGATTACTGTAACGCACTCCTCTCAGGACTACCCAAAAAGATATAAATCGTTTGCAACTAGTGCAGAATGCAGCTGCTAGAATCCTAACTAGGAAAAGAAAATCAGAACATATTACTCCAGTTTTGATGTCACTACACTGGTTACCTGTGTCATTCAGGATTGACTTTAAAATTCTGCTTATGGTTTATAAAGCCTTAAATAATCTCGCCCCATCTTATATATCGGAATGTCTGACACCTTATATTCCAAATCGTAACCTCAGATCCTCAAATGAGTGTCTCCTTAGAATTCCAAGAACAAAACTTAAAAGAAGTGGTGAGGCGGCCTTCTGCTGTTATGCACCTAAAATCTGGAATAGCCTGCCAATAGGAATTCGCCAGGCTGATACAGTAGAGCACTTTAAAACACTGCTGAAAACACATTACTTTAACATGGCCTTTTATAACTTCATTTTAATCGTAATTTAACTTAATCCTGATACTCTGTATGTTCAATTCATCATAACAACTATTCATGGTGGCTCTAAAATCGGTACTGACCCCTACTCTCTTTTCTGTTTCTTTTTCCGGTTTCTTTGTGGTGGTGGCCTGCGCCACCTCCACCTACTCAAAGCTTCATGATGCTCCAACAATGATGGACGGATTAAAAGGAAGAAGTCTACGTGACCATCATCATCATCAAGCCCTTCCGTGAGAACCCTAAATCCAAAGAGGACTGTTTCATTTATGTTAGGTAGAATGCCCAGAGGGGACTGGGCGGTATCATGGTCTGGAATCCCTACAGATTTTATTTTTCTCCAGCCGTCTGGAGTTTTTGTTTTTCTGTCCCCTGGCCATTGAACCTTACTCTTATTCGATGTTAATGTTGATTTATTTTTTATAATTATGTCTTTCATTTTTCTATTCTTTAATATGTAAAGCACTTTGAGCTACTGTTTGTATGAAAATGTGCTATATAAATAAATGTTGTTGTTGTTGTTGTTGTTGTTGTATTTTATCAACATGCTTGAATTGTCTGAGGAAGCAACAAAAGGATATGATCAAAATGGTGCATATGATATTTATTTTGACTTTCAGAAAGCATTTGATAAGGTGACACATGAGAGGTAGGGCATCAAAATAAAAGGAGTGGGAGTTGAGGGTGATGTTTGTAGATGAGTACAGAATTGGCTCAGACAGTATTACATGTAGAAAGTAAAAAAGTTATGTTTGAATAAACAAACAATGGGAGGTCTAAAAATTTAAATTATTTTTTTTATCTGCAGCCTTCTTGCTTTCCAGATAAATTTGGTTACAATTTTGTCCAAAAAATTACATATATACATATATACCAACACATACACATATATATATATATATATATATATTTATACATACATACATACATACACATATATACATACATACATACACACACATATATATATACATACATACATACACACACATATATATATACATACATACATACATATATATATATATATATATATATATATATCTATACTAATAAAAGGCAAAGCCCTCACTCACTCACTCACTCACTGACTCACTCATTCACTCACTCATCACTAATTCTCCAACTTCCCGTGTGGGTGGAAGGCTGAAATTTGGCAGGTTCATTCCTTACAGCTTCCTTACAAAAGTTGGGCAGGTTTTATATCGAAATTCTACGCGTAATGGTCATAACTGGAAGCAGTTTTCTCCATTTACTGTAATGGAGATGAGCTTCAACGCCGGGGGGAGTTTCGTGTGACATCATCACGCCTCCCACGTAATCACGCAGTACATAGAAAACCAGGAAGACCTCAAAAAAGCGCTCAAGAAAACATGCATTATATAATTGAGAAGGCAGCGAAACAATAAGAAGCGGCGAGTGACATATACAACCATATTCATGAGTTCTGCTACTTGAAACAAAGCACATGTAAACCTACACTTTAAATTAAGTTCATAGACAGGCTGCGCTGGCGTTTGTAATTTAGTGCCTGCCCATATAAGGCCGTCCGTCAGCGGCAATCCAATAGCAAACTGCCACGGGTAAATATTCACGGGTGAAGGACTGTGCTTATGGAGAGGAAGATGAGATGGTCAGGGTGGTGTTTGACACAAACTCAGCGAAACTGCGAGAGAAAGTTTTAAGTGCCAGGACTAAGGTAACATTAAATACAGCCATGGACATAGCGAGATGGCACCAGCACAGCTGGGAACCTTCGATGCATGTACACCGAGTGGCTCACGTGAACTGACGCAGTGCACAGACAAAAAGAAACAGTTCCAAAGAGCTGAACAAAACCGAATTACACAATTGAAAAGGCAGCAAAAATATGAAGCGCCTGATAAGCATATTCATAAATCCAGCTACTGTGGAAACAAAGCACACGTGGAAAAAGTCAATGTCCCGCTAAAGGAAGACAGTGTAAAAAACCCGTGCATGCAGTGTGTCAGGTCTCAGATAAAGAAGAAGACGAGCTGTTTATTGATGCAGTAAGAAACGAATCGATGAATGAAACCTGTCATCTTTACAGCGATTGACAAACACGGAATGTAACTTGAACACAACACATCCTACAAATACGAACCTGATTGAAAGAAATAATGATAATCAAATCCTTGATGACAGCAACACTCAGTAACACTCACAAAACAAATACTGTATATTGACAGTCATGTTACGTTATTTTTAAAATGTTCCCTTTTCTTTTCTAGCTTTTTAACACACTACTTCTCGCTGCGACGCGGGTATATATATATATGTATATATATATATATCCCGATCTACATACTCAATAATGGATACTTTATTCGCCATCAATGATTGTTTTGGTAAAGCCATACTCAGTGTATTCATTAGATGAACGGTAAAAAGTAAGAGCGAGGGAGGATGACTTATTGAGGCATGCAGGCTGTAGTGGCGTCAACTCTATCTGAATTGCGATCACATTTGAAAAATATATCTTTTCAAGTTCTATTTAGTCCATATGTGTCAAACTCAAGGGCCGGGCCACATCCGCCCGGCGTAATTATATCCGCCCGAGATCATTTTATATACTGTATTATTGTTATTAATGGCCCGGTATATGAAGCGCTGGTAACACAATAAACTACAGATCCCATAATGCAGCGCTTCAGCTGCCTTGCGAACACTTACGCGTTAATCAAGTCTAGCTTATGATGCTGCAAGTTATTGCGAAGCTAGCTCACACGATGCTGAAGAGAAAAGTTGATTCTGAAAATAGAGCCTTTAAAACCGATGGGAGGCTGAGTATATGTTTACTGAACCCGTGTGTCTCATTTGTGGAGCTAATGTGGCTGTAATTACAGAATTTAATCTAAGACGGCACTATGAGACAAAACATCAGGGTAACCTGAATGCAATGCAGAAGATACAGAAAGCAGAAGAATTAAATAAGAATCTGACACTTCAGCGGACGTTTTACCGTGCACAATCACAAAGTGATTTCAAGTGAAGCTGCTTTTATGGGAGACACAAATGCACCAGGGCAATTTGCCCCACTTTCCCTGTTGCCAAGAAATGTTAAACCAAGTCGTCACTACGGTGTTCCCAAATCGCACTTTGCTGATAAACTGAGCGCACTGAGTTTGCACGGCGCTTTGGTGACTTTGAAGAACAAAAAGTCCGTCTACATGCGGCTCGAACCTTGTGCATGTTTGGTAGCACATATCTGTGTGAGAAGCTCTTCTCAGTGATAAAGACTAACAAAACAGCACACAGGAGTGCCTCACTGATGAGCACCTGCAATCCATCCTGAGAATCTCCACAACACAGAACCTCACACCAAACATAAACGAACCTGTTGCCAAAAAAGATGCCAGGCGTCCAGCTCTAAAATGACATATGAGCAAAGACAACTGAATGATTTGATTTGTTATTGCTGAAAGGAACACATTTTATTTATATTTCTAGGTTTTGTTATGCAGCATGTTCATATTTGAATTTGTATAATTTTGACAGGATATATTTTTATGGAGAGCAAAATCTTTTGGGATATTTAAAATCTAAGTTTATTTTTTATATAAAATTACATAAGAGTAAAGAAATTTGAATGTTTGTTCTTTTAACGTTTACTTTATTTCTAACTTGTATAATTTAGACAGGATATATTTTTATGGAGAGCAAAATATTATAAGTTGTTTAAGGTTTGAGTTGATTTATTCAGAATAATATTCCTGTCTGTTTTACCATTCCTACCAAAGATATTTCTGTCGACTAAATAAAAATTCCTTCTATTTAAAATTTAAATAGAACTTGAACAAATACTGATAGTTCATAATATCCACTCAGACTTGCACGTAAGAGCGGAGTTATCCATTTTAACAAGCTGCGTATTGCACTGATCTGAAATAGCTGTGTGTGTATATATATATATATATATATATATATATATATATAATCTCTCTATACTAATAAAAGGCAAAGCCCTCACTCACTCACTGACTCACTCACTGACTCACTCACTGACTCATCACTAATTCTCCAACTTCCCGTGTGGGTGGAAGGCTGAAATTTGGCAGGTTGATTCCTTACAGCTTCCTTACAAAAGTTGGGCAGGTTTTATATCGAAATTCTACAGCGTAATGGTCATAACTGGAAGCAGTTTTCTCCATTTACTGTAATGGAGATGAGCTTCAACGCCATGGGGGCGGAGTTTCGTGTGACATCATCATGCCTCCCACGTAATCACGCAGTACATAGAAAACCAGGAAGACCTCAAAAAAGCGCTCAAGAAAACATGCATTATATAATTGAGAAGGCAGCGAAACAATAAGAAGCGGCGAGTGGCATATACTACCATATTCATGAGTTCTGCTACCGAAACAAAGCACGATGTAAACCTACACTTTAAATTAAGTTCATAGACAGGCTGCGCTGGCGTTTGTAATTTAGTGCCTGCCCATATAAGGCCGTCCGTCAGCGGCAATCCAATAGCAAACTGCCACGGGTAAATATTCACGGGTGAAGGACTGTGCTTATGGAGAGGAAGATGAGATGGTCAGGGTAGTGTTTGACACAAACTCAGCGAAACTGCGAGAGAAAGTTTTAAGTGCCAGGACTAAGGTAACATTAAATACAGCCATGGATATAGCAGGAGATGGCACCAGCAGGCTGGGAACCTTCGATGCATGTACACCGAGTGGCTCACGTGAACTGACGCAGTGCACAGATAAAAGGCAACAGTTCCAAAGAGCTGAACAAAACCCGAATTACACAATTGAAAAGGCAGCAAAAAATATGAAGCGTCTCATACATACAAGCATATTCATAAATCCAACTACTGCGGAAACAAAGCACACGTTGGAAAAAGTCAATGTCCCGCTAAAGGAAGACAGTGTAAACACGGAATGTAACTTGAACACAACACATCCTACAAATACGAACCTGATTGAAAGAAATAATGATAATCAAATCCTTGATGACCGCAACACTCAGTAACACTCACAAAACAAATACTGTATATTGACAGTCATGTTACATTATTTTTAAAATGTTCCCTTTTCTTTTTCTACCTTTTTTAACACACTACTTCTCGCTGATACGCTGGTATATATATATATATATATATATATATATATATATATATATATATATATATATATATCCCGCTCTACATACTCGAATAATGGATACTTTATTAGCCATCAATGATTGTTTTGGTAAAGCCATACTCAGTGTATTCATTAGATGAACGGTAAAAAGTAAGAGCGAGGGAGGATGAATAATTGAGGCATGCAGGCTGTAGTGCTGCGCCAACTCTATCTGAATTGCGCGATCACATTTGAAAAAATATATCTTTTCAAGTTCTATTTAGTCCATATGTGTCAA